>NW_027526225.1:109806795-109880037 GCF_048455015.1 Haemaphysalis longicornis
GGGGGGGGGGGGGGGGAGATGGCTACACAAACTACTTCACATATCTGATCACCTCCAGAACTTGTGAAAATTTATGGTCCACACTGTTTAGTGGACTTCAGGGCTCCGATAAGGAAAAGAAACACCTGTAATTTCTCCGTACACTTCAGTCTGCTTAATTACTTTGTAGACGAAAGTGTGCTGATACTTATCAACTTCTTTACTGTCAGATGATAGTAATGATGATGATTATGATGATGATGACGATGATGACCTCAATATTGTGGGCACATATTCACAAGCGGGGATTGGCCAGGGCTAAATCACTTATTGTAATTCGGTAGGACCCTAAAATACAAATTTATTTCTTGAAAGAAGGCCGTGAAATGAAATCGTGTTTGCGTCTCTTTCGTCAGTTTGATTTCGTCGTCTTTGGCGCGAATTCCTTTGATAAGCTTTAATACACCGCGTTTCAGCAGAGCCATTGTCACATAAATTGAGGTCCTTGTTTGTGTCGCTTGGCCGCTTTTCATTATTGTTGTTATGGTGCGAATTACAAGCAGAGTGGCAAACGACACAGCTTCCCTAGAATCTGAGTTCAGCAGGGCTGGTCTGCCCCTTTTCTGCTCACGTGCCATAAAGATTAGGTGTCACATGCAACGCGATATTCCATTACTTTCAAAGACGATAGTCTTTCTTGGACAATTTATACCCAGAAATTTTGGTCTGTCTGTCTGTAACTCGATTCAGCCACCCGGCCAAAGTCAAACAGATATTGCGGAATAATCTTATATACGCACTGCAAAATGTAAGCGCCTAAGACCGGTTTACATGTTCATACTTGTCAACTTTGTTGAACAAGAACAAGACATTACGCAAATATAAGACAGGAAATTAATACACATGGGATATTTACACTGTTCCTTTATTTAAAAAATCATGGATGCTTGGTTTTTTTATAGCAAATAATATTCTACATCTACTGCAGAAAACCACCGCCTGCTGTTGCCCGCGCCACCTCCTGGAGGCATATGAAAAATCACGTGGCAACAGCAACGAAAGGTTGAACTAGCTAGGTTCCATGTTCTGCTTGGAACGCACCTGGAGCACGGTCCCGCGGTTCTATAAACATTGTAGTCGGCCGCCTCGATTCACGCGCGTCTCCGCCGTACTGCAGCGCTGGCATCGAGGAACCCGGCCTGTAGCAGTGGAACACGGTATATTCAAATAGCCTTGAGCAAACCTTTAGTGTGTTTACCTTGGGATGAACGCGACGATACAGGAACAGCATGAGAGGTGAGCGGGAAAGCAAAGGGGGGCATTTCCTTGGCGAATGTCTACAAAGACTATCGTCTTTTGACGACATTTGCAACGAAAGGAGCAGGTACGCGGCCAATTATTTACGTTTCCGGTTCGTTGCTTAATTTCCCGAGTTTTCTCTTCTTACGAAGTCTTTTTATCTGCGCTCGCTTCTTTTTCTTTCTCGCCATCGCCTTATGGGATTGCCCTGCCTCATGACACCATGACTAAGATTAACTGGTACTTTGCTATGGAAGAAAAGAAGCTGCAGAGAAATTTGACGGTTACATCTTAGGCTCTGCCTGCGATGAGCAATGAACAATTTTTGGTTGACGGGATATTTCGCAGTCAAAAGAAGCTCCCTTGCGTAGGTGTCCAATTTTGATCAAGGATCTCAAGCGTACCAAGCATGGTAGAGGCCTGCTGGAGGTGGGAGCCTTAATAAACAGCTAATTTTAAAGTTTTTCGTTCAAAGGAAGTACCTTCTCCGTGAAATGTCCACCTCAGGATTTAATCCCTTCTAGCCGCTCGCGAGCACTTCGGTCTCTTCTACTTCACTGATCACGAGCCCGCACGAGGCTACCGTAAAGAAGAAGAAGAAGACGACGCAGGTTCCATGAAGCTGGCGGGCACGTCGTGCCAACCAACCAACGTCGTGCGCTCTGTGCTGCTGCCTACTTCGAGATGGCTTCCAGGACCCCACTGCTCCCGGTACCAGGAAGACGCACAGAGACTTCACGGGGCTTGTGCAAAACAAGCACGAGGTCATCCTCCTCAGTGACCAGAACAAGCTCGTCGTCAAGCTGCACGGGCCAAAGAACACGGCCACTTCATCGAG
This sequence comes from Haemaphysalis longicornis, assembly GCF_048455015.1. NCBI lineage: Eukaryota > Metazoa > Arthropoda > Arachnida > Ixodida > Ixodidae > Haemaphysalis > Haemaphysalis longicornis. Next base: position 109,808,912 of record NW_027526225.1, read on the forward strand.
CAGCCGTAACACGGCGTACGAAAGCGGCGTATGAAAGATAAGAGTGGGACTGCCCCGACGGTGTACCATCAAGCCGCCATGCGTCGTCGACATGAACAAGATCTTTCACCCCAACGTCGACGAAGAGTCAGGCTAAGGTTAGAGTGGGTCTGCCCCAACGGTGTCCCCTCAAGCCGCCATCCGTCGACGAAATGAACAAGATATTTCACCCCAACAACGACGAAGAGTCAAGCTAAGGTTAGAGTGGGTCTGCCCCAACGGTGTCCCATCGGTGCCCCAACGGAGCCGCCATCCGTCGACGATATGAACAAGATATTTCACCCCAACATCGATGAGCAGTCACGATAAAGTTAGTGTGGGTCTTCCCCAACGGTGTCCCCTAAAGCAGCCATCAGTCGACGACATGAACAAGACATTTCTCCCAACATCAACGAGGAGCCAGGCTAGGGCACGGTGTAGGAATATTCCTACACCGTGGGCTAGGGTCAGAGAGGGTTTGCCCCAAAGGTGTGCCCTCAAGCCGCCATCCGTCGGCGACATGAACAAGATATTTCACCCCACCATCGACGAGGAGTGAGGCTAAGGTCAGAGAGGGTCTGCCCCAACGGTGTCCCCTCAAGTCGCCATCAGTCGATGACATGAACAAGATATTTCACCCCACCATCGACGAGGAGTCAGGCTAAGGTCGGAGTGGGTTTGCTCCAACGGTGTCCCCTCAAGCCGCCATCAGTCGACGACGTGAACAAGGATATTTCACCTCAACATCCAGGAGGAGTCAGGCTAAAGTCAGAGTGGGTCTGCCCCAACGGTGTCCCCTCAAGCTGCCAGCCTTTTTCAGCCCTACATCGACGAGGATTCGGGCTAAGGTCAGAGTAGGTCTCCCCTGCAGCCGCCATTCGTCGGCGACATGACAAAGATCTTTCACCCCAACATAAACGAGGTGTGAGGATGTCAGAGTGGGTCTGCCCCAAAGATGTCCCTTCAAACCACCATTCGTCGACGAAATGAACAAGATATTTCACCCCAACATCGACGAGGAGTCAGGCTAAGGTCAGAGTGGGTCTGTCAAAACAGTGTCCCCTCAAGCCGCCATCCGTCACCGAAATGAACAAGATATTTCACCCCAACATCGACGAGGAGTCACGATAAAGTCAGAGTGGGTCTGCCCTAAATGTGTGCCCTCAAGCCGCCATCCGTCTACGAAATGAACCAGATCTTTCACCCTAACATCGACGAGGTGTCAGGCTAAAATGTCATAGTGGGTCTGCCCCAACAGTGTCGCTTCAAGCCGCTATCCGTCGACGAAATGAACAAGATATTTCACCCCAATATCGACGAAAAGCCGCGATAAAGTCAGAGTGGGTCTGGCCCAATGGTGTCCCCTCAAGCCACCATCCGTCGACGACATGAGCAAGATATTTCACCCCAACATCGATGAAAAGCCGCGATAAAGTCAGAGTGGGTCTGGCCCAACGGTGTCCCCTCAAGCCGCCATCCGTCGACGAAATGAACGAAATATTTCACCCCAATATCGACGAGGAGTCGCGATTAAGTCAGAGTGGGTCTGGCCCAATGGTGTCCCCTCAAGCCACCATCCGTCGACGACATGAGCAAGATATTTCACCCCAACATCGACGAAAAGCCGCGATAAAGTCAGAGTGGGTCTGGCCCAACGGTGTCCCCTCAAGCCGCCATCCGTCGACGAAATGAACGAAATATTTCACCCCAATATCGACGAGGAGTCGCGATTAAGTCAGAGGGGGTCTTGCCCAATGATGTGCCCTGAAGCCACCATCCGTCGACAAAATGAACTAGATCTTTCACCAAAACATCGACGAGCAGTCGCTATGCTTAGAATGGGTTTGCCCCAGCGGTGTCCCCTCAAGCCGCCATCCATTGATGACATGAACATCTTTCATCCCAACATCGACTAAGAGTCCGGCATGGCGTGTCTGGACGTTGTCGAACAAGTTGACTACTGAACTGTTCAGCATCGACGAGTTGGACCTGCTTCCACTGTTAACCCCGACGAACCATTTAACATGACCCATTTAATTGAGGCCGCAAACCTGTACTTGTGCACGCCGGATACGTCTGAGATTCTGTGGGACTTCATCCACAAGCATGCCCCAGAAGCATCGCTGTAAAAGCAGGAGGAGGCGCCACTGAGCGATGTAGCTTCCATAAGTGGCTCTTGGGACGATGAAAAAGTCAAGGGATTACAGATGGACATAGACAAGGGACGTTGTACACAGGAGCGCAAGCAAAACAAGGGGTAAGCGCAAAAGTGTTTTCGTCGTCCTGTTATTTATCTGCAGCCGAAATTGCCGCGAATCTACGATTCGGAGGGTTGATGGACAAGGCGAAAAAACAGAGAAACTAACGAGATGTGACTCGTGTGTTAATGGCAGCGTTGTGTTTTGTTGCGATGTCTGGAGGTAAAGATAACAATTCAATGTCATGGCTGTGATCGTTTTTGCACAATTCTGCCTGTTGCCTGTTTTTTTATTTCATGTTTGCGTGGTACGTCGTTGTGAAGTAAGAATTTTGAAATAAAAGCAATTGTGTTTTCGGTTTTCAACTCCTAAATTGATCGATGGTCGGCGAGTGACTTGCCTATAGTTTCTTGCAGAAGTTAAGCGAGAGATGAACTTGTCGCCTTTTTTTAAAAAAGTAAGAAATACCGTTGCATGTCATTGGAATTACATGTTTAGTTTGATGCATTTGACATAGAAAATAGGGTGAATGGAAAAAGGTGCATGGGTGCGTTGCCTACACTAACGACTTCAAATGTGATCACCTTCAGAACACATCAAACCCATCCGGGTACTGGTGCAAATGGGAGTTCAGGCGGGATTTCTACTTCCTAGGTATCCGGGAAAGAAAAAAAAAACTACGAACTCCCATGTCGGTGTCGTCATTTCTGGTGACGCATGGGGCTGGCAAGTAGCTAAGTTAACTTGTTTAGCACACCTAGTACACACGGCTGTACACCGCGGCAGCTGCGCGTGCCTAGTGCCCACAAAAAATCTTTCAGTGAGCCTAGTAAGTCTAACCCGCAAGAAATGGTGCATCAGCTTTCGCTTCATACATGATCACGCGGAGTCACGCTAACTGCGAGAGGTACGCAAGGAACGCAGGCTCCTCTTTCAGCCACTTCTCGGGCTCCAGCAATTTCAACAAAATAGCGAACGCATTCAACCCAAACTCCAAATACCAAGGACGGCCTGGGTTCGGCTGGTATGCATGGTACCCCGAGCCACTCGTGAAACCCAGGTTGTTGGGGTCACCTAGGTATATTAAATTTCTATATTGCAGAATTGAGGGGGTTCCACAGGGTGCGGCACTGTGCACAACAATGTTCTCATATTTTCCCAAGAACACAGACTCAGTTATCGTGGATCAAACGCGCGACGTCACGTGTTCAGCCACAACACTTCAGAAATTAGGACTTTTCCTGGTTCATCTTTGCAGCCGTCATGGACCTTTTGTACTCCACATACGTAGGGTGGGTGGCACAGCCATTGCGAATTTATTCACCATTCCTCAAGGCCTACCATGCTTAATGTGTTTGTTGTCCTGGCGCTTCTCACTGTATTATAAAAAACAAAGTATTCACTGCAGAGAAAGCAGTAAACGGCAAAGAAAAAAGCTTGAATCGTATTAGTGAGACGGATGGCGAATAAAAGGGGACGCTCGCACTTCACGCAATGCACCCTCATACGAAGTGCACTTCTTTCCTCTTCATGTCGAAAACTTTAGCGTTTCTTCGCTTACACGCGTGAAGGGAACCTGAAGCGACAATGGTATACACCGGGTAGTCCGCTTCCCTGAGAGCCGCTCGCACGCGATTTGCATAATTATATTTCAGAAAAGCGCTGCCGTAGAATTTCGCACCTCCTTCGGCGTACATCTTCTCTCTTTCTTTAATTCCTTCCTTTCTTTCTTATTTCTGACGCTGAAGCGTAGGCTAACACAGAAGACCAAGCGCGTTCAGCGTACGGTTCCCGGATTAACACCTAATATACATTCTTCACAAGCCGACGACAAATTGTTCGCTTACTAGTGTTCATGTTCATACCGAAAAGCAACAAGAGAGACCCTCCGTTCAAGTGACACGGGCCTGATTGCAGACAAAAAGCTGCAGAAAAGAAAGAGACCAAGGTGACGTGCAGAGCCAACACTTTACCAGATAAAAAAAGCCTAGCCTGAGTATCGTCACGTGTTCTCCAAATTTCTCGCCAGGTGAGAGACAACCTTTTAACGTACTCCACGGGTTATTAGTTCATTAGCGACTTGCATACCACGAGAAATGAAGAGATGAGTTGGGCGTGCTAACATTACGTCATGCGAGGGCGTGCATCTTCTCTGGGTGGTGTCAGGGCAGAGCAGGAATATATCTTCCGGCGTGAATTTAGAGCTGCTCCAGTGCGCACGAGGAGTGAGGTGTAGTATTGCAGGGAAGGAAGACTAAATCATCTCAAAGCTTCGGCGCTAACACGCTAGGCGAAGCAAGGCGAACGGATTCGAATTCATGGACTCGGCGGATTTCTCGCGGTCGCGTCGTCGTCGTCTTTCGAGCGACTTTCTTGAGCAAGCGCACGGCACACAGGGCCGGGACATGTCGTGTTCGATTCGATTTCTCTCTAATGCAATTCGGAGCACTTGGGAGGGAGTTGTCGCCGTGCAAAGCGAACCGATGCCATGCAAATTTGCGCACGCTGCATAGGGCAGCCAATATAACATTATATAAGGCGAGGCTCCATCTTGTGAGGATGGGGCCTCCCGTGATTATTTTGAGAGTTTTCGAAAAAAACACTTAAGCTCACAGGCTCAAGTACAAACCCTTTGTCGACCTTAAGTACCGCACCCCGAAGTCCTATGAAGTCTTGCTACATTGATCCGTTATTGATCCAGGACAATAAAAAGAGACAGTCGTGAGAACTCAGTTCGAGAGGAACAGTGGGGCACCCACGATGCGGCAAAAAATGTCTAAACGAAGCGATCTTAAGCAAAAATTTACGCATCTCCACGAAGTGAATCATGACGAGTGGGCGAAGCACTGGGGATCATTCTTACCGTAAATCACCCGTGGCATTGCCCACTCAAGCATGTGAATGAGTGACAGCGTGTGTGTACAGCATATACAATTCCAATCCAATCCAATCCGATACAATTTCAATTTAGTCCAATTCAATCCGATACAATCCAATCCAATTCTCGTCGCGCATGCGCAACACTGTGTACACGGACGCCAAGGGCAAAGCCACGGAAAAAGCGAGTTCCTAAGGTGCTTCGTCCCTAAAAGCGGGAGAGATTAGGTGATCGGACGCATGCGTATCGTTTACTTTCCTGAATAAACGCCAAGGCTAAAGGAGCGAAAGATGATGTTCATGAAGCTCAAGTACACAGTATACACAAACCCTCCGTCTACGTTGCTCCATTTTCCCCCCCAAAGAAGGTATTTGCAGGCGTCGACAATGAGCATGCATGTTTAGAAACGTGTTCTGTCGTAACAAACTTTATAAAGAGGCCGGTACTTTGTTCGGCCAAAAGCCACAGCTGATCCTGATGCAATCCTTTATTAACCGTCGTTCAGGATGCGTGACATAACAGGGCGCCCGGCCCGAGCCCTCGCCAAGCAGGCCACGGAAGGATAACCGGAGCAAAGCGCACCCACAACTGAAGAAAACTCAGGAAACCACTCTGAGGATGTTTCAAACTGATTCGTTCCCCCGCCGCATTAGAATGCATTTGCAGTTTCCCAACAATAAGACCCAGCGTGCACATTGCGAGCACAGCTAGACGCGCTCCCTCACATCACTTGGCAGAACCAGCTGATGATGATGATGATGACGACGACGACATCTAGTGGTCTCCCCTTTGTAGCGGGTGATGACGTGTCATCTTACCCCCCAAAAAAACTAATATACCCGTTTTACACTCTTCGTTTAATACAAGCGCTGCTGTTAAGAAAGGCACAAAAAACTTATTAGCCACAAAATACTTATTTTTTCTGTTACAAGTGGTAGCTGCCCTAGGCAATATTCCCCTCTCTGCTTTTCGTCCACCAGCATTCTAATCTTTTCGTCACCTCGACAGCCTTGAAGTTAACTCAGTCTGTGCAAGCCTTTACTCCAAGGGCTTCTGAAAGCCATCCATCCATTCATCCATCCAACCATCCATACATCCATCCATCCATACTGTTGGTACTGGGCGCACTATGCTTGTTTTAGCTGCACAGCACTCCGCCGCTTTGGAGTTGTCTTACACGAAAATGGCCGGTCGGTGCAAGCGACGTTGTCCCACGTGACCCTGTTTGCCGAGAATACCCCATGTTTCACAAAACGATTACTTTCTGCAATAACCAAAACAAGCCCGGCGCAAATACGGTCAAAACAAAGCAACGGCGGAGAACGGACCGTTGCTGGGTACGGTAGCGCCATCCGGGGGGCCTGACGGCAAGCAAGGCTGCAGAGGCGAATTACGCAGAGGAAGTTCGTTTCAATACGCGCCATTATGACTTCATGGCCGACGCCACGAAAACACACGATTTGGCGGGATAATCAAAATTTTAACCTAAATTGATTAATTTCTCTGTGCATAGGCATCATTTGCTTCGGGACAAGCGCTGGGGACACTATTAAACACGAACGAAATCTTTCGAATAAAACCAACTTGTATTTTGTTTGCATGGGCCCTTTAAATCTGACCCAAAAACACGCTTCGGGCACGCCTCAAATATAAACCTACCCTAAGCAGAATATGGTGTCACAATTACCGTATTTACTCGCGTAGACCGCACTTTTTTTTTCCCTAAAATATGATCCCAAGTTCATTACGCGATCTTTACGCAAGGTAAATTTTTCGGGAAAAAGTTTTAGCGTAGAAAACGCAAGTTCCAGCTCAGAATGTTTACGATACGTCTCATGAACATTATAAACATAACAAATAAAAACATAATAAAAACTCCACTGACCACCGAATGACCACCGAGTGATGCAAAATGCAGTGTTTTCATTGCGGAACGCGCCGGAATTACAGAACGTACCGGAACGAGTTTGCTGTGAGGTGAGAACAGGTCGACCAATAAGTGGCTGCTGTCACAGTGTGGGACATCAAGACACGGCTCCCGACTCAGCAAGCCGAGCACGTTTTTTTTTATGTTTTGTGAGTACGTTTGCCGATATCGCTAATATCATCAAGTCCGTGGCAACAACGTAGCCATGTCCGCTTTGAAAGAGGAGGAAACTAACGTAAGCACGACCATCGTCGTCTAGACTTGGCACACATACGACATATGACTGGGGCAAGTTCAGTGTGCGATCATTGCGCGGGAAATACAAAAAAGTCACATTTTGCCGACGAACTTCAGGGGTGCGATCATGACGCGAGTGCGATCATTATGCGAGTAAGTATACGGTACTGGTCTTGCACGTAAACTCCTGAAGTGACATATTATGCCGTCGAGGAAAAAATACCAGGAAGTCCCAAAACTGGGCTCAATCAGTCTATAATAACTTTTTCGGGAAGACATAAGCCGTTACTATGTCGACGGCAGGATAACGAGAAAAAAAATCTGACGCGACGCGAGTGGGGAGCCCAAACGGAGCTGTTTTTCCCCCTACAAGTTCACTACTTAGACTATGCCCAGGAATAAATTATTTTGCCAGCATCAATGCGCTACATACATGATGCAACTGCTTAAATGGCTATCAATGAAAACTGCTCATGAATTCCCGCTTCAACGTCCAGCAGAGTGGTACCATCAGCAGGCTAGTCACGCTAGGCTAGATAGAGCGTACGTATCAGCAGAATTGGTACCAATGTGTGGTGAATATGAAGTCATGCCTGTCTCATTCAGTGATCATTGTCTGGTATATTTTACCTTAGGAAGTAAAACGAAACACTCTCGCTTGAACTGGGAGTTGTGGAAGTTTAATGATAAGCTACTTGAGGATGATTGCTTTCTAATCGGTGTCAACGGCCTTTTAGAAAAACTCTTCAAGACAAAGGCGAACACCTTCATAGAGCCATGGGAAGAGTTTAAAAGCGGAGTTAAAATGCTTGCTATTGAAAGAGGGTGCATCTTGCGGCAACAAGAAAGGAAAAAAGAAAGCGAGCTTAAACGTGAATTAGAGTTTCTAATAAGTAGTGATGGCTACAACCCCGGGATTTTCTACAAACAAATAAGGGAAGTAAAAGGGAAGCTCGAGATTATAGATCAAAATAGATACGCAGCTGCAGTTGTTCGAGCTCGATCGGAGCGTTTGTGGATGGGTGAAGCCCCTACTAAGCGCTCCCTTAGTGACGAAAAGAGCTATGCTGTCAAGAAAGAAATCAAGCAGATTTGTCATCAAGATAAGCTCACTACAGACCCAGCCCAAATAGCAGGTGCATTTGTCGACTACTATAATAATCTGTTTGGTAGAAAACTGCACGTTGAAGAGGGTTTTAAAACTGAATTCTTGCCTCTTATGACCAAACTTGATGATGACGTCAAGGCGGAGCTCGAGGCTCCGATCAGTATAAGTGAAATTGAACAGGCAATAGATGAGCTAACCGGAGGAAAATCGCCCGGGCCTGATGGCTTGGGGGCTGCCTTTTACAAAATGTTCAAAAGTGAAATCGCCACGGCTTTACATCGATTGTTGGTCGACGCATACAAAGTAAACCGGATGCCCCCCTCCTTTTGCAGGACACACATTGTTTTGGTACCAAAAACTGAGGATTCTGTTCAATTACTCTCTGTAACTTCTTACCGTCCAATTAGTCTCAGAAATGTTGATTATAAAATATACATGAAGGTGTTGGCTAAACGATTGCAAACAGTAATGAATATCATTGTTGGCCCGCACCAAACCTGCGGGATTAAAGGAAGGACAATTTTCACTAATATACATACAATGAGAAACATCCTAGAGTGTTGCGATGCGGGTAATGGACATGTGGCAATACTTCAACTCGATCTTGAAAAAGCGTTTGACCGTGTTGCACATGAAATTTTGTTTTGTATTCTGGAGTACGTGAATGTGGGTGCTGTGATACTGGATGGGGTGAAAATGTGTTATCGGGATTGCTTCGCTAGTCTTATTGTCAATAAGCAAGTTACGCCAGGTATTCAGCTTCTATCGTCGGTTAAGCAAGGCTGCCCTTTGAGTGCTCTGTTGTTTGCCATCTACTTGGAACCGTTTTGTTTAAAGATTAAGAACAGTGGAAAAATAAGTGGTTATAAGTTCTTTGAGAGCGAAGTAAAAGTATTGGCATATGCGGATGATATAGCCATAGTCTGCAGCGACAAAGAAAGTGTTCGAGAGTCAGTAAAAGAAGCTGGAAAGTTTTGTAAACATACGGGTAGTGCTATAAGCTGGAAAAAGTCACTAGGTTTCTGGCACGGGGAGTGGGAAGACACGCCTGAGGTTTTTGAAAATATGCAGTGGACGTTAACTCCGGCCAAATACTTGGGCGTACCACTCAATAACTACAGGCAGCCTACCGAATTTTGGACGCTGGAAACAGAACGCGCAAGAGTTCAGACAACCCGGTGGGGTGGGAAGGATTTGTCGATGTTTGCACGAGCTACTGTGTGCAACTTATTTCTTGTAGCCAAAGTGTTCTACGTCCTTCAGGTGCTGTCCATGACGAGAGTTTCTGTTCAGAAGCTACACAGAGTGTTTGCGGTTTTTATTTGGGGATCGACTTGGGAGCGGACCAGCCGCTCGAACCTGTTCCGCGCGGTTCGAAAAGGAGGCTTGGGGCTCTGCCACTTGTTTCTGAAGCAGATTGTGTCCAGGTTTTGTTTCTTAAGGGATCAGAATAATCCCTTTCTACGTACTGTCATTCAAGTGCGCCTTTGTGATCACATACCTGAATTTGTCGTGTCCTCTTTTGGGGGTAGACGAACGAGTCTATGTGGTTTCCTGCGCGAAGTTGTATGGGCGTTCAAATTATTGAAAGTGAGATTTTCGATTGAGTACTTGAGCAACGTACCACGCAAAAAGTTATATAAGGACCTCATTGATGTTATGTTACCCATTCCCCTATACAGGTCTATGTATGCAGTGGGAAGGGAAGGCGATGTGCTCCAGAGGGTAAAGAGAATGCCCGTGCGCGCCTCTGTTAAAAGTTTCTTTTTTCAGCTCCACAGTGGCACGCTTCCTGTAAAGCCATGGCTCCACGAGAAAGGATTAGACATACATTGGAACATTAACTGTCGCATATGCTTAAAGCCGGAAACTATTGACCACATTTTTCTAGACTGCTCAGACGCGAGATTTCACTGGGACATCCTACAGCGCACTGTTAAGAAGGACCTGCCCATAAACCCTTTCGGGATCCGTTTTCTGTCTGTGTGTGATACAGGGGGCGTGCCATTCGAAATGTTTATGTTGATCAGTATGCACAGCTTGTGGCGCACAAGGATGGCTGACAGGCATGCCGATCCCAATGCGCGGCCCACTAGAGAGTATTTCATTGAGAGTATGGTCAACATACGTGAGGTATACGAAGCGCTAAGCGAACCACCTGAATGGTTACCAATGCTTGATGACCTTGTTCAACTGAAGAGATTTTAAACTTGTGTTTATCGCAAAGGTGGCGAATGTTATAAAATTACTGTAACCTAGTTTTTCGTTTGAGACAAACGGTAATAAAGAAAGAAAAAAAAAAAGCAGAGTGGCGCAGTGGAAGTGTGCTGGGCCCATAACCCAGAGGTCCGTGGATCGAAACCACGCTCTGCTACGTTTTTTTTTTGTATGGCGATACGGGGTCTGGGGTATAGTAGCTGCGCCTACCACATGAAATGCGCCGAAACTTCGCAGAAAGAAATGGGTATGACAAGTATTAAGTGGTGTACCAAAAAACGACGTTTAACACCTTCGTGGGAACGTATACATATCTAAACCCGCGTTTCCAGATGTATACCTGGCTGGAAGGGCCCTTGGATTGTCTGCGACGCTGTACAGTTACGTGTATATACGGATATCATACGTTCATGCTGCTATGCAACGTGCTTCAGTTACGTAAATTTCCAAATCGGATCGTGACGCAACATCATTGGGTAACTTCTCCTAGGAACACCGCGGGGCGACGATTGCAGTCTCATGTCCGGGACCATAAAAAAAAAAAAAAAAAAAAGATAACTTTGACAGAGACCCCCGAGGTGCATCCGTTCAATGATCCGTTATCCATCTGTCTGGTATGACGCGAGCGCCGCTTAGCGGAGAGATGGGGCAAAGCCTCGGGTTTTACGGCTTCGCTGCACTCGGCTTTGCCCGACTGCCGCATCCTGTGTTTGAGGAACGACCGCCGAGACAATCCAGCTGAGACGAAAATGCATTTCCTGCAGTCGCTGCTTCCGCCGTAGGCGCATTTTGGGGAAGAAGAATGAAGTTCGTCTCGAAGAGCTTGAACTATGGGCGCGTAAACAAAAGCAAAGCGCTACACGGCGGATTCACGGTTGCCTAAAAGCCTCGCGTTATCCGTTTCTTCAGGCTTGAAAACCAAGCTGTCGCGACCGTCCCACGGCGGCGCCAAAAGCGAATCCAGACGCGCGCTAGCGATTTATACCGAGGAAGAAGCGGTGAACGGGATTGCTATGTCTCGTTTTGTCTCGCGGCGAGGAAAACGTTGAAATGATAAAGAATCGGGAGAGTTGCAGTGCGTGTGCTAGAAGCGGGGGAAGGGGAAAGTTCCTGACGCATTCGGGGCGTTTCTGACGGTTTCTCAAAATGCGACACCGTTTGACACTTGGCCGGCGAAGACCCTTTTATTCCGCACGATTGACCCGATTTTCTCAATGTGGCAAACATTTCAAAGCGGAGGCACTTTCGAAGGAATGCGTATATACACCGAGCAGAGGTTGATGTACCATCCTCTTCATGGGGATACAGAAGCGGTGGCTGCGTTTTGGCGATCTCGCGTATTGGTCGAGTCCCCGCCACATGACCGATGCATTAGCACGTGCAGACGGGGATTGTGTTCAGCTAACGGTTGATGTAAGGGTAGGGCTTGGCCTACGTTTCTTTCTCTCCTTTCTAGCAGTTTTGCCTGTTATACGAAACACGGTGTCTAGAGTCCCGTGCGACGGCACTCTAGCTCATCGCTAAAGGCATGGTTAGAATGCCGTCCGGTGACATTCAAATATTTAAGACTAGGCCAGCACCGGCCAAAGCGTCTGTCGTTGTCGCGCAGAGCAGTAGTTCTCAACCGTGAGTGAGTTGGGGACCCCCTTTCGGCTTTGCAAAAGTGATGGTGTGTCATAATGTCAAATAATTTGCCCTTGCAGCTAAAGACCCCAACATGCTTATAAATGTCGTACTTTTGTGTCTGAGTTTTATGCCGATGTGTGCAGTACTAGTATCAAATCTCGCTCTTGCAGCTTAAAGTCACCGAAACACTTACGTGCTGCCCTTTGTGTGTCCGGCTTTACCGCATACCTGAAATGTTGTGGAAGAAAGCCAACGTGAAGCTTGCGCAACACCAAAAAATTTAACGTGCGAAAATTTAACGGAGCGAAGCCACCTTTGTGCATTGCCAGCAAGGTTTTGCAAAAAAAGGAGAAGAAATAGGGGGGCGGGGGGAGAGGAGTTTCGAGCAGGGCTTCGCGAACCCCTGAAATGCCTTCACGCACCCCCATTTGACAACTGGCGTTGAGGATCCTTTTTAGCTTCTTCATCCCAAGGCCAGTGGTTCGAGACCTCGGTTGTTGTTGTTGTTGTTGTTTTTCATCTTTAAAATGAATTTTAATTTTTATGGCTTAGGTTAGTTTTGGTGCTTTAAATGATTTCTTTGTGTGCGTTAGGTCCTGTTTGTTATGTTTAGGTTAGGTTGCCTATAGCTTTACGTTATCTAGAGCGGTGTAGTGCCAGACGGGGTAATTTTGTTACAAAACGCCGGTGGATGTCGATATAGCGGAGTGCTTATATTACCGTGACACGGCACTGTAAACAAAACCCATCTTGCCGCACCAATATCATCATCGTCGTCGTCGCCGTCGCCGGTACCGCTACCAATGCCTGTCTTCAAAGCGTGCTACACAGCAATAACGATTATGCTGGGGCAAAGGCTGCCAAATGAAAATACCATCGGGGTGAACTGTCACAGGGTGGCAGGGAAGCAAATGACGGGACAGGAAAGTATCGGTAGACGGGCCAGCCTGCCGAATCACTAACAAGCAATTCGTTATGCGCAAGCATAACACTCAAACGGGTCGAATATGTGTCTAGTCATGGCCATCGCTTCAGCCGGCAGAGCCACTGAAGCCACCGGAGTGGGTCACTGCACCTGTGCGGTGAGAGTGTTGAATATGACGAGGTAGAGAAATAAAGCGAGGAGGAAGAAGTGGTTGCAGTTCTGAACGGCGTCTCACTTCTCGTCCTTCGATCGGGTTTAACCCAGGGACAGTGACGCCAGCGGCGGAATGCTGGCGCGTGGTCCTCGGAACGGACGCACGCCAAGTGCAATAAGGCAACGTCACGTCATGGTCTGGCGAACCTTAGTTTTCGTAATGGCACATTGGTCGAAGGAGCATAAAATGTAAACAAAGAAGTCTCAAAAGAAGCTGCGGTCCCTGGCATGATGTCAGGACCCGCTGCCCCTACCCTTGTCACTTCCTATTTGAACGCCGACATGGTAGTTTTGGCCTCAAATGAGGTTACACATGAACAAAAAAACATCAGCTCCAATTGGAATTGTCCCTCATCTATTTGAACGCCGACATGGTAGTTTTGGCCTCAAATGAGGTTACACATGAACAAAAAAACATCAGCTCCAATTGGAATTGTCCCTCATCTATTTGAACGCCGACATGGTAGTTTTGGCCTCAAATGAGGTTACACATGAACAAAAAAACATCAGCTCCAATTGGAATTGTCCCTCATCTATTTGAACGCCGACATGGTAGTTTTGGCCTCAAATGAGGTTACACATGAACAAAAAAACATCAGCTCCAATTGGAATTGTCCCTCATCTTCACACTTAGCCAGATAACGTCCTCACTTCCTTTCTTAAACTTTGAGTTCAACCACAGAAAAGAAAGGTTTCCGGGAGGCTCGAACCATGAACTCTCGTAACTTTAACCAAGCATGCAACCCCTGCAATAAACTAATATAAATATGGTTTCTGTTCAGTTTTGTGCATCATTGACAATTCGCTGAAGTTGTACATTATTTTGTTCGCTATTGTCAATTTCCCCCCCCCCTTTTTTCCGCCCGGCCCCCACCGTGTCGGATTCATGCAACTCGGCCTTCCACCTCAAAAAGTTGCCGATCCTTTATCTGAAGCAAGCGAAGATGTCTGAGCAATGCACAGAAAATTATATTAAGCAAATCCGACCGCCACAACAGAACTCCAAAAACGGATTTTTGCGCACTCTCCCATAACGAATCTGCAACAGATCGTTCTTTAATTTTTAATCTTCGATCACCTTTTCACTCTGCAATAAAACAATTATTTGTCATTGTTTTCTGCAAACAAAGCAACTACAAACGCAAACGTCCCCATTCAAACTATTAGAATACGATTCTAGCGAAGCACGCATGTGGGCAACCATGTGAGTGCGCCGTAACTGGTTACGTCGGTCTCCGCGGGATGGCGGTACCTGTCCGTGCCAAGCACATCATATTGGTCGGACGATCCGAGCTCTAACCCGACGAACGCAAACTAATGCCTCGGCTCCAATATGAGTGCGATTAATAACATCTTCGTTGACACCTCCGTTGTGAATCAGGTTGAAATGGACCACACGACGCACGCCGGTGTTTTTTTTTTTTTCTTTTCTTCAGCGTGCGGACGCAGTGGGCCAAGCCGCGCCATGTCCGTGGCGCTTCGACCATGTCTGTGGCCGTTTCCAGGGCTGCCAAGCGCAGAAATTGACAGCTAAACTTTTCAATGAATGCCACCTATACAAGCCCCGCTACCCCCTACAGCTCAGAGGACCCGGGGGAAGCAGAGCTGATGTTTCGATGTCGCGTTTGGAACATTTCAGCCATGAGACAACTGACGGTTTTGTCATTACTGAAAACAACACCACCCCGAACTTGCGAAGGAAAGTTTGGTAATGCACCTCAATGCAGCCATACGGCTGCAAAGGCTACGGAAAGGTTATGGCACAAAGCTACGGCTACGCCCAGGACGAATTTTTCCTCAACTACGAAATTTCTGAGAAAGCTGTACAGCTTTCCTTTGTAGCCGTACGGCTGCATTGAGGTGGATGTCAAGCTTTCCTTCGCAGAAGCTTCCTCCACCTTGGAGATTTTCCCTAAATTTGGTCGATTAACATCCTGAACTATGTGCAGTCATAATCAAATGTTTACGGACCACGACGGCGGTAATTTGAGTGATTTTTGCGTTCTACGTCGAGCCCAGAATCTCGTGTAATTATTTTTATAATAATTTTAGAATTTCAATAACCACTCCGCAGGCGAAGGAGAGTTTCCCGGCTGTGCATCTGTGAAAAGAAAACCCCAGAATTTTCGAACCGTGTGTTTCGCAAAGTTCTGCTTCCGACTGCATAGGATGACGATGCTTAAGTGGCTATCATTAGGTCACTGAAGATTTGCAACGGCCGCCAGTGTGTGCGGAGCATCGCTATCTTTCGCCATCACTTTGCACAATACAACCTCGTAAAAAACGGCGCATACACTTTATCTCATCAAAATAACCGCCAACTGAATGGAGTGTCTCCAACGGCTTGATCCAGAAAACTGCACCCCCCAACGCTTACAATGGCGCCGCATTTACAGCGGGTGCTTAGCGAAGCAATGGCGTCCGGCTCGCGCACAATACACCCGCGACCGTAAACAATGTCGACCTCGTACTAAACCATCGGAGGGTGGCTCTCCGCCAACCTCGCTTCCGTCCCCATACGAAGCAGTCTCTTCCGCGTCATTCATTCCGAGCTCGCGCTGGTGGGTCCGAGGATCGGAGTATCTTTACTGCGCAGCAGTTAAAACTGCAACAACACGTCGTTGCGCAGCACGCGCTCTGTACACGTATACGGACGCGGCATTATATTATCGCTGGCGGGGCGCGCCGTTCTTTTTACTCGCGGGTATACTCGACAGGGTCATTTTACGGCGGCGCTATTCTGTCTCTGCTAACCAGCGCATTCTAACGATTGCAATGAGCTACTGGCGAGTCTGTCCTCGAAGAAGGGCGCCCGTAATAAACAGTGCATTCGAAATAACAGTGAGGGAGACAGTAGATCAACATATCTCCTCGCGCGTCTGCCGCCAGCCGGCAGGACCTGTGCTTAACATATCCAGAAGGGAATAAGAAAAAAACTTGATCCTCTTCGCGAAGGCTCGGAGTAATAGACCCAGGCACAGATACACCGCCTCCCTGGCTTCGTTTGGATTGCAACGGAGAGGACTGATTTAGGGGCCTTGCGGAGGCGGCACCGTGCTAATCAACCGGAGAGATAAACGCGCAGGGTTGCGACTACACAATACCGTGCCTGTAGAAAAACAAAATTGTGCCCTTTCGTGCGTATGAGTACGCGGAGCGTCTCTATTTATGGCGGAGGTGTCTTCCCCAAAACGACGTTTTTACTTAATGGCGTGAGCCTATTTGAAGCGAGCACTAAATTTTAACAGCCGTTATTTGCTTTAGTCTCGTTTGACCTCTACTGCGCCTTCCCACCGTTTCAACTCCTGGGGGAGAGAGAGGCAAGTGCGGTAACGGTAAGGCTGCGTGCGGACGTGCGTACGTACGTGCACGTATGTCCACTCACGCACATATGTCTACTCACTACCTTTCCAGATGCCAGAAGCAAAACCAACCAGCTCAGTAACCAGTACGGCCGTTTTGAATCACTATTTGTTGTCTCCTTTTCCCGCAATTCATTCATTTATTGATTCATTCATTCATTCATTGATTCATTGATTCATTGATTGATTGATTGATTGATTCATTCATTCATTCATTCATTGATTCATTGATTGATTCATTGATTCCTTCACTGGTTCATTCATCGATTCATTCATTCATTCATCCATTCATCGATTCAATCATTCATCGATTCATTCATTCATTCATTGATCGATCGATCGATCAATGAATGAATGAATGAACGAACCAGTGAAGGAATCAATGAATCGATTGATCGATCGATCGATCGATCGATCGATCGATCGATCGATCGATCGATCGATTGATTGATTGATTGATTGATTGATTGATTGATTGATTGATTGATTGATTGATTGATTGATTGATTGATTGATTGATTGATTGATTGATTGATTGATTGATTGATTGATTGATTGATTGATTGATTGCAGGGTTTAACGCGCCGACGCAATGCAGGCGATCAGGCGCACCTATAGTGAAAGGCTCCGAATTAATTTTGACCACCTCAGGATCTTTAACGTGCGCCGAAATGTCGTACATACGGGGCGTTTTCCCGCAAGTAAGTCGAATCGAATAAGACGCCTACTTTGCGGCTGTTCCTGACTGACAGCTGCTATTCCAAGTAACCGCTACGCAAGAGAGCACCACCAACACAGTCGTGCGGTTCTCTTGGAGCCTGCCTGCCATGTTAGTTGTATGAACTACGGATGGTTGAAATTGGCCTACCATACCGGTCGCGGCACAAATATATAACCAGCAGCCTTCGCGACCCGCTGCGGAAGCTGAGGCATTGCGCTCTCGAGACGGAAAAGAACTTGCGTCGAACTTTCTTCCAGCCTGATGCCCAGATGGTCTGCATTAATACGTAGCACTCCACCACGGCGCGCCTCATAACGCTGGTGAAGCTTCGCCAAAACCAAAAAAAAGTATTAAAATTTGAATTAGGAAACTGGCAACTCGCACAGTGTTCAGAAAACTATTTACTGTAGCGCAGGAAATAGTCAAGGGCCACCAATTGTGCCGGTTATTTGCATATCTTCATCTTCTCATTCTCTTCCCTCGCTTAGGCCACACGAAGCGAGAGAGAATCGAACCCGCGACCTCAAAAGCTTGCACGACCCTCTGTCGATATAGCTTCTTCACAGCTAATAGAAATGTCATTCCAAGAACTGAGGAGAGCAACAAACAAGAAAAGAAACAAATTCGGGAGTTTAACGTCGGCAAACAGCAAACGTCCGCAAATACCGGGCCATCACGCAGTCCCGCTTCTTCCGGGTCCCCGAAGTCCCATAAAATGAGATCGGGAACTACCACTGCCGGAACAAAAAGCAAGAGTAAGAAACCAGACGGGAATAAAAATAAAGAAAACGATAGAAATATACAGATGGAGGAGCGCCAGCGCACCCACCGGACCACCGACTGCTGCTCGCAGAGCGCGTGTCAGACCGCGTGGCTTCGGGATTACGACGAAGGTGAACGCATTAGGCCCCAGCACCGGCGCGACGAACCATCCGTCTTAATAAATATTTTAAAGGGCCATGCGGCGGGCTTCCGCGAAACCCGGGATTCCTTTTATAAAATTCAAAACGCACAGAACCCTCTCTCTTCCGATCCCCCCACCATGACCTCCTCAACAGCAAACTGCCCTTTCCCAGTGAGACCACCGGAACACATCATGGTTGGACCGTGTATTTATTATTAGCCGCCTCCCTCCCTCCACATTGCGTCGCTCTGTCTGGACACGGAGTCCGAACTCGGGGCACGCCTAGTGCATCGGCGTTGGTGTTTTCCGCGCACTACCCGCAAGGCATTTCGTCTGAGCTCATTTTCCGCTGGCCTCGCTTCGTTCCATTTTCGTAAGCCCATAGCGCTCCTGCCAGAAAACGCGCCGCGGGAACTCATCAGATTTGGGAAGCCAGGGTTTTATTTTTTTGTCCACCCGCGTGGATTTAATAGCGTTACGCGATTGGACCGTCTGTGTGCGGACACACCGGGCCTGCGGCATCCTCGCGAGGTCTGAGATCCTATATGCGCTATTGTCAATGCGTACGCAATGTTTCGGATACGAGCGCACCCTCGGAACATAAGAAACACACGACGCAGACGCAAGAGGAAGCCAATGGGGCTAGCAGTTTTACTGAATAAACTTTCTTCAATGCTGCTTGAAGTTTCATTTTCATCCCGGTCCTTATGAGAGAGAGAGAGAGAGAGAGAGAGGAGAGAGAGAGAGAGAGAGAGAGAGAGAGAGAGAGAGAGAGAGAGAGAGAGAGAGAGAGAGAGAGAGAGAGAGAGAGAGAGAGAGAGAGAGAGAGAGAGAGAGAGAGAGAGAGAGAGAGAGAGAGAGAGGACTAAACATTTATTGAACTGTAAGCATTCCTTTGTGGGAGGCCTCCTTAACCCCAGGAAGCCTTGGTCATTTGCTGCCCTGTTCCATCAGTCATCGCTGGTGTTAAAGCCGGTCCTCCAACTGCTCCAGGGTAGGCAATGGTAGGGGGGGGGGGGGCGGGGTTAGAACACCAAATACAACAACTTGCAACCCAAATTTAAATATCCCAAGGCTACTCAGCGACCCTGCGCACTTTCCCGTAAGACGCACACCCGGCCACCCTTGACGCCCCACAGGTCCCTGCACTCCCGAATATTGAGCATCTAAACCTTATGATAGAACAGAAGATCGACCAGAAGCTGACGCGACTCAAAGCACGGGAAGAACAACACTTCACGTCCCACTTAGATAATGTCCACAAAGCCCTCGAGCACACTACCCAAACTATCCTCAAGCTAAAAGAAACACTCAAAGCCAGCATGAGTAGTCTTGAAGAAGCTCTTAACGACAAAGTTGAGAAGATGGTCTTGAACCTCAACCAGCGCGTAATAAACGCCTCGAGAAAGAGAACCCACAATCGCACAAGGAGGCCAAATCCTACCCCTTGCGTGAAGCCCGTATGCAAGAACTCCCCGACAATGAGAAATTGCCTCTCCGCTAAGGTACCTCACCGCGTGGCACCGTGTGGCAGTGGAAGCGTAGATCAATCAATCGCAAGCGACAGACAATCCTCCACTTCAGCCAGCAACACAATCCGGATGTTATTGCCCTCCACGAAACTGAAACAGATCCCAAAATTCAGCCGGTGTGATACGCACATCGCCCCCGGTTGTTTCCGTATACTGCCGTTGTTACGAAGCAGCAGCACACCTGGCAACAGCACTCCGCTGGTACCCCGAACGAACACTCGTCAGAATACTACCACGCAACAAGGTTCACCCGAGCTGGAGAGAAAAAAAAAAGAAAATCATGCACTCCTCCAGCTAACGACGATGATGGTTGAACGCGGAGCTTTCTCGTGATAAATTATTTGGTTTGCCAATCCCACACTGCGAGTATGTTTTACTCTGGAGGTGCGCACCATTTTTCTATAATACGCACAGCAACTCTCTGGTGTGCACTCCGTAGGCCTAACGTGTGGGTTTGGGGTGTACGGGGCGAATCGGTATCTGCTGGTTGGCGTCAGCTTTTACCATGCCGAAATGCTGCAATCGGACAGACGCCGGCTTCGTAACGCGAGGGATCCGAATTCGATTCCGGCTACGAGAAGCGTTTCTTTTTTGTTTTGTTTTTTACTTCACCTACGATCATTCACCATCATTGCCAGAGAAAGTTGGCCTTCCTGCAGGGCTTGCTGGCGCACAACGGCATCAGCTTCGCTTTAATAAGAGCTGTTGCTAGAGTCTACATAGGTGGAGCCGTCTTCAGTCCAAGGCTCAGTTGGTAGGGTCGGCCGTCTTCGACCTTTCCGCTAGCAATAGCTTCGTGTCGTGGCAACAGCTGGTCTGGCCAGTCTCCCAGTGGTTGCGTGAGGGGTTGAGTACGGGGGGAGATGTGGGTTTCTCTTGCATTGCCAGGTAGTGTGGTGGAATGTGGCTGGGGCTTGGCAAATAACACAGAGGGGGTCGTAGAGAGTTGCACAGATTGTGTGTAGGCGTGTAGAGTGTGGGTAAGTGTTTGTTTGGAGTTCTCAGGATTATTACTTGTCCTTTCGTGGCCTGATCGGTGAATAGAGAGTATAGTTGTCTTGTCCGTCGATAGAAAACGCACCTGGGCCAAATTTCGGTCACGTTAGCTCTCAAATGCGAAACATATACTGCATCTTCCAGCCCACCTGGTTGGGCACAAAGCTGAATGTATCCAAAATTCGTGACATTTGTTCCATGAACTCAACGATAGTCTTTCTTGGGCCACTTGAAACCGAACATTTTGGTCTGTCTGTATGTATGTTCGTCTGTCTGTCTGTCCCTCAATTCAGACATCCGGCAAAAGTTAATATAATTCTTGAACGAGAAGTTCAAACATGCAAAACCCTTCCAAACCACTAAATATGGAGACATATATACTTCATACAAAACATAACACAAGATACTTGGCATTCTTTCCATTCGCGCCTCATGAACGAAAGCTGCGCCGACGCATTCTCCTGCGAAACGGCCGATGCTGCGTACGACAAGTTCTTATCAGCTTTTAAACGAATTTACCTAAATAGTTTTAAAAAAGAACTTTTAAAACGAATGGTAAAAATCGCAAACCTTGGATCAACGAGAAATGACTGAGACGAATAAAACAGAATAATAAGTTATTCAAGAAATTTCTTTAAACAAGGCTTATTTCAGATCTACAGAAGTTTCAGCAATATCGTAATAAGTTGAACTCATTTTTAAAAAACGAAAAGCGGTGTTACTTGCACAGTCAGTTTCAGCACGATGCCTGCAAAGTCAGTGCAGATGTGTGGAGGAAGATCAAAAGCTACTGAAACTGAGAGTACACCCCCTCCTGTCGAAGAACTCGTTTCTCAAGGCCATCCTGTGCACGGAATAGAACTTGACGAACAATTCAATACATTTTTCGAAGAAGTTGTCATGAGCACGCATTGCTTATCGGTCATGCAATACCTAGAAACCCCAAAAGCATATTTTTTGAACCAACAGATGAAAGTGAAATTGAGACAATATTTATTTCTCTCCCTAACAGTAAAACTCGTGATGTTGACGCCATGCAAATCGGTCCAGTCAAATACGTAATTAACACTGTCGCCCCGGTTCTAAGTTTTATATACAATTTTGCATTATCAACAGCTTGCTTTCCGAAACTAATGCAAGTTTCAAAGGTTGTGCTTTTTAAAGGTGGTGATAAAAATGAGATGTCCAACTATATACCTAGTTCTATTATGCTGGTTTCTTCAAAAGGATTGGAAAAAGTAATCTATAAAAGACTCGCTAACTTTTGTAACAAATTCCAAGCCTAGCGCAGTATGGCTTTCGTCCCAAAAGGTCCACTGAAACAGCTCTGCTAATGCAAAAACAAATAATCCTTGACACACTTGAAAATAAACAACTGTGTATGTGTGTATTTGTAGACTTTTCGCAGGCTTTTGACCGCCGTCATCAGACCCTCCTCCAAAAGTTAGAGTTATATGGCATCCGTGGCATCGCGTCTGGTATTCTTAAATCAGATCTAGAACACAGGTTGCAATGCGTAGCAATAGGAAAGAACCTTTCTACTCTTCTACTAATAACCACGTGTTCCGCAAGGAAGCATTTTAGGCCCGCTAATATTTATTCTGTACGTGAATGACATAACATGTATTAGCTACAAACCACATTACATTTTATATGCGGACGACACAACCCTCCTATTCAAAGGCACAAATATACCCTCTCTAATTTCAAATATAAATGGTGTTTTAGAAAATTTGAACTTGTGGAGTACAGCAAATTCCTTCCTCATAAACAGTAAAAAACTAAAGCCGTGTTATTTCATTCAAGACAGAGTGTTGTCTCAGAGGACCGCAGCATAATAATGGATAACACTATCACAGAGGTCGTCGACACCGTAAAAACATTAGGAGTTATTTTCCACAAGAACATGAGCTGGGACAATCACATAAACTCAGTCCTAAGTAGTTTAGCAAAATCTTTCGGAATACACGCACAAGTTCGCTCATTTTTTTCCATTACCTGTAAAACTCTTATTGTACAACGCGTTGTTCGTATCACATGTGAATTATTGCTCCCTTTTCTGGGGCAATACCACAAACTCTAGCATACAGAAAATATGCCTGCTCCAAAACAAAGCAGTGCGTCACATAGCTAACGTTGACTACCTTGCGCACACCAAGGAGTTGTTCACGCGTTTTAAAATTGTACCTGTTCCTAACTTATATAAATTTTACCTGGCGACGCGTTATAAAAAATATGTTGCTAATTGTGAAGAAAGTTTCTTACAGATGCTATCCCTTAAAACCAAACGCCGTAGCTTACACGTTTCGAAAGCAACAATTTTGGTACCTTCCATTTTGCCGTACTGAGCATGGACGGCAGATGATGAGGTATGCCTTACCGAGGCTGCTAAATGATTTCATTTCAGTCGGTTTCTCCCTAGAAGGAGCTAGTGTTCGCGCTACACGAGAGCACTTCCTGTATTTTACTGTTTTCAAACTGCCACTCGTGTGGCGATTTTGTTTTCGTAGATATTGCTGTTGTGCATTGCTATATATTATGCTATATTATGTTCATTTTTTGGTTGACTCGATCACAAGTGCGTGTCTAAGTAGTGTAAGTAGTTGTGTAATGGGTGTTATTTTATAAATGCAGTGTTTTTAACCAATCTGTTTCACCAATTGAGTGCATGAAGCGCAATTGTCACATGAAGCGCCTGTATTGCGGATGGTGGGAGATGTGCCCTTGATGTATGCTTTGTACCCAAGGGGGGCTCGGGTTTTCTCAAGTGAAAGCTGTTCGTTTTTTGCCCGAGCCGGCCCGCATCACTGTGATGCAAATAAACTGATTTGATTTGAACTCACTCAGCTCCGCCTCAGTCGTGACAGACCATTTTTAACCGAGAAAATGCAAGAGATAGTAGAAACTTCTCAAAATTGGCGCTACAGTAACGTGTTATAGGAAAAGGTGACGTAATGTAGGCCAGCAATTAAAACAAAGTTATCGGCTTGTTAAACGCAGGTTAGCCTTCAAGTGATATAATGAAATTGATTGGTTGATTGTAGGGTTTAACGCGCCGACGCAACGAAGGCGATGAGGAGCGCCGTAGTGGAGGGCTCCGGATTAATTTCGACCACCTGGGGATCTTTAACGTGCGCCGAAATCTCGCACGCTTGGGCGTTCTTGCTTTTCGCCTCCATCAGAAGATACAATCAAATGAAACTAGAGGCCCCACTACAAATAATACAATCGCCTGGTCATGTTTCTTGGTGGTGGTTTACGTGCGCGTCAGCCAATCACACAAACAAGATCATGTGACGTCATAGAGAAACCGCTGGAAGGTGCATGAGAAGTCGCCACTGCTGTATCTGTTTTATCTAATATGTATGAAGCTGGTATAATTTCTGTCGTGACAAAGCAGTTTTTTTTATAAACCAACCTTGTATTAAGTCTTCATGGCCCCTTTCAAGTACGTGCTCTGCCTTTCGTCCTTTGGACGAACGAGAAGCTTGCGCTTATTTGGGGCCATCTCATCTCCGGGGTGTTGCTGACGCACCTCGTGGAAAGCGTCCAGACAATCGCCGCGTATCAATCGGCCCCGGGAAGCGCCAGAGCGGCTGGCAACCGTTGAAGATGGATGGCCCCGCGAGACACGTATTGATAAGCGGCCTGCTGCAGACGCCAGCGGACGCTATAGTCCACGGACAGCTGGGGAGGAGCGCATCGCACAAGAAACGGCCTCAAGCACACAACGTGCTCCCTACTATATAGCTGCGTCATCAAAAGGGCTGCCATCATTAAACTCATCCTCCTCGCTGGCCAACCCGAAAGCCGGTCGTCACAGCTGTGGCCAAAGACTTAGACTGTGAGCCCACGGTCGAGCATCCACTGGCTTTTCGTTGGCCCCTGTGGTGCAAATGTAGAGCCTCGCTGGATACCCGAAAATGAAACCGCGGCCATACCCCAGACGACGCCAGAGGGCAGATGTCTCATGTCGGCTACACTAACCACCAATTGGGCTCTTCTATTTGCCTGCTCAGAGCAGTTTTGAGCAGTTCCTGTGCAGTCGAAAACTGCTGTAGCAGTGGAAATGTTGTGGTCAAGTAAAATACGGAGCTAGTGTGTAGCTTTTCTGAGCCTTCCACAATGACAAATCAAAGAGATCAATTTCCACATACGGGGTTTCACATACCGAAACTATGGTGTATCCTAATTACGGCGGATGACTTCCAGAAGGCAGTTTGCAAGTTTTCCCGGCAATTGAGGAACTTACTTTTTTAAAAACCTTAAGGACGTTCTTCCAAGTTGTTCCTGTTGCTTAACTGTGGTATCGGTGGTTGCGGTCGGGCAGCGTGAAGCCTCGTGAGAAATTATCCTGACTTGTTGAGGATGATCGGTTAGATGATAAGTGATATCTCGCCCCCTCTCGAAGTCTACGCCATCTGAGTGCGTCGTTTGCGCAAGCGTGGAATTTTCGAGCTTATCTCGCAATTTTTTGTTCTCACATCCCCTTCCTTTTCCCCTACGGAAGGTACATAAGAGTTGACTAAAAGCAAAGGATCACGGCTAACAATGTCCGCCTGGCTCTCCGTGTCGTCGTTCAAAGTTTATTGCAAATCGTCGCGTCGTAACGTTTTCTTTTTGTTTAGTTGGTTACCTTACAGCCCGGCGGAGCTCCATATAATTTTTTTTCTCCCAGCCAGGCGAACAGGTTCCACAGAAAACTATGTGCATAAACAGACAGGCCCAGTGCAGAAGTTACGAAAATTCGCCTCGCAAATTGTGTTTTTTGCTGCCTGCCTAACGCACTTCAGGAATCATTCAAGCGAAAAACACCCCATGCATGCATGGATTGGTAGGACCTGTAACCTGTTTTACCGCGCTCAAGTGTGCGAAATTTGGTGTCTTCGATATGGCGTTTGGACTTGTGAAAACTGTTTCAGAGCAGTTCCGCGTTTATTTTTTTATTTTTTTCCCGCAGGATTTCTATTGCGGGAACGGTCCTGCAGCCTCCCCGAACTGCTAAGCACTATTCCGCACGAGCAAATCGACTACATTAATTGTTCCACCATCGCGGGTCATACCAACACAATCTTTAAAAGACAGTATTCCTTTTTGGTCTATGTGAAAGCAAAAATATCGGTATACTTCTCTGTCTGTATGCCCTTCGACTCAACCACCCGGCCAAAAGTTGAAGGAATACTTGAACAAGAAGCAAATACATATAAGCAAAACCTTTCCAAACGACGACATCTGCTAGAATACCCCATACTTGTAAACATTGTCCTGACGAATGAGCAAAACTCGGGATAAAATCGTGGGTTCTTGGCTGCACATTTTTTAAGATGTGGCTGTAAGCCTATATTCGAGAAGTTTACGATTTTATTCCGTGGCCGGACGCAACTTTTGCAAGAAATTACGGAAGCTGAGGCGGTAGCAAGACTCGGAGATAAATGTGTGAGCGAAAAAAAAAAAAGTTTTCTTGGCCGCCGCATCACTGGGCGCGTAATCTCTCTTTATGTTTACGCATGCGCAGTCGTATTTTGTGAAGTTTATAAGGTTCACACAGTGGCACAATAAAATGTAGCTGGGAGTTTGCGCCGTGTGTGTCCGTCTTCATTTCGTCCATGTTTTCCCTTTTTGCCCAGTTATTTTTTGTTGTTGTTGTTACGGAGTACCAACTTGCCCAGGATGTTACCCTTATTAATACCCACACGTTTATTTCTGCATACGAATTTCTTTCTGGAGCCGTAAAGCAGTCTGATATCAAATTATCACGCCCAGATATTAAACACCTCCATAAAACCACATATATCCCAATAATAAAGCCCTATACACCAAGCCCCTTAAGAGTCGGTTTCACCTTTCTCCACAGGAGCATTGCTAAGAAGCCAGTAATTTCAGGGGCAACCAAGAAGCCTATTGTCAAAGCACAATGGGCCAACAGCCTTTTATTAAATACCTCCATAAGACCCCGCGCGCTACTATAAAATTCTGTAAACCAAGCATCTTCAACGCTTTCTTCCCTATTAAGCGCAGCTGCAAAGCTTATAGAATATCTTGGAGGGAAGATGGTGGTCTGACATCGAAGTATTAAAGCTTCAAAAAAGTGTCAAGAGCGGAAAGGACGTGGGAAGAGACACACAAGTAGACTGAACGAGCGATACTAGTTTATTTCGAAACATTTGTTTAGTATATAAAACTCGGTTCATCACAGGCGCGCGCACACCACCCGAAGAGCCAACCCCATGCCCTGCTACTGATCACGGCCTAACATGCGAAAGCACTCTCCCGCAAACACACCTACATCTGGCTGACGCGTTTTTTCAGTTGAAAAATAGAGCGCATTGGAAGAGCGCTCTTAGTACTAGCTATGCAGTGATGTTTTGCCTGGAATATGCCTAATGGTTTCTTTTCGCGCAATAGTGTCGATAAGAAGGAAGTAAGGCACCAGATTTAGTTGTATGAAAAGGTTTTGCCTATATAAACTACTTGTTAAGGATAATTCCACTTTTGGCCGGTTGATTGAATCGAGCTCGAGGGACGGACGGGCGGACGAACAGACAGAGAGATAGACCAAAATTTTCTTGTTTAAGTAAAGCCCCAGAAGGAATGTAGTCTTCAAAAGCCTTCCTGTAGGAGCATTCGCGTTCGCGAAGTGGCGCTTCTAAGAAAGACGCCTTTCCTAGACGAAGGCACGCAAAACGACCGAGTGCCGAGTGTCTGTACTACTCCGCGGTCTGGACATCAGTGACGAAGCGACTGCGCACCACTCACGAAGCACTTGACCTGGAGCAATGACTTTGCACTCAAAGCCCAACTTCGTCATGTCATGACGTCACCGGCGTTATCTCTAGAAGTTCACGAGGTATACATGTTCGTACAACCAGGGTGTTACGACGATAATAGGAACACCTTAAAATTTTGTCCTGAGTGAACCACTTCTAGGTTCGCGCTCAACCTTCACTCGAAGGTCGCATTTTGTGGTCTATTTTGTTTGACATCCAGAACAACGACGGTACTTACCTGTTTAATCTAAACCGAAATAAAAACGATTTTCGCATATGCGAAAATGGCGGCCGAATTGCACGTGCGAGCCAGCGCAAGCTGACCATGTAACGACGGCGCCACCTGGGTACAGTGAAGGTAAGGTGGGTCGTTCGGGGGAGAAACCAATGGAGAGCGCGGGTCCCTTTTGCGATGAAAAAATTGTATGGAGTGCAGGCATTCTCCGGGGAACTCATGTTGCAGGCAGCGCTACCTACAAGTTTTTAAATCAAACTAAACAGTTATTTGACAAGTTTTGCAAACCATTATATCGTCCAAGAAAGAAAAAAGACTATTTATGGCCGTAAATAAGAGTTGATTTAACAAACAAAACTTCTGGAACCAACTGGTAAGCAACAGCCGCCAGGGGTGCTTACAACAGGAGGTCCTCAGCAGAACTTTTCATCGCAAAAGGTACCCCCTAATCGGCTCCGGACAGCACACCTCTATCCTCTAGTACACTGTAACCTGGGGTATGCAGAGCAAAACGGACGATGGGGATTCTCGGTAGGAAGTAACCAAATGAAGCAGCAGACGATCAAAAAATCTCTTTCGTCTCTAGTTTACGATTATCACAAATAGTTGCACAAAGCTGATACCAATCATTTTTAATATATTCCCGCGGTTCACAGTTGCGAATAAACGTTTTATTTGTTTCCTACCCTTCTTTTACATTTTCTGGTCGTCTGCTACCTCATTTAGCTTCTTCAAACCGTCTAAGAGAAGCCAAATGATGTAGCAGACGATCAGAAAACCTGCTTTCACATTTCCTGAACGTCTCCTACCCCATTTGGCTTGTTCCTGCCATGGAATGAGCGTGAATCCCCATCGTCCGTTTCGCTCTGCATGCCCGAGGTGGCGCCATCGTTCCAAGATCAGCTTGCACTGGCTCGCACGTCCCAATCGGCCGCCATTATCCCATACGCGAAATTCGTTTTTATTTATTTTCAGAATAAACAGGTAAGTACCGCCGTTATTCTCGGTTTCAAACAAAATAAACCCAAAAAGTCGGCCTTTGAGCACGAACCGAGCAGCGGTTCCCCAAGGAAGAAATTTCAAAGTGTTCCAATTACTTTGGCAACACGCTGTATAAACTACTTGTTAAGAGATAATCTCATTTTTAGCTGGTTCGTTGAATCGAGGGACGGACGGACAAACGGACGGACAAATGGACAGACCGACAGACCGAAATTTTCTTGTTTAAAGGGAAGGTGAAGTGGTTTTAGAATTAAAAGAAAAGTTGACTAGCAGCAAGTACACATTGAATAGTTCATATGTACGAAATATTTTCGCAATACATGCAATAGAAGCGGCGCAATGAGCAAACAAAAGTGGCCCGATGCCCCGCCCCCATCTCGCCGCGCGATGCCGGAAGGCCGAAGAGCGCGGGCGAAAACCGGCTGAAAAACGTCATACCTGGACTTCCGGCCGGATCGGCCGCCTCGGCCATGCTCTTTTCGCCGTGTTTCCTTGTGAATGATACTTGTTGTGGTTGATAGCACTCATTTGTAACATTTTCGTGTTCAAAAAGTATGCACGAACGCCACACGAGGCATACGTTATCATGCCGTATTCCTAAGCAGAATAATGCCACGCCGGGATGCTTGATAACATACGGAAGCGACAACCGAGATGGCTGTGCTTGATGGCAGAGAATATACTACACTACGTTAAATACTTTGTAAACCGCTCCAACGCGTTTTTTTTTTTTTTTTTTTTTTTTTGATGCGACGCACGCGAATGTTCACATTAGATTCTAGATTTAGGAAGGATGGGGAATACTGCTGTACTTTGGCCGGGGATGTTTCGTTCCATTCCAGAAACCAAGTCACATTTGTTCAGGAAATACTTGTTACGTTAAACGCGTCGGTTTTCTTTCCCTATGGGCTCAGGACAGTGTTAAAAAAAAACAATTTTTGGCGAAACTAAAACAAGGGGCCAATCCTGATAGAAGTTCTCTCCCGGCTAAGAGGTAAACAGTATTCCTACAAAGTAAAAGAACCAAGACAACCAGATTACTTATTTTGCAAGTATACATGTCACGATAAGGTTATGTTTGTCTGGAATTAAAAAAAAACACCACTCCGAACCACCACCGTGCCATAATTTGTGTTGACTGCGGGGGCCAAATTTTTTGCCCAAGATTCTGTGTGGCTGCATATTATAACCTGGCAAGCACTTGTTGTCACTGAACCTCAAGTGTGCTCCAGTGATAGTCGGTGATATATATAATGATGATACTAAAAAAATTAGGAGCGAAGAGTGAATATACGGCCCCTGTCCGACTAGCGCGGTAAATGTTTAAATCTAGAAATGCTGAAACAGGCTAACGATTCATTATCACAAACGTTTGGTGATTGTTACCTAAAGTAACGTAACTACAACGTAACTGCCTTGTCCGACTGGTCTGTTAGTTATAACGAGGTGGCCGTAATATTGTAGCAGAATGCGCAATGCACAAGCGAAAATCAAGCCCTACTACAGCCAATAATGCTGAGCAGGCACTAGTACGCTGCAGTGTTTTCAGAATAAATGCATGTGAAGCAGTAAGACGCCACTCATCGAAGTGCAGCTAGCAATCGCGGAGGCGCCGTAGCGTCGCTGCCGAAATGGCGCGCGCGTGTGGGTCTGTGTACGGGCCGGGGATGAGTAACGGGGCTGGGGTGGGCGACAACGAACAAAGGAAATGCGGAAGCAGAGTCTGCTTGTTGGTTTATGCGTGTACCGGCAAGATGTGTCTCTCATATACGTTTACAGCGCATGAACGCTATTTTTTCGCGCAGTGCACGTACGTGCTTTTCGCTGAGATTGTTCATAAAACGCCCATTAATCTTCGGCATAAATGGTTTTGTGTTTAATAAGAAACAGTTAAGGCAGTACCTAATATTAACACAAGGTATAAAATCCCCCTTTGCTGGTTGCCTAATTCAAAAATATTTTGATGGAACCCACTAGTCGACGTCACAGTCACTGCTTTGGGGTTCTCTGTCGTGTAAAGCAAATTTAAGCTCCAAGATAATTGAACCAACAGCACGGGAAATTATAAAACAAACTTCCAGTCATGTGCGAAAATTAAACTGCAAGCTAAATTGCCGCAAAGGCAACCGTGCGATCGTTCGCAATGTTTCCGACAACCCGCGCGGCCGAAGGGTGTCCTCCTTTGACGTCATGACGGGCGCAACCAATCAGGGGCGTCAAAAGACGAAAAGAGCTCGTCTTTCAAACGGGGCCGCGCTTTTTGCAAGATAAATACCACTTGGACTCATGTGCGATAAATTTCAATGTGATATTCGGAATCAGCGCGCAAGAAACTACAGTCGAACACGGATATATCGAACTCCAAGGGGATCACAAAATAGTTCGATATATCGATAATTCGAAATATAAAATATGCCTATCTGAAGCGTATCTGAAAACTCCGCACAACACTGAGAGCTTTTCAAAGTCGCTACAATTGGTAGCTTACCGATTTGTTCCTCACAGCTCGGTAAATTCGAGCCACACCGCTACGATCACTGCACCTTTACATAAGAAAAAATGTAAGATTCGCTTGCTTCTTTTTCTATGTCATATGTTGACAAGGCTGTTCTAAATCCAAAGTCTTTCATTTTTCCGTGACCATGGCTCCGAAACGTGGGCCGTGGACAAAAACACGTAACACGCCACGTAGGTCGCCCTGGGTGATCCACCACTGAAAACCGCTCAAGCACGCAGAAAAAATGCCAGAAACCGAGCGCGGCAGGAGAAGTCGCCATCATTATCACATCCACCTCATCAGTAGAAGGCGCACTTGCAGGAGCACTTGGGGCGCAGCGTTCGATATATCGAATGCACCCGTGATCGAGAGTTCGATACACGTGTACAAGAGCGCTATACTTTTGCATGGGATTTCCAAGGGGATGTTCAGACTGTTCGATATAGACATTAATTCGATATATCCGTATTCGATATATCCGTGTCCGACTGTATATAACTGTTAATCTAACTCAAATTTTTGGAAAGCGCTTCAGCTTCCCTTTAAGTATGGGCCTCGTGCGCTTGTATGGTGGCGCCACTGATGCGCTGTGTTCAGCGCCATCTTGCGGACAACGGAGGCATAATTTCTGAAGTCCGTGAGCAAACGACGTCCGGAGGATAGTATTCCGCGCAGTACGATTATTAGAAGAGAAAGAAGGAATGACCGCTATTCTGTTGCCATGCGATACGAACAGCCAAACGGTACTTTATTAAATAGAATATGGTATATGGTTCGCAAAGGCGACAGGAAAGCGATGCATCACACAAAAAAACAGTTTTAAACAAGCGCGGTTTGGTCTCCGCGCAGCGCGCGGTCACGCTGTCATTTCGCAACGGCTTCCACTGAACACCAGCAGCGCCGCCCAAATAAAAGATAAAAATAAAAAGACGGAAGCCCGCGATGTTACCAAGAGAACGAGAGGAGTGCAGGAGTGTGCGTCTGTGTGTGCATCGCCTCCCGGAACCGATAATGTATGTGTGAGGGAGGGTGTGATCGCTGGCTCCACCAGTGGAAAATTTTTTGTGGGGCCGCCGGCCCCCGAACAGCATGAAATAACGGCATAACGTCCAAACGACGCCAGCAACGCCTTCGTTGCTGTGGTCGCTTTGGTGGCTTTGGTGGATTTGATTTATTTAGCCGTAGATCAGAACGTCTGGGTTAGAACTGCTGGCATAACCAAGCAGTTGGCGGAAAGCTTATTGTGAGGAGAAGACCGACTACGCGACTTCATGGTGCTTGCAGAAGCGAATTTCTCCCGTGTGTACACTCCCCTGTGTCTTGTACATGTCAGGAAGTGATTTGATGTGTTGTGTGTGTGAAATCGCGGCGAAAGGTTTGTGTGTATAAATTGCGACACCAAGGATAAGCGGCTTCAAGAGCCCGAAGATTCAGGTTTGTAGAGGCAGGTATTTGAAAATGCCAACTGCTTGAGTAAACTCTACCTCAAACTGCTGAAACTACGATGAGTTCGTTGGATGGGCTCATAAAAATATTTCAGTGCTTTTTGAAGTGCTTTCATAGGTTTATATATGCATACTTAATATGCGAATAATTTTGGACGTAGATGCGCGAGACGAGGCTTTCATGAAAGCCTCAGAACGTTTATTTACCTTGTTTATCGCTCGACATAGACACGGGCACAGATATGGTAGATTGCACAACAGGAGCTTTAATTGTGCACGAATGATTCCTCTCGCATTCGGAGTGACCTTGATAAAATAAGACCATTTTGAATAATGGAGATTGTTTCAAAGCTGACAGTTGTACGTGATGTTTGTGTGACTACGCTGCAAGTTATCTTTGTCAGCAAAAATATTTTGCGCAACAAGCCCCACTTCAACTCGTTTTTCAAACGCAAACTACAAGTTGTACATGTTTGAGATATTTGAGAGTCCTTTAAATAAAAGTGTAGATGCGAGTCTCCGAATTGTGGCTGGTGTGTGTCCATCTGTTTACGGTTGTGTCGCAGTGTAGCGTGAATATTTACGTTTCTGTTTTCATTTTAAAGCTTCATATTTTGCTGGTATGACTACGTACAATTCAAGCATGCATATCCGTGGGTTGCTCCATGTATTTTCTGATGCGTGAACACCAAAGGCTGATTGAGGCGCTACAAAAATATGCACTGTATACACGGCATTTTTTTTTGCAGCGGTCTTACGGCAAGTAGCGTGCACATACGCAAATGCATTTATGGATCTGTTCTTTTTATTTCTTTTCGGGTACCATGTGCTTCGGGAACGTCGGCGTCGCAGGCAGCTGATCCGTGTACTGTCGTCTGCTTGTATTGGAGAAGGGGCGCTTTCTAAATTATTTCGGCTTGTATTCCCGCACAACTCGTCAGCGTAATATTTCTATTATTATAACAATTGTGAATTAAAAAAAAAACGTGGTAATTGTTGTATACTTATTTTACGGTTGTTGTTTAAACTAAGCCGCGTAGCGAACTGCTGTATATGTTTATTTTTTTCTTAAGAAAAAATTCCGCCGCCGCTCCCAGGTGGCGCCACATGTTTATTTGAAACTGCAGTGCACGAGGCCCATAGCCCCAGAAGGAATGTAGTCTTCAAAAGCCTTCCTGCAGGAGCATTCGTGTTCGCGCAGTGGCGCTGCTAAGAAAGAAGCATCCTGCAAACGAACGCATGCAAAGCGACCGAGTGTCTGGACATCAGCAACGAAGCGTCTGCGGGCCCCTCACGAAGCAATTCACTTGGCGCAATGACGTTTCACTCAAAGTCCAACATCGCCAAGTCACAGCGACACTGGCGTTATCACTAGCAGTTCACGAGGTATATATATATTTATTCGTTTATATGCAATATATGTCGAAGTTTCGGCGAGAGTTCGCGACAGCCACATCCGACCGTAGTAACCGGTTTTCTAATCGCAAAAAAATACACAGGGCGTTAGAAACAATCGCGTGCTGTCACTGCTATTTGCTGATATGTGTTAGGCCGGGTTCAGACTGTTGTCGCTACTGTCATAATAATTCTAAATGGCGTGATTTCACGTCTCAGCCAACCGAAATCCGTGAAATGCCATTATTTTTACGTCCATAGATCCCGATATGGCTTTTACATCGGCAGTCTGAACATAGCTTTAGAGTAATTCACAAACGCAGTCACGAAACACAAAGCGCAAGAAGGTGCACAATTTGCCGCCAGAAAATCCTACTATTTCCTTAACCAGTTTGCCGCAGATATTGTGACTATCATTAACTTCTCATGGTCGGATTGTACCCTTCCATTCAGGGGAAAATGACGGTTTAAAACTTACCCGAAAGCTGGGTTCCCTGCTGACCCATCCTTCGAGGCAGCCGGAGGCACACAAGTTCCGCAAGAAAATCCTTGTATTGTCATCATCATTAGTCAACGCACTAGTCCCATCAACACGTCTTCTAAGTTGCTCCTCGCCTGCAGTCTCCTCATTCACCACTGTGACCGACACAAAAACAAACCTTACGCGCACTGCGGCCCCCGCCACGGAAAAGTTTTGTTGCGGCCAACTCGCCCACCAACATCTGGTTTGGAAATGGTAAGCCTAACCAGTTGCAATCTTTTGAAGGCTCCAAACAGCGCGAAAGTTCTCTTCACCACAGTTCAGAGGGCAGCGAATACCAACGGAAACTGCGCAGCACCACCGACGGATATCAGTCGTCGTTTGGCCCAGAGGGAACGACCTGAACCACGTCTCTGTCACTGCCACACATATCCGCACATCTAACACACCCGTCAAGGAAGGCACGCCCAACAATTAGCACGACGTTTCCACGCACGTAACTACGTAAAACGGCCCCACATCCAAGCACGGTAACGAAGATAGTCCGAGCGTCGCAGAGGTTCTGCAGCTGAAGAATCGTCTGCGAGTGACGGCAACTGTCTGTCTAGACAGAACTACTGCGAGGCAAAGAAAAATAACGAGAGAGAGCGACGAGCCGCGCAAGCAACGGCTTCGGGCACAAAGCGCAACTTCACCACGTCATGGTGTCGCCGCCGTTGCCGCAGGCAGCTCGCGAGCGCTTGCATCCGAAATCACTGAAATCATCGCAAGTCATTACAATTGGTTACCACGGCAACCACCTTCTAGTCGGCACGAAGAAGGAATGGACGGCTCTTGGCCGGCGTTTGGAAAAACCGTGAATTCCGCGATCGAGGAGGACGCGACAAAAAAAAAAAAAAACTAAATCGCTGTGTGCCGATGAAAGCCGTCGTGTACGATGGTTACCCACAGAGAAGCAGCGCTAAAACAGCTTCAGTGACTGACAAATATTTGTAGTTGAACTGCTTTAATTAGGTGTATGGGGAGCTCAGTGCGTAAAGCGTAGCGCTGCTGAGCCCAAGTACGCCGATTAGATCCCGGCGGATGCGACCACTTTTTGATGGCAGTAAAAAACGAAAACGCCCATGTGTCGAGATCGCGCCCGCGATGAAGAGACCCTCGGTCGTCTAAATACGGCGCACTTCATAGCTAGAGCCTAGCTTTGCTGTGGTGCGGGGCGCATGGAATTTGAAAGTTTTTTAATGTGACGCTTTCTATGCCTAACTCATGGCGAGCGTCCCGTCACAAACACGCACTGCAAGAAAGCCAACTTTAAACAACGGGTTTCACAAAACGATGGTGATGATGAGCGAAGACGATGGGGATTCATGGTAGGAAGAAACCAAATGTGGCAGCAGACGATCAAAAAATCTCTTTCGTCCCTAGTTTACGTTCATCCCAAATAGTTACACAAAGCTGATACCAATCATAATAAAATATTCCCTCGGGTCAGCGTTGCCAATAAACATTGGATTTGTTTCCTCACCTGCTTTCAGATTTTCTGATCGTCTGCTACCTCATTTAGCTTCTTCCTACCGTGGAAAGAGCCAAATGAGGTAGCAGACGATCAGAAAACCTGCTTTCCCATTTTGTGATCGTCTGCTACACCATTTGGCTCGTTCCTGCAGTGGAATGAGCGTAAATCCGCACATAGCCTTCTATATAACCTACTATAGGAGGCTACGATCCGCATCGTCCGTTTCGCTCTGCATACCCCAGGTGGCGCCATCGTTCCAAGATCAACTTGCACTGACTCGCACTTCAAAATGGGCCCCATTTTCCTATACGCGAAATTCGTTTTTATTTATTTTCAGAATAAACAGATAAGTACCGTCGTTTTTCTCGGTTTCAAACAAAATAAACCCCAGAATTCGGCCTTTGAGCACGAATCCAGCAGCGGTTCGCCAAGAAAGAAATTTTAAAGTGTTCCAACTACTATCGTAACACCCAGTATAAACTACTTGTTAAGGGATAATTTCATTTTTAGCCGATTGGTTGAATCGAGGGACAGACGGACAAACAGACGGACAAACGGATAGACAGACAGACGGAATGTAGTCTTCACAAGCCTTCCTGCAGGAGCATTCGCGTTCTCGAAGTGGAAGGAAGGAATAAAGATAAAGAAAAGGCAGGATTGTCAACCGCGCTGCTAAGAAAGAAGCATCCTCCGAAGGCACGCAAAGCGACCAAGTTTCTGGACATCAGCGACAAAGAGTCTGCGGGCCCCTCACGAAGCACTTCACTTGGCGCAATGACGTTGCACTCAAAGCCCAACTTCGCCACGTCACAGCGACACCGGCCTTCGCTAGCAGTTCACGAGGTATATATATTCGTTTATATCCAATATATGTCGAAGTTTTGGCGAGAGTTCGCGAAAGCCATTTTCGACCGTAGTAACCGGTTTTCTAATCGCAAAAAAATACAGAGGGCGTTAGAAACATTTGCGTGCTGACACTGCTATTTGCTCATATGAGTTAGGCCGGGTTCATACTGTTGTCGCTACTGTCACAATTATTTTAAATGGCGTGATTTCACGTCTCAGCCAACCGAAATGCGTGAAATGCCATTATTTTTACGTCCATAGATCCCGATATGGCTTTTACATCGGTAGTCTGAACATAGCTTTAGAGTAATTCACAAACGCAGTCACGAAACACAAAGCGCAAGAAGGTGCACAATTTGCAGCCAGAAAGTCCTATTTCCTTAACCAGTTTGCCGCAGATAATGTGGCTATCATTAACTTCTCATGGTCGGATTGTACCTTTCCATTCAGTGGAAAATGACGGTTTAAAACTTACCGAAAAGCTGGGTTCCATGCTGACCCATCCTTCGAGGCTGCCGGTGGCACACAAGTTCCGCAAGAAAATCCTTGTATTGTCGTCATCATTAGTCAACGCACTAGTCCCATCAACACGTCTTCTAAGTTGCTCCTCGCCTGCAGTCTCCTCAATCACCACTGTTACCGACACAAAAACAAACCTTACGCGCACTGCGGCCACCACCGCGGAAAATGTTTGTTGCGGCCAACTCGCCCACCAACATCTGGTTTGGAAATGGTAAGCCTAGCCAGTTGCAACCTTTTGAAGGCTCCAAACAGCGCGAAAGTTCTCTTCACCACAGTTCAGAGGGCAGCGAATACCGACGGATATCAGTCGTCGTTTGGCCCAGAGGGAACGACCTGAACACGTCTCTGTCACTGCCACACATATCCGCACAACTAACACACCCGTCAAGGAAGGCACGCCCAACAATTAACACGACGTTTCCAGGCAGGTAACTACGTAAATAGGCCCCACATCCAAGCACGGTAACGAAGGTAACGAAGATAGCCCGAGCATCGCAGAGGCGCCGCAGCTGAAACATCGTCTGCGAGCGACGGCAACTGTCTGTCTAGACAGAATTATTGTGAGGCAAAGAAAAATAACGAAAGAGAGAGCGTCTGTACAGATGTGACGAGCCGGGCAAGCAACGGCGTCAGGCACAAAGCGCAACTTCACCACGTCATGGTGTCGCCGCCGTTGTCGCAGGCAGCTCGCGAGCGCTTGCATCGGAAATCACTGAAATCATTGCAAGGCATTACAGTTGCGGACCACGGCAACCACCTTCTAGTCGGCACGAAGAACGAATGGACGGCTCTTGGCCGGCGTTTGGGAAAACCGTGAATTCCGCGATGGAGGAGGACGCAACAAAAAAAAAGAAAAAAAGAAAAGAAAACGACATCGCTGCATGCCGATGACTGCCATCGCGTACGATGGTTTCCGACAGAGAAGCAGCGCAAAGCAGCTTCAGGGGCTGACGAATATTTGTAATTAAACTGTGTTATTTAGGCTTCGGGGTTAAACCGCATCTGTAGCTCAGTGCCTAAAGCATTGCGCTGCTGAGCCCGAAAACGGCGATTCGATCCCGGCTGCTGCGGCCATTTTTAAGGGCGTAGCTTCTCAGGGGCTGGGGCTGTTTCCGTTTCCTGTCGCCGTCGCCGTCGTAATCGTCGTCACATGTAGTCACGGTACTAAAACAAGGGGAAGCTCGTTTACGTTTCGTGCTAGAACGTAACGCGTACTAAAAAAAAAAAAAAAAACACCCGGACACTCGTTTACGCCTCGCGCTAGAGCGCTTCGAATAACGCGTACTAAAAATACACCGGTACACTCATTTACTTCTCGCGCTTGAGCGCTTCGTAACGCGTACTAAAAAAACTCCGGGACAATCGTTTACGCCTTACGCTGAGAGCTTCTTGCTTCAGACGCACGAGACTTTTTTTACAGCAAAGCTGTATACCTCTCTACCCCCCCCCCCCCTTTATCTCCGTTGCAAAAACGCCAAGGTGCCAAGAATGCGCTTGTACACTACATGTTTCTCCCCTCCCTAGGTTTCACGCTAGTTAAGTTGGCGCGGGATTTTTTCTTTTTTTCGACACTTTCTATGCCTCACTGATGGTGATCGTCCCGAACACTCACTGCAAGAAAGCCAACTTTACACGCTGAATGTCACAAAACGATGGCTATGAAGAGCAAAGGTGCATCAATTAGGCTCCTCAAAAAAAAAAAAAAAAAAAAACGCCTCCCGTCGTCGGAAACGAGCTTATGGCGCTGTTCCGACACGGTCGAAACAGTCTGATTTTGGTCTTTGACTTTGACTCAGGTTTCATGGGACAAAGCTTCGCGTTTTAACCATCTTAATGGGCTCTGATTTTCTAAATACAGTTCCCGTAAGTAGGTCGCCACGAAGCACTAGTTTATGGGAACAACAAACAACAATAGATACCCGCCGGTTCTCGCAAATACAAGAAAATGCAAACTTTAGCTTTATGTTAAGTTCTAGCAAAATTGTAAGATGGGCAAGTTGGTAATGCCGCCGGTTTATATTGAATAGGTGAATAACAGCGGAAAGCAACCATCGTACGTTGAAGATGAGGGCAGGGTTTCAGTCTTATTAGTATCTTGCACGTCCATCGCTTCCTCCCGCTGTCTAGAGATTGTCGATATTTTACAAAAAAAAATACCAAATAACATTGTTTGTAAGGTAAGTATTCTAGGTATACCAAGTAAAGACTATTTTCTTATGGAGGCTGAAAACTAAAACACCTGTGTTTTAAAATTTCGGCGCACATACAAAACCCGCACGTGGTCTCTATTGAGTCCGTAACCCTCCACAGTTACGCAACTCATAAACGAGGAAGTCTCTAATCGGACTTAAAGAATGAATACCGTATTTACCCGATTCTAACGCGCCCCCGATTCTAACGCGCACCCGGTTTTCCTGGCAAGAAAACCGAAAAAACTTGCACCTCCTATTGTAACGCGCACGGGACTTTGTGACCCAGACAAACGAATGCGAGAGAAACGGGCGATTTATTTCCCGAAGTAATCTCACTCATCTCACTCCTCGTCGCTCTCCGCTGACCACAACATCTCGGCCTCGGTGCCTTCAAGCGCGTTCGCGATGCCACACTTCTGAACGAACGTTCAACCATGGTCTATGGGATCGTGGCCCACGCCTCGCAGGCCCATCCCGAGAGCTTCTCTAGAGGTGCACGCTTCAGCCGACCGCTCGTTTTGAACGCGTGGGAGCCGCTGCTGCCATTGCTGTTATCAAGCGCGCAAGTGAAACGATTTGACGATTTGTGTGAACTCCGATAGAAAAGCCTAGGCGCCTAGGCTTGCTGTGTCCGAAACATCGTTGCTAAAAGCTTTGGTGCCATCTTGAGATGACGATTGCGATGGGTGGGACAAAATTTCCGCTGTTTCGGCAGTTCCGGTTTTGTATCCGATTCTAACGCGCATGCGATTTTTCGGCCTATTTTTTCGGGAAAAAAGTGCGCGTTAGAATCCGGTAATTACGGTATTTCGAATACCCAATTATTTATGTTCATTTTTCCCATTGACATCCGAATGGAGTTGGAGGTCAGTTAGAGGTCAGTGGGAGAGGCCTTCGTTTTGCAGTGGACATGAGTAGGATGACGATGATGATGATGGTGGTGGTGGTCGTGGTGGTGATGGTGATGGTGGTGATGATGATGTTGATGATATGATTATTTTAAAATATCGATGAGTGTCTGATGCATGTTTCTTTTTTGCTTGTCTATGGTGTGGTTATGTCGCGAATAATGTAGCCGAGGACACAATAATCCGGACCACGCGAGCGTGTGGAGAAAGCCGTCACTGTGCACTTTGGAGGCACGGCGCCTGCTGTCGAGACCAATATGGCGCGCATGCGCGTCCTTGCCAACTCGCATGCAAGCAGTTTTCTCGCCTTCGGCAACCGAGCTCCGATTGTCAGCAACGCGCCACGGGGCGATGCCTTTGTGCGATGCCGTGTCCTCCGACTGCATATGTGCGGCCCAGCGAAAGAGCCGATTGCGCCGGCCTTTGCGCATGTGTGCCCTGCGTGCTGAGCTATCGTTACCTGGAATCGTCCCTTTGATATTTACCATTTTTTACGCAACTGTACCGAAAGAACACAGAAAACGTTTCCCAGGGAAGAACATAAAGAAAACACGCGCAAAAGCCCACGAATAGGTCGGTCAGGCCGTAGACAGGTCGTCGCGGCCATAGAGTTTTATACAATATACACTAGAGAGGAATCTGGCTCTAGCGTCTATGCGGCTCACATCAAGTCCGTCTGTGTCGTCATGGGCCATCATTATGCCATACGCTCTCCTTACTTTCGTCGTTGGCTTGAATTTAAATGTTTTAGTGGCCGGAAATTCAAACACAGTCCCACAAAAATGACAAAAAGAGTGCTTTGTTATATATGTAGGGAAAAAAGCGCGGTTTTAAAACGAAGGAAAAAGGAAGTCAAGCGTATATTCCTTTTAATGAGAGTCTGTCGGAGCGGTTGTCTTGGCATATCAATGCATAGTGAGGAAAGAAACCCCCCAAAAAAGCTCCAGAATCCAAAAGCCATGCCAAGTCCTAGCCAGCAGCCTTGATCTCACCATAACCCCCACGCCGACAAGGATTCCCAGACGCAGTTTCCTCTCTAGTGCACTTACTAAGAAACTCTATGGTCGCGGCGAAATGGATGCTACAAAGGCGTCGCCCCGCGGTACCTTCCTGACAACCCTAGCGCGGCTCCTGAAAGCGGGATAACTTGTGAGCCTGGGATTAAGCAAGGACGCGCATGCGCGCCACGTCGGTCTCGACAGCAGGCGCAGTGCCTCCAGAGTGCGCAGTGACGGTTTTCGCCACGCGTTCACGTGGTCCGGAATAGGGTGTAGCCCGAAAGAACCCATTCCCGTTTGACCCGTTCCCGTTTGAACCCATTCCCGAAACGCCCTTCCCGCTTGACCCGTCCCGTGTGCGCCCGTTCCCGAAACGACCTTCCCGCTTGGGCGCTTCCTGTTTCAGCCCGTTCCCAAAACGCCCTTCCCGTTACAACCCGCTCCCAAAGCGCCCTTCTCATTTGAACCTGCATCGTTCCAACTCATTTGTATTTCTGAAAATATGCATTATCGTCTTCAAAACTGTTCTCCAAAATGGGCTTACAAGCAACGGGTCATGCACTGAAAACTTGTATGCAGGAAATTTTCCGTAATCGACCGATATTTCCGGCCGATAAAAGTTTCTGAATGCCTTAG
This sequence comes from Haemaphysalis longicornis, assembly GCF_048455015.1. Classification (NCBI taxonomy): domain Eukaryota; kingdom Metazoa; phylum Arthropoda; class Arachnida; order Ixodida; family Ixodidae; genus Haemaphysalis; species Haemaphysalis longicornis. The sequence continues at coordinate 109,851,214 of NW_027526225.1, forward strand.
GCCGATACTGCCCTTTTGACACAAAATTTGCAGCGGCGAAAGTGTGCTAGAAAGATACCCAATATCTTGAGTAATGCACGGATTGGATTTTTCTGCAGTTGGTGTTCGTACGTGAAGCAGAAATTTATTTATCAGCCACTCGTATGCTCATTGTTTGGAGCGTAGCTTTGTCTTCGGGTTCGAGAGATCTAGATCAAAGATGTCCGTAGGAGAGACTTTAAAAAAGGCAAAAACATGTGCATAAATTTGAGAATTGGCTACTATTGCCTTTCCTGCGTGAGTAATCAGCAGATTTTTTATTTATTTACCGATACTTTACGCCCTGGTCGGGCTCATGCAGGAGTGAAAACCACATCAGTATTGGTTGGCGTAGTTTAAAAACGCCCAACACAAATAAGTAAAAGACATAAATATGTTATAGACGCAAAGAGGTCCGAACGCAAAGGGGTCCGAACAACGATATGCATTCGTAATGTATTCCAATTTTAAAACACCACGATTCAACCAGAACACACATTTCCAATACGTGGGAAAATATCTTCAAACGATACCGAGTTCCTGTTCGTTCAGTTAACTTATTCCAGTAAGAAATTTCACGAGGAAACAAAGAGAACTTTCGAATAGTAATTCAGCTGATTGGCTGCCTAATATTCTTACTATGATGTCTTCTCGCTAAACGTCTGAAAGGCCCTTGGAGGTAGTATTCCCGCGACAATTTTAAGTTTCTGTAGTAAAAAAATTTAGGCTAGAGACGACCCTGCGCTGCTTACCTTTCTGAAGGTTTGCTCTATTATGCAAATTGAGTATACTAGAGTGCCGAGAATAAACAGAATCAATAAAACGCAAAGCTAAGTTTATAATTTTCGCCACTTCTCATGACTGCGATTTCTTATAGCCAGATGTGACATATGTATCCAGATACATAGGGTTACTTTATTTTTATACATCTTTTTATCTTTTATAGTTTTCAACTGTTTCTTTTCGACATTGATGTACACTTGCGCTATTATAACGATTAAATCTGTTAGTCCACCAAATACGATTTCTTTCAAAGTGACGGTGTTTTTGCGATCGTTTATTTGTGCTTCCGCGGCGCTTTTCTGGGCTTTTTGATTTTATCATTTTTGGTAACGGAGTATCAGATAGTTTTGATTTATTTAGTTCACTTTTAACATTTGTTGTCTTTTCTGGAGGGGGGGGGGGTTCAAATATTTGTTTTTATTAGTTATTTACTCATCCTTTGAGGAATATCTTGAAGCTTGAGTTAAAGTTAGCTCTAGAGTGTGGGTAAAATATATGTTTGTGTATAAACCTTCGGTTGATCGTGTGTGTTAGTAGTTCCTCCTCACACTTTTTCGGGACACGGCCATGATGGCGTCGTTTTAATGTAATAAAACTTAAGGGCCTGGTGTTTTGGGGGTGGATCTAAAGAAGCTAGAGACGAGAGTCAGTCGACCGAACAAGTGCAAACGAGGGCAGAAGCAGGGCGACCCTCGCGAACTAAATATATTTAGTTAAGTGCATTTAGGTATCTTGCTGTTTTCGTTGTCATAAGCAACGTGTTTGTTAATTTGTTAATTTGGTAATTTGTTAATTGGTGTGTTGATTTAAAACATTTATTTGTTCATTTGTTAATTGTTAATTTTTTTGTTAGGCTTTGTTAATTTAAAAGATTAAAATATTTATTAATTGGTATGACTTGAATTGTAACCAAATGAAAAACAATATGAAAATGTTTTTACAACGTTTCATAAACATAGGTACGTTATTCCGGGAGCGGACTAAATAGGAAAATACGAAACGGGAAGGTTCTTTCGCCCCGGGTTGAAATGGGAAGGAACAAACGGGAAGGTTGAAATGGTAATGGGTTCAAACGGGAACGGGCCAAGTGGGAAAGGGCGAAATGGGAAGGTCGTTTTGCGCCGGGTCGAAACGGGACGGAACAAGCGGGAAGGGCGAAATGGGAATGGGTTCAAACGGGAACCTCCCCCGGAATATTGTGTCCCCGCCTGCACCTCCTTCCACTGTTTATTTTTAAAGCGAAGCTTTCCTGGTATCACTGGTGGCGGTGTCGTAACCAGAACGCACTGCAGGAAAGCCAACTTCACACAAAGTGAGGGCACATGATGATGAAGGTGGTGTGTTGATGATGGCGATGACAATTAGGATGGTGATGATGATTGATTATGCTTGTGATGATGTAGTGACGACTACGACGACGATGAGGATGATGATGATGTCTAGGAGGAGGAGGAGGAGGAGGAGGAGGAGGAGGAGGAACGCTTCCCGTGGTCGGAATAAAACCTGTGTACCTTGCGTTGTGATGCCGACGTCTATCCGATTGGGCCAATCCGACACGATTGAAGCAGTTTGGATTTACCCTAACCTACTCGAACTACAAAGTAAATTGAACACAAATGAATCAATCGCAAAAGCCCACTGACTTAATTTTGCGCTGAGAAATCTTCACGTTTCAACAATCTTTCTCGTCAATTGAAAAGGGATTTAATATTTTTGGGGGGTTTCATGTGGCTTCGTTTGAGAAGGTGTTCCAGTAAACTGCAAGGCACTGTTTGAGTGCTTGGTATTTAGTCAATACCGTTTTTTCGCCCCCCCCCCTCCCTGTTCCCGAGTTTCTGTAGGAGGTCTATATACAACGAAATCCGAATTCAGTCCCACGGTTATCGTGAACGTTGAACGAGATGGTCGTACCCGGAGGGTTCCTGAATGATTTATAGCAAATAAATGAAACGATGTTTATCCTCGATACGGTTTGTCCTTGACTCTCTTGCAATATCATTGCGGTAATATGCCTCGAAAGAGTAGCGAAAAATGATTGTAACAACAACCGAACTATGGACATAATCAAATGTATTCCTTCCCGTTCAAAACATTCCTTCCACAATACAGTCGCATCTGTGTACATCCTAAAACACCTTAAGCTGGAATCTCAGCCACAGACGGCGGGTCCGCTATGCACCCGGTTTAAGCGACCCAATAAAGCCAGGTACCGCGAACTCCCACCGCCATTTCAACGGAACCGTTCGCAAACGAAGGCTTCTAGCACGCGCCAGCGGAACGCAATAAACGACGACTCCGGAACACCCGTTCCATCTCTGCTCGCTCGTCCGAGTGCGAGACAGTGGCCAAAGGAGACGGCGGCAGCCTATTGGTCCCGGACATGGAGTCGTTTGCCTGCCCGGCACGAAACATATTGGCCCTCGAACGAAGATCGATGCGCGGCCCTGGCAGTGCACAAAGCCCAGCAGCGCGAGCAGCGGGACATCGCGAGAACCCGGAGCGGAACGAGAGGATCAATTACCACCGTTCATCACCAGCCGCTGCGGGGGGACACCGGCAGAGTGCTGTGCGAGATGCGGCTGGACCGGGGCGCTAATGCCGCGTCGCCAGCCTCATGAGGGGGTCTCGTACAGTCTGACCAAATACGCTAGAACCCCAGACGGCTTGAAAGATTGTGTGTGCGTGCGCGCGTGTGTGTGTATGTGTGTTCATGTGTGTATATATGTGTATATGTGTGTATGTGTGCATGTGTGTATACATATATGTGCGTATGTGAGCATGTGCATGTGCGTATGTGTATGTCTGTATGTATGGGTATATGTGTATGTGAGTATGTGTGCATGTGTATGTATATTTGTATGGGAGTATGTGGGTCTGTGTGTCTGTGTATGTGTGTATGTGTATGAGTGAATGTGTATGTATGTGTATATGTGTATGTGAATTTGTGTGTATGGGTGGATGTGTATGGGCGTATGTGTATGTGTGTATGTCTATGTGTGTATGCGTATGCGTGTATGTTTCTAGGTATGTGCATGTGTATGTGCAGGTGTGTGTGTGTATGGGTGTGTGTATGTGTATGTGTGTACGTGCATGTGTATGTGTGTGTACAGTAAATCTGCGTTTAACAAAATTATTTTCATCACATTCTCGCCTTATTCGAAGATTTTTCAGTCCCAAATGCAGTGCACGGGAAGAAAATTTTCCCCGCGTTAAACGAAGCGCCGCTTACATCGAAGTCGATTTGCTATCGTACCGAGGGTTTTAGTATAAATGCGGTATATTGTAGACTAAATATCAAGCGAAAATAATAAGTCCCTTTTTTCGCACGTCGGCGAAACGCCGTGCCTGGTCGTCGTGCTGTGGTTGAAGGATCCCATGGAAGAAGTTGAACTTAATCCAGAGACTCCTGATTAAACGAAGTTTACGGTTCTACGCATGCCGGTGGCCTTTAACGCGCCCCACGAGGTGGCGCTCACGGTTGGTTTTAAAAGCACCATTGTTCATGCAACTTTAGGCTGCACTGAAAACGGTTGTGATGTTCAACTGCTTCCTCCCTCACTTCCCCTTCCGCCTCCTGCACTTCCTCATCTGTCGGAGCGCAAGGTACGCTTTACCGCCAAGCACTATTTCCGAACCAAAATTAAGCAAAGTCGAATTATAGTGTCATTGGGTTAGGCTAAAATCATGTTGATTGATTGATTGATTGATTGATTGATTGATTGATTGATTGATTGATTGATTGATTGATTGATTGATTGATTGATTGATTGATTGATTGATTGATTGATTGATTGATTGATTGATTGATTGTGTGGGCCTTTAGGCGTCGCAGCCACACCCAATATTCTATTTCGGTTGGTGTTAGACCGACAGGACTGCTCGTAAGCAGAAGTGAAGAAACTGGTTTCTGCGCATGAGCTGAAGCACCGAGTGGGTTCCACGAGATCTACCAAGATCGATTTTAGAGCGAAAGCTATAATGTGCCATGTCTCGCAAGGTCATTCATCGCGTCGCAATGAACCTGAGACGCCGCCGGAGCACAAGTGTGGCATGTATGACGTCATGCCACGTGACCCGCTGCGGAGAAGAGTCGCAGCTGCGCTCGCTACCACGTGACTACCACGGGGTACCACGTGGCTAGACGAGTTTAACGGCTGCTTCGGCGGCGCTTGATCGCTCAGTCTCACCATGGAATGCACGCCGGCTGCGCCGTTTGTGCATTATCGTTAGCTTTTGCTTATGATAAGAATGTCTACAAGTGTTAGCCTGAGCCATTCTTTCGGTTAATGCCGAATCAGACACCCACGGTTAAGTCTTCTCTACTCTTCTGACTGTTAAAACGGACCTCGGCGGAAAGGGTTCCGTAAGAAGTTGCTCCTAGCCTAGATCGGTCTCTCTTCCGTATAGCCAGTTTTTTGGAGTGCGGAATGCCTTCCGTTGAGGCCCTCTTCTCCAGGACCGAGAGAGAAAAAAACAGACTTAAGTGAGCAGCAGCTCACGGTGTTCACGAAGCACCATGACGTACGCGCAGATAATTGCTCTCGTGTAGCCGGCCATACAGAATGCATATTCCGCGATGAAACTCGGGTCGCTATGTTTCGTGCACGTATGTTGTGAGGTAGACAGAATGGTTTACCTTGAGAGGTAAAGGTAGCGACGAGAGCGCAGGCGAGCGAGCGGAACGGGCTGTCCAGGATGCTGGCCAAGTGGTAACGAGCGCAGCCGCAAAGTTCAACAAAAAGTTCAACAGTAGATCAAGAGGAGGTCTAACTAAACTAGGCTTTCGCCTTCACAGTCTTAGAAAGTCCTAAGCATCCGCCGAAACCTTTGTAGAGGCTGGTATGCAATGAATGATCATTTATAACTTAAAATTTCATGCTCTTGTTTCTTTTTTAACTCTCCCCTTCTGCTCTTTTCCTTTCAAACGTCAGTTTTCGTGGTAGATACTCTCCAACCAGTCCGGTGTTACGGATCAGCGCACCGCTGTGCTTAATAATAATATTCTTTATTTCAAAGCACTGAATACATATTCGGGCCAGCCCAAGCCAAAAAAGGCTTGTGGGGCCGTGCCCGGCAGTTTCTGCCCATTACGGACACCGCAGCAATACAAATATTGTCGTCGTACAAAAAAAATAGGAAAAGGAAATAAAGAAGAAAAAGTAAAAAGCAGGTACAAAAAGAAAAAAAGAGAGTCTGGTAATAAAATAAGCACCAGAAAATACATTCAACAGCTTCCACCATTCAACATTCAACCACGTAACACAAAAACGGCGTCTCTAACTTGAGCACGAGAGGTAAAGGAAAACAGTTCGGAGGGAAGGGAGTTGAGGATAGAAGGGACATAGAAAGTACGCAGCCGCTCACCATATTTAGTGCGAACCCTCGGCACAACAAAGCGATCTCGTAAGCGGAGGTCACGTTGCGGCGTGTACAATATACAGTGTTCGTGGGACCAAATATATTTTAAGACCACAGTTTGTTTAAACAACACAAAAAAATCGGGCATCCCTGACAATTCAAAAACGTCTGCATGAGAATCAAGCGACGCTCCGTACATTACAGACCTAAGAACGGATTTCAATACGCAGTTAATTTTGTTTTTCCAGAAGGCGGTACTGAAGTAAAAACTGCAAATGCCATACCGCACGACGCTGTAAGCAAGTGCATGAGATATTTGTTTGCGTATGTACACCGGACATAATGATTTAATAGAAAACAGGAGACAAGCAACCTTTCTGAGTTCGGTACATACATACGCTGCATGGCTATTCCAGGACATATCAGAATCAAACAATAAACCTAAGTACTTCACAGTAGATTGTTGGGCAACAGGTGTACATGCACATTGGACACAATTACTAGTATGCAAATAAATTGGAACGTGGTGAGGAATAAGCTTAGCTGGATTATGGAAACAAACTAGTTGTGACTTATTGTTGTTTATTGTAATTAGATTATCGCTGTACCACCGCATTACTTGCATACAGTCATACTGCAGGTATTCTGTTGATAGTTCATAGTTATTATGTCTGGATACAAGTACCGTGTCGTCCGCATATTGGAAAACTCTGCAATAAGTGCAAGAACCACTTAGGTCGTTAACGTATATATTAAATAAAATAGGAGCAAGAATAGACCCCTAAGGGGCGCCTGAGGGACCCCTGAGGGACGCCTGAGGGACGACTTCAAGCTTCGTGCAGCACTCCTCGGCTGTGTGGCGAAGACTTCACTACGTGCGCCTTTCGAGTAGGCGCCTGTGTGTCGGTGACTCAGGCTTGTAGCCAACGGATCCCAACACGCCGCTACATGCCTGGGAAGTCCGGATAGCTGGCGCCTCTCTGTCTGCGTGATTCGAACTTCGGCTGTGGCAGACGAGGCCTGTAGAGATGTAGAGACACTTCTGAAGGGCGAGGAGACCGTTGCGAAAACCTCCTCTCTCCCCTTTCTCGGACTCAGCGTGCGCCGCTACACTGACCGCTCACGAACTCTGGAAAGAGCGTTGTGTGTGTCTGTACTGTTCGCGCCGTGTGCAAGAACTAGAGGGAACGCTTGTTTGGCCGTTAGCTCTTTGGGTATAAATGAGACCCCACCCCCTCACCCCCAAGCGCTGAAGTTCATTTTCTGTTGGGGCAGTGAATCAATGCCGTCACTCTATTCGAGTCCTGTACTGCAACCTCGCCCATCGGGGCATTCTTCTTTGCTTCGGCTCATCTCTCGCCATGCAGTTAAACAAGTTTGTCTTCGGTTTCTTGTCGTCATCTTCAAGGCAGCAACATTGGCTCGCCGCTCGCTTCACCACGCTACCACACGCATGTCGGAGGCGAAAAAAGCTCGGCTCGGGTACTCGTGCCCGTATGCAACACCGGTCAGACATTTCGTTATATTTAATGCGCATGTAAGCATGCCCAACATCTGTCCCACTTTCCGTATTCGTACTAAAAGCGCCCCTTCATAGCTCTCAAATAAAAAAAAAATAAATAAACGTACAGCTATTTTGTACAATCATGCACAGTTTACAAAAAAACTACCGTCGCCGAAGCAGACGACAACTGTAACGGCTGTTGCGGACGCCGAGGCACCAAGAATTTATATAAACATCCCCCTCGCGAGGGGCACGGTCAAATGCAGAGCATTTTCGGGGGGCGCACATACCCGATTTTATCTGGTTCGAAAGAAATTGACAGCGAGAGCGAACGCCGAGAACCGCCCCATCACGGCACGACCGCGCCACGACCACGTCACGACTACGTCACGATCACGCCACAACTGTTGTTGCTCCCGCGCCAAACTACGACGCATGCGCGCCCCACCTGTTGCTGAACGCGATCCGAGCACGCAGAGAACACGCGAGGAGCAGCGGAGAGCAGGCGAGGAGGAGTGGGGGAGAGGGCGCACATGGAACGGCTGTTGCGGACGCCGAGGCACGCCAACGCCGGGTGACATTGTGAGTTAAAGAAATACTCTGCATTTAAAAGTATGAGATCCAGGAAAGAAAGTAATAGAATGTACATTTCATCGCCACGAGATTATAACATTACACCAAATCTATTTTTCTTTGTTTTTCAGTGTCCACTTATCCGCATACATTTCCAGAGTCTCTCTCGCAACGTCGGATCGGAAGACACTTTCCCAACCTTCCAGCCTTATCGTATACACTGCGGGATTCATGCCTGCACTTATAGCCGGAAAAAGCCAGGGGGGCTCAAATTACAAATTATTCTGTACCGCTCCGGGCGCGTGCGCTCGGTAGGCTGTAGCACGTGCCTCGCTTGCCTTTTGTGAACCCCGTGCTAGAATAAAAACAGCCTTTTGAATACGATACACGTGCGCTCGAATCCCATTCAAACTAATGAATACAACACGCCGAGAGAGAGTCGCAGAATCGGCGTAGAAAGCGAGCTTCACCCCGAAAAAGAAGATAAAAAAAGGCGGAAAGCAGGAATCGTGTTCCCGATTAGTTCTTTTGACGAGCTACAGCCTGCACTCGGCTAATTAGCTGCCGCAGCCGGGAAACCGGATAAAAAAAATGGCGCTTCGCTCTTGCTATGACTCGACCTTCGCTGGTCTCCATTTCACGGAGAGTGCATGTGATCGGAGCGGTACAGCCCCGAAAGCTCAAAACAAGGGAAACCATTACGTCGAAAATTATTCATCAGAGTTGAAAGTTCATGCCGAGAGACGCTGAGAGCGAGAGCAGAAAAGCTGCACAAGCAAGCAGAAGCGTAAAAATTAAAACAAAGACATGTCCAGAGGGTGGACAGTCTGTCAAGCCGCGCCCCACAGTATATACGACGCGTACCCACACCCGTAAATGCGGAACAGCGACCGTTGCTCGCGTGTATTAATAATGACGTCCACCGGGTATTTCTGCCACCCATCAAAATTGAAAAGCGGAGCCCGTATCCATATGAATATATATATATATATATGTATGTACATATATATATATATATATATATATATATATATATATATATATATATATATATATATATATATATATATATATATATATATATATATATATATATATATATATATATATATATATATATATATGCGTGTGTGTGTGTGTGGGGGGGGGGGGGGTGTAACGTGTACATACAGCGCATAGCTCCTACCGCGACATGAGCGCATCAAGTTCGATTCGGAGACCCGGATGCCTATGTACGCATTGGGCCGTAAATATGAATTATGATACTCCAGGACAGCGGCACGCGAGCGCCCTGCGGGTTTTAAACGCATGCGACCATAATGGGGGGACAGAAAGAGAGAAAAACAGCGCGGGGCTAAAGCAGCATCAAAGGGACCTCCCGATGCCACGCCGAACATGAAACGACCCGGCGCGTCAGCTATATACTGGCAAGCACTCCCGCGGGGACGTCGCTGAATGAGCGATTTTCGGTGACGGGGGTAGGGCGTATACAGCATGAAAAGATGGCTTCAGTTTTCAACTTTTATACCGGTAGAAGCAGGTGTCGGATAACGGCAGGTGCTCTCGTCCGAAAACTAGAAAGCGAGCTGTTTCTCGGTCATGCATTAATATCGTACGAAACAGGAGAGGAGCGAGGAAGGAGCCCTGCAGAATCCCCATATTGCTCATCGTTTCGGAGTACCTTGAAATTGTATGCTGAGGACAATTTTTTCCCTTCCCATAACACCGACATTTAGGCGAGCAGTATGCCCGACTTCCGGACATCTTTCAACGAGAAAGCCTCCTGCTCGCTGCATCGCTCTAAACTTTCTCGTCACACGATTCGCAACCTAGGGCCACGAATTAATGTCGTTCTTCTTTAAACACTAGGCCGATAAGAAGGATATAAGGTTTGTTGTCATTGGTCGCATAATGACGGCGTCACGAGAGGGCCTTCCGGTCTAAACGGTGTTGTTTCGTGTCGCGGAGGGTTCTCATCACAGCTGATAGCGCACGCGCGCATTTCATTTGTCGGGAGTGCGTCAGTACGTAAAGTTCAGGTAGCTCCAGGTCAGTAGTGGAATCATTTTTCATCTAAGATGAATACAGCCGAATTCAGATAACGAGACGTCTTTTAACATGTATGGTAAATTTCGCCGCCGCCAAACGCGGGTCAAGTTCAAGTTAGTTGAGAAATTTCTAGCAGCAACTTTTTGATCAGGAGAAATGACATGTTGGCGTTCATATTTTAGCGGTTCCCACAGTGTGGCCTCGGTGGGACGGACAAGAATTTGCTTGTAGGTGTTATGAAGATTAACCTCAACAGTGAGTAAACCTATGTTGTTTATGTTCCCCAACGTTAACAACAACGAGCGAATGACTAAAGATGGACGTATGTTGGGTACCACACTTAAATTAAGAGATGAATGACTCCGGCAAAGCTTCCTTTACAAGCGACGTGCAATGAAGCCCTTGTACAGTCTACGTCATGATTTCTTTATAACGAAGCTGTATATGGCTCTGCCCCGACAGACCGAGCGTAGACGAACAATTTTCAGCACATAAAAATTGATAAAAATTAGAAAAAAAACGGTCATGAGGCCTCTGTATAAGACGACTTGTTTTGCCTTTATCGAAAAGGTGATACCGAGATTAAGGGAATCATTGCAAGCTTGGTCCTTGTAAGCTGTATTTCGCACATTCTGTGTTGCCCAGTGAAACAGGCCATCAACGGGAGGAGTGTGGTTACAGCGCCATTTTATACTCATCACTCCCTCAGCCGCGTACTTCTGAGCCGTGCGTACTTGCCACGCGTTGCGTGGCGAGGAGTGCATCACAACGCAGTCAGCCAGTAAAATGGCAATTTTGTAGCGTTAGCTACATTGGCCGAAGCTGAGCAGTTTCGCGTGGACCTTGAAGGGCCCTGCTGCGCAAGGGCCAGGAGCATTGGATTGGATTGGATTGGCTTGAATTAGATTAGATTGGATTAGATTGGATTGGATTTAGATTGGATTGGATTTAGATTGGATTGATTTAGATTGTATTAAATTGGATTGGATTGTATTAAATTGGATTGTATTGGATTGGAAATCGTTTTAGAAGCAGTAAACATGATAATCAAGCTAATCCTAGACAACCAAGAAACCTAAGAATAACCAGCTGAACCTTAGCTCACGCTACGTATATCCTGGCATAGCCGAGCTAAGCCACTGCTAATTTTTTTTTAGACTCCCGTCTGGCCCTTAATGCCTCCAGTCTCTTCCTAATCAGCAGCTACTTTGCGACATTTCGTTTTTACACAAAGCCGTCAGTGCTCGCCACCTCGTCGAACCCCAGTGGATTCCGGCACATTGCGGTGTATCGGGCAATTCTACAGCAGACGCTACAGCTTCCCAGGCTCACAATCCCCAAGTTCCCATTCGCTGCTGAGCACGAGGTCGCGGGTTCGATTCCCGGCCGCGCGGCCGCTTTTGTGATGGAGGCGAAAGGCAAAAACGCCCGTGTGTTTGAGATTTCAGCGCACGTTAAATATCCCCAGGTGGTCGAAATTAATCCGGAGCCCTCCACTACGGCGCGCCTCATCGCCTGCGTTGCGTCGGCGCGTTAAACCCCACAATCAATCAATCAATCAAATCAACCAAGTTCCCATTGCGGCCGTACCGTTCTCCACGGAAGACGCAGCCGCACTGGCGTCTCGTGTTGCGCGGCAGGTACAGCTTTCCATATGGGCTGCTCCATCACGCCGCTATGCACCGCTCTACTCCATTGATCCAGTATGTATACTTTCAAGTGGCCGCCTGGTCTCAACAAGCACGACGCAGCCGTAATACACCGTATACGTCTGAACGTCGCCTATGCACGCCTTTTCTGTTTTAAGCTGCAGCAGACTAACTCACCATTGAGCAAAGACTGCGACTGTCTAGAAGATATCCACCACGTCATCTGCGTGTGTCAACTATATGATACACCCAGAATCTCATTGACAGCGACTTTGGGTAAACTACCCACATCGCGTCTTACGTTACATGATATGCTTGGCCCCTGGTCATGTGCTAAAATGGCCTCACGTGCGACGAAAACCCTTCTCAGTTTCCTCCGTAGTTCAGGACTAGTTAACAATCTTCAACAGTGCTAAACATCGATGATACGCGTGATATAGTACCACGTTCCCCATCCTTCAACCACTGTGGGATGTCAAAGTGAAAGTGAACATTTCGCGTATGTGTTCAGCATGGCTGCCATGCTAACGCTAAACGTGCCGTGTGCGCGTGTAGTTACTCCACGGTCTTAGAACTCTGTTCAACTTGAAGCGAACATTTCCTCGAGTATACTTCAGCATTTCTTTTTATACCGAACTACTGGACTTGGTTCGGACTCCAATTCTCATCATTCCTTTTTTTCCTTATTTTTCTTCTTTTCTTCTTGCTTCTCTTTTTCTCTTTTTTTTTTCTCACTCGTTTCATTTTTCCCCTGACGTAGCATGCCAAGCTCTTTGCTGGAAAAACCTCGTCAGTACCATTAAACTACATTCTCTCTCTCCACGCGCTGCCTGTCTTCCCCAACCCCTCCTCTACTGGCACTGCGCAACGCCGAGCGCTCTTCTGCGGCCAACTGTGCGGCACACTAGAACCTGCATCGCGATTAACGTAGCCGCGCTGCAATAAAACGTCCTCGTCTCTACCCACCGATCGTGTGTGTCCGTTGTCACACCATTGTCCTTATGTTCATCCTTATAATCCTTATGATCACACCACTGTCCTTATGATTATATAATACTGGTCCCCAGTATAGCTAAAACCCAACGTAGCAAATCCCACCAGAGCTCCAGCTTCGCTGGACCTTCCTCTTCGCATTTAAAAGGGCTCATTAAAAAAAATTGGCTCTAATCCGCGCTGTGAAGGTGTAAACGTCACCCACTACAATTTCCCATGCGACGTAACTCGAATTCACACGCGTGGCTCTACAAAGAGTGAAACGAGGGATTCCGCCAGCTGTTACCTGGAAGTCGTGGTGGCGGCGTCCCGAACGCAGCAGCAGCGTCGGCCACGGCCGGACTAAAGAGGCGGACGCCGCCGCTGTAGCCCGGCCGTGAGTCGGGAGAAAGAAAACGGAGAGGAGCTCCTTTCGAAGGTTGATACAGTGGAACATGGCCATCCTGATGTGCTAGCTTGGGGCTACACCACCACGCAACACAAGTGCAGACACCGAAACTATTCGGAAATGTGAGCTAAGTGATTCCTATTTATACCGATTTAAACTAGTTAGTTTAGTAAGTTTGAGAATTGCGAGAGAGCCCAGGGAACTTTCATAATCGCTATTTATCAGAACCAGTTGCTACTTTCGCCTTTTGTAGTACATCTTAAAACACAACAGAATTAGTAATCACCAATTTAGAAAACGCAGTCCCATTCGTGGCAAGCAGCGCGCAAAAGGTAGCGCGTTTCTCGAGCGGCCAGATGTCTGTATGTGGTCTCTACATTTTGTTTTACCGCCCTGCTAAGCAATCCTTAACGCAAGTTTGCCGTACGACCACTTAATTCCGTCGGGTGCGGGTTACCGTTGAGGTGCTGTCGAACAAGTTAAATGAGTACTGACACCAAATTTTGACGCCTAAAAAATGATATAATTGGCTTTACTAGTTTGTACACATGCCTCACAGAAATTTTTGCAGCGATCCGAGGCCGGAATCACATCTAAAATCGATTTTGATTGTCCCGGCCGCGAGCTTCCACAAATCGGCAGCACTAGCGAAATCGCTTTCGGCGTGACGAAACATCGGCCTGCGTGTCTGGCCGGTTCAGGGTGACGTCATATAGTCATTTTCGGAACCGGAAACGATATCCTGCGCTGCTGTTGCCGGTGGTATTCGTTTGGGCAGGAGACGTGGGCGTAGCTGTGTGGGCAATGCTTGTAAACTTTGCGTGTTCAACGTCTTTGCTCTTCCGTTCGTGGCCGGCGCATGGTGTTCCCTGGCACTGGTGCCGAAAACTGCGCGGTGCCGGCACCGCGGCGACGCGGCGGTGCGCGTCGCCGAGCTCGCCCAAGTTGCGCAATTGCAAGCTCGCGGAATGCGAAGTACTGCTCGTGGAAGCCTGTCCGAGCAAATCGACGACGACGCCAAGATGCATTATTTTCCACGCGACGACATGCAGCGCTAAACGTAGACTGAGTTCGTGCGCGGCGGCGGCCGCAAGAACTGTCGCCCAAGCCAGCGGGCTCGGCGTTGCTCTGGTCAGCTTGGGTGTTGGGAACTTCAGGTTTAGTATCGTGGCGACTATTTGATCGCTGGTATCTGTACAACTGCGAATGACCATCCCTTACACAACTTTTCACCACACTATCATCGCCTTTTTCGCATATGGAGCTTTATTTTGGTGATAATTTCCGTTTCAGCGATCGGTGACCAAAACATCTTCCGTGGCCTGTTTTGATTCTAGCGCGCAGGTGGCGCCATCTTTCGGCCGCTCGCCGCAGCCGCAGCGGTGCCGGCGGTGCTGGGTCGGAGCGCCGAACCTCCGCTTCCGGTCAGCGTAGGCTTACCATCGCGGTAAATATCTGAACGCCGCTTTTAAATTCAGCGCTGAAAACAACCCCTAGCACAATTTTTCAACACACTAACATCTACTTTCTCGCATGTGGAACTTCATTTTCGCGATCAGATTGATTAGAAGAGTGGCGACAAGCTGTTGCTATCACGGTCTGCGCCGGTTTGAGCCGCAGTGATATTAAAAAACGGACGACGGCGAAGACATCGCCGGCCTAATCGCCTGGCCAAATAAAGTTGTTCTGTCTGTCGTGTGGCAGCGACTCATCCGAGTCTGACGATTCAGACGACATGTCGACTGCTCGGACGAGTGCGGACCATGTGCAATCGTAGCAGACGATGCGGCGAACGTCCCCTGACGTCACGGGTGAGACCGTGACGTAGGACTGGCCCGCTTGCAGGCTGGCCTTCGAACGGCCATTTTCCCGCGCGGCGACCAAATTTGAAACTGGTTGCAATAACGTGCTATAATTAATTCTGTGTTGGCGGCTGACGGCTTTCGGTGCGATTTTCGTAATCACTGGGTCAATAAGTATTCTTTTAAAGCATAAAAACTGAAAGCGAGAAATTTCGTGTCAGTACTCCTTTAATCAAGCCGTGCGAAGGCCCCGTGCAATGGACGCGAAACTGCACCAAAACAGGCCCAAAACAATCGTCGCTAAATCAGACGACAAAGCCGTACCGCCGACGCCGGGGAGCAGGCACTTCTGTGTGGGAAACGCTGGGTAAAAATTCGCCGCGCCATCTACAGTGTGCTCCGTGAGGGAACCCCCCCCCCCTCCCTCCCCCCCCCCCCACTTCGCTCGCCGCCGCCTCGGCCGCGTTGGAGTTTGTGGTCCCGCACGGCACGAAAGAACCGTTGGCTGGTAGAGCTAGAAAGCTTTAAAAAAGCAATTGGTCTCCATCCCGTTCTTCGAAAGTGAATGTACAGCAAAGCTGTTGTAAACCACTACAAATGGTGATGGAGGAGGGTATCAAGTGTTTCCCGTCGTCTCGGCGGGCTTGTTGCTTGCGCTCGGCTAACGTCACTAGAAAATGGTAGAAAGTAACGGCACTATTTTCTCCTATTGTTCAGTGCTGCCGCCCTGATCAATGGTCAGTTCGCATCACCTGACTTTTTTTATACACTGCGACGGTTCATGGTCGCCGAAATTTTGTAGTTTTTGCGTTTTAGTAGGTCACCTCTGGTAGGCTTAGCTTATCCTACCTGCTCTGCGGCTGCACGCGACTGACGTCATTCCGACTGCGAATCAAAGGTAACGCGTGTAACAGCATTTCAGCAGCAGAAGTGTGTCCAAAGATGCCGTTTTGCTGCATCTTCAGTATTGTTGTTAATAAACGACCCGGTCGATGTTAATTGCGAGGCCTATGCGGCAATCTCGCAACGCTGATAAACGCCAAAATGTCTGCCGTTGCTGACTTCCGTGTCTCAGTAGCGGCACCCTAATACCTGATCTACTGACACTACGCTCGGCTGCTCTAGCGGCAACTGCTGGGTCCTGCCTAGCCTGACGCATGCGCTCGGGGTCTTGGAAAGAACTGCTCTACTTAGTGACACTAGTCCTGCCTAGCCTTCAAAGATAATCTGCAAACATAATCTTTACCGGGAACACATGTACGGAGCGCCTCATAGCCTGTGTAGCGTCGGCGCGTTAAACCTCACAATCAATCAATCAATAAATCAATCAATCAATCAATCAATCAATCAATCAATCAATCAGTCAGTCAGTCAGTCAGTCAGTCAGCCAGTCAATCAATCAATCAATCAATCAATCAATCAATCAATCAATCAATCAATCAATCAATCAATCAATCAATCAATCAATCAATCAATCAATCAATCAATCAATCATCATCAATCAATCAATCAATCAATCAATCAATCGATCAGCAGAGCTGGGGGTCGATCTAGCTTCTCATTACGCTGGCAGCGGATCCCAGGAGAGCGGTAGAAGCCTGAACCCAGCAGTGTTTTGGACGGCACTGTAAAGCAAAAAAAGTCCATCAAAGTATGCACAGAGTTTTTCTTTTTTTTTTTTTTTTTTCAGTAGCAGTCATCGCCATCCCATTCGTCGTCGTCCTCCGACGGCACAGCCGAGTAGCGCGAATCCTCTTGTAGCGCGTCAGTGCCTCGGTAGAGCTCCACTTCTTCGTCAGCTGGTTCTAGGGTGGCGTGGTGGTGGTGGCCCATAAAATGGCGCATACCCAGTTAGGGGGGTTGGCCAAGAAGAGTTTATCTTTTTTTATGGTAATCGAACAGTTAAGGCAAACTAATGGAGCCTTGGAAGAATTGGAAGAATTGAATGGAAGAATTCAGCTTGTCGCTGCATCAACGTCTGGATTGTGAAGAAAAGGGTTCATAGATTCGTCGTCATCGTCTTCGGCGTGGCGGACCCGTGACGCGCCGGTCGCTACATAACGGTGACGACGAAGGCGGGGAGTACCTCACGTGGCGTAAGCCCATGGCACGCGCAAGCCTGGACGACGCCGGGCGGTCGGCGCGAGGCATGCGCTCACGTGCGCACGGTATTTTTTTACAACAAACCTGTATACCAACACCACCCCAACAGTTTCATCTCCGTGGGCAAAAACGCCAAGGCACCAAGGCCTAAGACGCCAAGCGCATGCGTTAGGCTAATCAGGCATAAAGAATAGAGCTCAGCATGGTTTAAGGAAACCACAAAACCTTTTGTGGTTTAAGGAAACTACAAAACAAGCCTCGAAACCACATTATGGATGATCAGGCGCCTGTGAGCAATGGGACCCCCTAACGTGGAGGGCTCCGGATTAACTTTGACCCCCTGGGGATCTTTAGCGTGCGCCGAAATCTCGAACACACGGGCGTTTTCGCTTTGCGGCCGGATATCGAACCGACGTTCTTGGGCTCAGTAGAACAGCGCCTTAGCCACTGAGCGACCGCGGCGGGTCCCCAGCTCTGCTGTTTCTCCAGCCTTGCACCAATAGATCAAGCTGCGCCAACGTTTTCCAGTACGCATTTTTTCCGCCGTAAAAGTTGTGCCTTTCGAAAACGTTGACCTCTGGCACAAAGCTAGGCCTAAGTAATCCTTAGAATAAAACATTTGTCTACTGATGTCGAATCAAACTGCACTTGTTCGTTGCGCTGTCGCGATGTAATTAGTTTATTCAATCTACTATGATATCTCCGCAATAAGAACTATATATTAATAGCTTAACTAAATAATACAGCTACTTTTCTGCCATAACAAAAGGGGTGAGACCCGAAACAGAGCTTTATAAAGATTCTTTAAATAAGTCACTACTTTGAAACTTTAAAAAGAAATGGCACGCAGCAAGCCTTTAAATTTATATAACTGTTAGGGGCACCAGGCCAATAAATGTAACAAGAGAAAATTTATAGTAAGCGATGAAAAAAAACTACGACAAACGGTGAGTCTGCATTCCTTGGGCGAACATGGCATTTCGCCTTTCGCAGCAGCAAGATCTCAGCACAGCAAGAAGTCAGCACGAGTTCAGCATCAGCCAGCCATCGTCATCGAACCATTCTGTCCTCTCACCCCCGCAACAGCTTTCCCGGCCAAAAAAAATTTGAATAATGAAATAAAAAAAGAGCTACTTCATGCACGACTCAAACTTGGTCGCGCCAACGTAGCCTCCGGCCATGGCTGTCCTGACCTGCTTCTCGAACTGCTTTCGGTCGCTCTTCAAGACCTCAGCCGCCTCTTTGTTCAGCGGGTCCTCGGGGTTCGGCTCCAGGAGGATGAACTGCAAGCCGTAGACGACGGAGCTGATGGTCAGCACCGGCTTCCAGTCTTCGCGCAGGATGTTCAGACAGACGCTGCCGTTGAGGTCGATGTTCGGGTGGTAGACCTTATTGTCGCACTTCACCTTGGGAGGGTCGTGCGGGTAGTTGGGACCGACCTTGAAGCTGAATACGAAGCGGCCGTCGCGGTAGAAGCCTTCATCGGGGCACATGACCAGCTTGAAATTGAGCAGGTCGTCCGGGTCGGGGAACTCGAGCTCGCAGGTCGCGGGCAGGTGGAGCTCGTGGATGTCTTTGGTGATGCGTAGCTGGGCGGCGGACGCCCGCTTCTTGTTCGCAGGGCTCGCTTCGTCGCCGTCCTTCTGCTGCTGCTTCTGCTTGAGCGAGAAGAGATTTAGCATCGTCGCGCTGATCGGTAACGTGGACGAGATGAAAGCCCTTGGGCGCCCCTGTGATCTCTGGCTTTGGCTGGCTGCTATCCAGACTCGCGATCTCTCTCTATCCGGTTTTGCGCTCGGTGATGATGATGACGATAAGCTCGTCCGATTCGACGTGTACTCCGGGGATTGGCCTGTGCTCACTACATGACATCCGGCTCAGTAATTGTTGGTTGAAAATAAGCAAACTAAAAACATGGCGGGGAAAAAAGGGGGGGGAGCATAACAACAAATCCAGAGAACATTTTCTCAAGGTTTCTCAATAAATGCGAAACATATGTGGGCTCAATTGCATAATGGGCGTCGATTGTGAGGATTTGTTAAGTTGTCCCGTTGCAAGTCTGTAGTAGTTTTGTTGTCGTTTTCCCGTAAGCCTTTTGTATGCCCCGGCACTCTGTACGAGAATTTCTAGAACTTGTGGGCACGTGAGCCCCTACGCCCGTGCCCTGTGCCCCGCCCGTGAGGGTGACAGTGCATAGTGCGCGCGCAGCGAGCGCAGAGAGAGAGAGAGAGAGAGAGAGAGAGAGAGAGAGAGAGAGAGAGAGAGAGAGAGAGAGAGAGAGAGAGAGAGAGAGAGAGAGAGATCTTTAATGAAGTCTGGCGGTATTAGCCGAGCTAAAATGCCTAACTTGCTACGCCAGTTGATGACGTGATGAAGACGACGGCGATGATGTTCAGTCGGCGAGTTATTCACAGCTACTGGTCTAGACCTGTGTGTGGCAGGTACTCTATGACAGCTTTTGTAGCCCCTAAAGCACGTTTGGGACAAGCCCATGGTCCTAAAACGACCTTTAGCTGCATGTCCACGGAAAGCGGCAGTCCCAAAGATACTGAGAAGGACACTCTTTGAGCACTGAACCGAGCACATTCACAGAGTAGGTGCTGGTAGGTTTCTCGCACATAGCAGCGTAGGCAGAGTGGTGATGTAGCTCGTTTCATCGTAAAGAGGAAGTTGCGCCTCTATGCGACATTCAACCGCATGCGATGTAGAATTGCTTCTACCGCTTGGAGAGTCCTGGTGGCATTTTGAATTTGCAGTTGGGGTCGATAGAAGATAGCGGCGCGTGATGAGGTGATACGCCATCCCAGGCTGCGCGCTGCATGTTCCATGCCACGCTGGATGCAAGGACAGACGCATATTTCCTGGAGAATGGTATGGATATTGCCGATGCACGATGGTTATGCGCGACGGATGCAGCAATGTCCGCCTTCACATTGCCAGTTATCCCACAATGGGATGAAATTCACTGGACTGCTATGTGATGGTGCGCTTGTAGAGCTTGTAGATGTAAAGCGCGTATGTCAGACACAAGCTGTTCTTTTGGAAAAGACGCTAAACATTGAAGGTCATCCCTTGAGTCTGTGAAGATGGCCAACTCTCGTGCGGGTTGCTTGACCATATGAGCAGGGCGAAGTGCGCGTCAAGCCATGAAACCCAAGTCAAGCGCAAATGAACCTTGTAGCGCATAAAAGCGGCTATCGGGTGAGCAGGGTGAGCAGACAGGGGTGGGGGCGCACGCGGGAGACGCGAGGGCAGCTGCGACCGCGGGTGGCAGAAGGGAGTGACGGAGGGCGGCGAGTCACAACCACGACGACCAGACAGCAAGGAGCAACCAGCGTCCAAGGTGGACGCTCATCCCCGGACCGAGGCCCAAGGCAACGAACACACCGTCGTCAGTGAGCCGCAAGATGATGATGATGAAACAACATTTATTGAGCCCAAAAGATTTGGTGGTGCCCACAGGCACCAGACGGGGGTGGTTCCCTATTCACGGGACCCATATGTCGCCAACAACTCCTGGCCCCTGGCCACCAGGGCTAGCTGGGTCGGCAGAGCGGGGCTGGACAGCAAGGTCTCCCATCGCTCAAGGAGTGGGGGTGGGGAAGTGGAGGTAGGATAGGGGGGTGTAGGGGAGGGAGTGGGGGGAACTGGACTGTTGAGGAACGTGCATTCCGCCATGACGTGCGACAGGGTGCCTTCGGTCTGCTTGCAGAAAGGACAGGTGGCGTCGTGTAACTAGGGATACATTCGATGGAGCAGGGTTGGGTGCGCGAGTGACCCCGCCTGCACTCTGCGCAGGATCGTTTGCTGTTGCCTGGTTAGAGAGCGGTGCGGTTCGGGTAAGGTGCGCCGTTCTTCCCTGTACGCTCGAGTAATCTCTCTGTAGCTTGTCATTGGGCTCGGGGTGTCCGCATCATCGCGCGACTCGGTGGCTGCCCGGAGCGTCATTTCGCGGGCGTGGTAGTCGGCGATGGTGTTGCCTGCTACCCCCGAGTGAGCTGGGACCCACACGAGTTCAACGGCTCGTCCCGGTGTCACCTTCTTGTTCAAAATCGCAAATGCCGCGGAGGAAACGCATCGCCTTCGGTAGTTGCCGTACGCAGTCTTGGAGTCCGTGACCACGGTCTCGACGTCCGGTTGAACGAGCGCCAGAGCCACAGCCACTTCTTCTGCCGTCACGGGATCTCTCGTCCTCGTCGACGTTGTGATGATCAGTCGGTCGTGTGTCGTAACGACTGCCGCCGCCCGGTCGCTGCCTTTCCTAAGCGAGGCGTCCGCGTATAGAACCCGGGGATTCTCCTCCAGCTGTTGGGCCAGGGCCTTGGCCCGCGCATCGCGCCTCCCGTCATCCTTACCCGGGGTCATGTTCCGGGGTAGGGGCTTGGTTTCGATTGCCTCCTTCCACCTCTCGGGTAGGGGCGCCGTCGTGGGTATCGGTTCTATCCGCCATCCCATCTTGCGAAGGACGGCGCGTCCGTGTTCTGTTCTACTGAGTCTGACGCGTTGATTAGAGAGGTGAGCTTCCACTAGCTCGTCCACTGTGTTGTGGACGCCCATGTCCTGCAGTCGTCGGGTCGACGAGTGCATGGGAACGCCCAGAGCTTGTTTCGTTGCCTTGCGAACAGGGTGTCGAACCGAAATTTTTGGGGGTTCGGTTCGGGTTCGGGTTCAAGGCTTTCGCGTTCGGTTCGGGTTCAGTTCCGGCGCACCATTCCGTTCCGGTTCGAACCGGTTCTAACCGGTTCAAACGGGTTCGAACGGGTTCGGAGAAAAAAAGCAGGCGTGTTTTTTTCTGTTAATTTTTTGTGTTCGGTTTTCGTTTCCTTGTCAGGTTTCTTTGTCAAAAACGAAGCCATATTGTAGGTTTTTTTGTGCAAATGTTTTGTTTTGGTCAAAAATAAGCAACCCTGCAACCCTTTTTTCAACTTTGTTCGAAATCTTGAATGCTTGCAGAAAGTAGTCAACCAACACATCCAGTACTTAGATCAGGGAGTCGGAAAGTCCCTCAGACAAAAAGTACTGCTCTGTCCCCATCAGATAACTTACAAACTTGCTTGAAATATTTTTCTCTCTTCCCCAGTCTTGGTGTTCTTCTACCGCTGGAATGACGTCATTACAGCGATGTAGCGGCTATTTGCCAGCTTTCCTTAAGTTGTGACATTAAAATGAAACCACAAAAGCGAAGCAGAAACGGAAGGCGTATCTGCTGGGACGAGAAAATCCCGCACTGCTCCTCTGTGCTAGCAATAGCTATAATTTTTGCAGTGCTTCCAGATGCGAAGATAAGAGTGAGAGCGTTGATCTAAAGTGTTGAAGAGTTTCTTTAACTGTAAAATGTACTGCAAAATGATTTCTATAGTAGGTCCACGATTACAACATTAACTGAAGCGAAATGAAAAATTCGCTCGGACACATAAGACTCCATATTTGTATGAATTTGAAAGCCCTGCTTTTTATGGCGGCAAGTTTATTTTTATTGATTTAGTTTCTTTCATTTTTATAATTTAATTTAACCTATTCTTGGATCATAACACTGCAGTTTTATACCCCGCAGTTGTTTTCTTGAGGAAGAAAATGACGGACGATTACGGCACTCGCTAATGCGAAATTTGAGTGCAGCGCGAACTGTAGTCTTCTAGGCGACGACGCATAGATGCTGTGCCTCAGGAAGTGATCGCGTCATCAGTTAATGCACGACGGCGCGCTGCATACCCTGTCGTTATCTCGTAAGGGGTCGCCACTGTGAAGCCCGTCTCGCACGGTCACGGAATTACGCTCTCCCCCTTACACTTTCGTCATACTTGCAACCTCCGTTTTTCTGCTACCTTTATCTTCGGTGGCGTCTTCGCTCTCTCGGTTACAACGAGTCCAACGCTAAGGGACTACGCGAAACCACAGGAGCGGGTGCTTAAGGGCTGCGTTCTAACGCATGGCTCTACGTAACCGCTGTGCAGCCATGTGATCCACTCCCTTCGCCGACAAGTGACGGGCCGCACATCGTCTCCAAATAATGCGTTCTCGCCACAGTCTTCTGGAGGGCAAACAGGTAGCCTCCTGACCAGTGGGTAGCATACGGGTGCCTCCGACGCCTCCCCCTCGGTGCAACTTCGCCAGAATCTTCTGGTAATGGGCAGCCTCCCAGCAGACTGCCTATTGCCCCGTCCTAAGCAGACGACCCGTCCGTCCACAATCGTTTTAATGCGTACCATTCTTTGCCCACAGCAAGGACCGTGCAACCCCCTTCATTTCCACAAAAATACCGATCTCGCGGGAGTTCCACCTGCAATCGCTATAATAGCGTAAATGGAGATAACTGGTCGCACAAAATTTCTGCAAAACTAAAAAATAAAAAAGTAATAACCGAAACTGGCAAACCGTTTGACACCCTGCATTTCCACAATAATGAGGATTTCGGAAAATTTCCACCTGTAATCGTTCTGTAGGGTAAATTGAGATAATTAGTCGAACAAAATTTATAAACGTAAAAAATTAAAAAAATGTAAAATAATTGCGGAAACTGGCGAACCGTGTAACACCCTGCATTTCCACAATAAGGCAGATTTCGCGAGTTAGAAATGTAATCGTTATAATAGCGCAAATGAAAATAATTGGTTGAACGAAATTTTGAAAAACTATAAAATAAGAAAAATATTAAGCAATTAAGGAAAAGGGGAAACTGTATAACTACCTGCATTTCCACAATAATGGAGATTTCGCGAATATTCCATTTGTAATTCTAGCAGCGTCAATTGAGGTAACTGGTCGGACAGGATTTATTGGTCGGACAGGTCAACCTCCGACTGTCAAGCGTGGCTGGTGGCGTTTAAAGCGATTTCCTTCTGCTCATCTTTCATATGCTAACGTACCAGTTAGAAAGAAAGAACGGCTTTAATGACTCATTGGACGGCGTGTGCAGGACGGCATTGGATAGGGAACCACCGGATTTAGGAACTTGCTAAATGGCACTTCAGCGACAGGTGAGAGCGGTTGGGCTCTACGAAAGATAATAGTTGTGTGAAGTCACAAGCGGCAGTAATTATCCCTCGTAGAGAGAGGGAAAATGAACTTTAAATAAATCGAGGAAAAGTTTCAGAGAGGCGTCCTCATTCAAGGGGTCGAGTCGACAGTCCTTTCCATCAAGAGAAACTGATCTTCCAGGCCGGAGCTGGCCAAGCCTCTCTCCCAAACCGCTATGGAAACGTCTAGGTTGGGTGGATCTAGGGTGGACTTGTCGCAGCCGCCTACTGTGTGTATGAGGTTCCCAGGCTCCCCACAGAAGCGACGAAATGGAGATAAGTGTGTCCCGTCAAAGAGGTGAAGACTGGTGATGTGTGGGAAGGTGTTAATCCGCAGTGCACGGAATAATCTTTCCTGGTTATTCGCTAGTGATTTGTGCGGGAAGGAATACGTTCTACGGGAGAGCCTATAGTGCTAATTAATTTCCTGGTATGTATACAGGATGCATGCGCTCGGGCTCGGCTTCATCAGCGCTGGATAAGCGAGTCAAATGTCCAGCCACGAGGTTGGTGATCTTGTCTGCCGGCGATGCCAGTATGAGCTGGTGCCCATACAATTCTGCTGGTCTCGTTGGTGGTCTCTGCTTGTTCATTCGAAGTGTTGTAACATGCAATAGACTGTTGGCAAAGTCGCGCCACGTCTGATAAGAGTCTGTTATGAGACTTTTGGAGGCCCTTTGGCTAAGCGCACGTGCTATCGCCTCTTCCTCAGCTTGGAAGGGGCTGTGTTCGGGGGTTTAGATGCTACACCTGTGGAAGGCTGCAGAACGGTAGCACGAAGAAAGAGAAGGTATCGGAGAATGCTATCGGGTGTCTTTCGCATCAAACCAGTTGATCGTTCCTTTTTTTTCTTTCAGTTTAGTTGCTTCCTAGTCTTACCTCATATATATATACACATTTTGAGAACCTTTTGGTGAATATAAGACATGCATTAGGCAATTAGTTTTTAACTTCAGTGCGAGATGTAAATCTTACGCGAGAAATAATATAAGAGCGTAATACGTGCATAAAAAGGCCTTTTATAGCATTCAGGTGGTCGACACACAACTTTCCGGCTATTTTGTGGGTAACTATATTTCCTAATTGGTCGAGAAAGAAAGAGAACGCTGCAAAATTTAGAAATGCCAAGGGCCCCAAATCTATGATATTTGGTCCGACCCTCTAATCCGCCTTAACTGATCCGCGAATTCCTCTAATCCATATTAATCAACACCGCAGTCCCACTGATTCACATTAGTTAATTCACTCATCTCACTAAACCACCCTAGTCTACCCGCTAATCCGCGTTATTCGACTTAAATCCATGTATCGAAATGCTATCGCATTTACTTTAAAAGTGAAATTGAGAAGGCCCCAATTTTTTTTTTTCAATTCTCATGTTCTCCTAGGGCAGTAACCAAAGGACACAACGGCACTGTACAAGAAAAAGTGATGGTGACGTAGAGAACTGTGAGTGTTTGTGTCTCAGTGCTGTTTTTATATAAGTGCCCACTCAAACTAAAATAAGTGGAAGATACGGATTTATTGTTGATGGTGTCCCTGAAGGCCTTCGCAAGCGGACGTGGATGCATTCGAATTAACAACATGAAAACTTCACACGATTTTAAACACACTGCAGATAGAAACCATAAAGAATACCCCATGATATGTTGCCACGGAATATGCGTTCTAACTTAGGTTATTGTAAATGCAAAAAGATAATTTGGGGAGATGGGCAATACCTAAAGCAAACTAGTAGTGTATACGGACTTTACATTAAATTTAGGGTAATAATAAGATGAGAACCTTATGGGCCTTGGGAACTGCAGACTATGCAAAATATTGCGTGCTGCCGTCTGGCGAATGGTAAAAATATCTTTGGATGCAAGGTAGGGTACCGGATGGAAAACTAGAAATCACCGTTTTGAGGCCCCGGAACCGGTTTGGAACGGTTCCATCAATTCGTTCCGGTTCGGGTTCAGTTCCAAAATGGCGGAAAAAATACGGTTCCGGTTCAGTTCCGGTTCCGGGCAAAAATTCGGGTTCGGTTCCGGTTTTCGGCTCGGTTCCGGTTCTGGTTCGACACCCTGCTTGCGAATGAGCGTGTCGAGGGTGTTTCTCTGCGTCCTCGTCAGCTGGAGATACGGGACCGAGTAGGTGACCCTCGAAACGACAAACGCCCGCACCAGACGGATGGCGTCGTCCTCTTTGAGGCCTCTGTTTCTGTTAGACACCCGGCGTAACATGCCGAGTACCTGTTCCGTGGTGGTTTTGATTTTAACGACGGCGGCGTCCGGTTTCCGTTGTTCTGCCGCAGCAGGCCCAGTATCCTACACTGCTGCGTCGGCTTAATCTCTATGCGTCGATTCTGACCGTGATGGCCGGCTGGGGCGCCTTCTTGGGTCTTCCCGGCTGTATGAGTAAAAGTTCTGACTTCTGCGGTGCGCAGCTCAACCCGCACGACTTCGCGTACTCGTGCACGGTCGTGGCCGCACGCTGCAAGGAATCCTCGATCCAGCCGTCGGAACCGGCCTTCGCCGTCCACATCGTGATGTCGTCGGCGTAAAGGGCGTGGTCAATGCCGTCTATTTGTTCGAGTAAGTGAGGTAAGGGGAGGAGAGCCAGGCTGAAGAGCATGGGAGACAGGACAGACCCCTGAGGGGTGCCCCGCTCGCCGAGCTCGATGGGATCCGACTTCTCCCCTCCTACTGTGATGGTGGCTGTTCTATTGGTCAAAAAGTCCTTCACGTAACCGAAGGTTCTCCGGCCGCACTTTGTCTTTTTCAAATTCGACAGCACGCTCGCGTGCGTCACGTTGTCAAAGGCACCTTTCAGGTCGAGAGCGAGGATCGCCCGTGGACCGTGCCTCGTGGCTTTTTTCACCACCAGCTCGTGAAGCTGCACCATGACGTATTGGGTACTCAGATGTTTCCGGAAACCGAACATCGTCGCGGGCATTTGCCCCGTGTCTTCGAGATGCCCCTGCAACCGACGTAGCACCATGCGCTCCGTGACTTTTCCGACGCAGGACGTGAGGGATATGGGGCGCATGTTGTCGATCGAGGGGCCTTTCCGGGCTTCGGGATGAATCGTACATCTGCTTCCTTCCACTCGCGCGGCAACCGAGAGCTCTCCCAGGCTTCGTTGACGTGCCCAAGTAGCTCGCGCGCCGCCGTACCGCTCATGTTGGCGAGCAGCTTGTAAGTTACGGCGTCCTTGCCGGGTGCGCTTCTCTTGTTGCTCTCGTCTATAGCTGCCCACAGTTCCGCCATGCATGGTAAACGGTCTGTCGAGGTCTTCGTTCTCAGGTCCTTCGTACTCCTCCGGGATCGGGTGGACGCCCTTCTCGGTCTGCAGGTATTTGTCCGCGAGGGCCTTGACAAGCCTGCGGCCGTCGCCATTGTACGAGTTGAGCACCTTGGTGAGGGTGCGGTTGGTCGCCGTTTTGCTGCTCGTCGGGTCGATGAGGTGGCGCAGGAGCTTCCACGTCTTTCCACGGACAGCTGACCTTGCAGACCGTCGCACATCTTGAGCCAATTTTCCTTGCATAACTTAGCCGCGTATTCGGCGATTTGCTTGTTAAGCAAGGCGATGCGTCTGGCGATCTTTCTGTTGCGTCGTTGACGCTTCCACCTTCGAGTTAGAGAGTGACGGGCCGCCCACATATTGGACAGCCTGGCGTCGACGAACGGCGTCTGCGTCGTCGTCGCTATTTCCTGCGTGAACTTCTGAAGGGCCTGCTTCTGGTTACGTGCCCATTCCTCGTAAGACTGTGCCTTGTAATCTCGCCCGGCGTCTTCGCCCGTGGTGTCTTCGTCTTCCTGGGTGAACTTTCTCATCTTGTCCCTGTCGGTGATCCGCGCCTTGCCCAGCTCTGCTCGGAAACAGGGACCACGGATGGTGATGCTGATGATGCTGTGGTCCGACCCCAGGTCGACCTCTTCGCATCTCCACGACGCGTCGAGCGACCCGGCCAGCCACGACAGGTCCGGCGTGGTGTCCCTGGCCACGATGTTGCCTCTTCTCGTGGTGACTCCCGGTTCGTTAAGTAGGACGAGGTCTTGGTCTTCCATGGTTCGTACCAGGGCTTTTCCTCTCTTGGACAAAAATTTGTAACCCCATAGCGTGTGTGGGGCGTTGAAATCACAAAGGATCAGGAGCGGCCTGGTCCCCGCCAACCTCTTCGCCTCCTGCACGGTGCGGTCGAAGTCGTACTGCCTCTGTGACGGCCTGCAGTACGCACTCATCACGTATATATTTCTTGTGCTGCCAATTTCCCGTGCGTGGACTTCTACCAGCGTGTGCTCGCACCCGCTCTGCGCCGTGACGTGCTGGGTTGCCGCCACGTTGTTGCGGACGAGAACGGCTGTCCCCGTTCCCGAGGGGTCCGTGTAAGTGATGTATCCCGGGAGTCGCGGCTTCCCGTTCGTTTCTTGCAGTGCAATGATGGCAGGCGGATCATCCTGTCCGCTGATGTACAAATTGAGCTCCATCTCCTTGTGACGAATGCCCCTACAGTTCCATTGATAGATGCCGGTGGACTCGCTGCCGTCCACTCGCTTGCGACGCTGCTTACTTGGGTTCTGTACCATCCTTGTTGGTAATGTCC
>NW_027526225.1:109880137-109974131 GCF_048455015.1 Haemaphysalis longicornis
TCCCTAGAATCTTAGTTCAGCGGGGCTGGTCTGCCCCTTTTCTGCTCACGTGCCATAAAGATTAGGTGTCACATGCAATGCGGTATTCTATTACTTTTAAATACGATAGTCTTGCTTGGGCTATTTATACCCAGAAATTTTAGTCTGTCTGTCTAAACTCGATTCAGCCACCCGGCCAAAGTCAAACAGATATTGCGCAATAATCTTATATACTCACTACAAAATGTAAACGTTCAAGACCGGTTTTCATGTTCATACTTGTCAACTTTGTTGAACAAGAACAAGACATTACGCAAATATGAGACAGGAAATTAGTACACAAGGGATATTTACAGCGTTCCTTTATTTACAAAATCATGGATGCTTGGTTTTTTTATAGCAAATGATATTCTACATCTACTGCAGAAAACCACCGCCTGCTGTTGCCCGCGCCACCTCCTGGAGGCATATGCAAAATCACGCGGCAACAGCAACTAAAGGTTTCACTAGCTAGGATCCATGTTTTGCTTGGAACGCACGTGGAGCACGGTCACGCGGTTCTATAAACATTGTAGTCGGCCGCCTCGATTCACGCGCGTCTCCGCCGTACTGCAGCGCTGGCATCGAGGAACCCGGCCTGTAGCAGTGGAACACGGTAAATTCAAATAGCCTTGAGCAAACCTTTAGTGTGTTTACCTTGGGATGAACGTGACGATACAGGAACAGCATGAGAAGTGAGCGGTAAAGCAAAGGAGGGCATTTCCTTGGCGAATGTCTACAAAGACTATCGTCTTTTGATGACATTTGCAACGAAAGGAGCAGGTACGCGGCCAATTATTTACGTTTCCGGTTCGTTGCTTAATTTCCCGAGTTTTCTCTTCTTACGAAGTCTTTTTTATCTGCGCTCGCTTCTTTTTCTTTCTCGCCATCGCCTTTTGGGATTGCCCTGCCTCATGACACCATTACTAAGATTAACTGGTACTTTGCTATGGAAGAAAAGAAGCTGCAGAGAAATTTGACGGTTTCATCTTAGGCTCTGCCTGCGATGAGCAATGAACAATTTTTGGTTGACGGGATATTTCGCAGTCAAAAGAAGCTCCCTTGCGTAAGTGTCCAATTTTGATCAAGGATCTCAAGCGTACCAAGCATGGTAGAGGCCTGCTGGAGGTGGGAGCCTTAATAAACAGCTAATTTTAAAGTTTTTCGTTCAAAGGAAGTACCTTCTCCGTGAAATGTCCACCTCAGGATTTAATCCCTTCTAGCCGCTCGCGAGCACTTCGGTCTCTTCTACTTCACTGATCACGAGCCCGCTCGAGGCTACCGTAAAGAAGAAGAAGAAGACGACGCAGGTTCCATGAAGCTGGCGGGCACGTCGTGCCAACCAACCAACGTCGTGCGCTCTGTGCTGCTGCCTACTTCGAGATGGCTTCCAGGACCCCACTGGTTCCGGTACCAGGAAGACGCACAGAGACTTCACGGGGCTTGTGCAAAACAAGCACGAGGTCATCCTCCTCAGTGACCAGAACAAGTTTGTCGTCAAGCTGCACGGGCCAAAGAACACGGCCACTTCATCGAGCAGCCGTAACACGGCGTACGAAAGCGGCGTATGAAAGATAAGAGTGGGACTGCCCCGACGGTGTACCATCAAGCCGCCATGCGTCGACGATATGAACAAGATCTTTCATCCCAACATCGACGAAGAGTCAGGCTAAAGTTAGAGTGGGTCTGCCCCAACGGTGTCCCCTCAAGCCGCCATCCGTCGACGAAATGAACAGGATATTTCACTCCAACATCGACGAGCAGTCAGACTAATGTCAGAGTGGGTCTGCCCCAATGGTGTCCCCTCAAGCCGCCATCCGTCGACGACATGAACAGGATATTTCACCCCAACATCGACGAGCAGTCAGAATAATGTCAGAGTGGGTCTGCCCCAATGGTGTCCCCTCAAGCCGCCATCCGTCGACGACATGAACAGGATATTTCACCCCAACATCGACGAGCAGTCAGAATAATGTCAGAGTGGGTCTGCCCCAATGGTGTCCCCTCAAGCCGCCATCCGTCGACGACATGAACAGGATATTTCACCCCAACATCGACGAGCAGTCAGAATAATGTCAGAGTGGGTCTGCCCCAACGGTGTCCCCTCAAGCCGCCATCCGTCGACGACATGAACAGGATATTTCACCCCAACATCGACGAGCAGTCAGACTAATGTCAGAGTGGGTCTGCCCCAACGGTGTCCCCTCAAGCCGCCATCCGTCGACGACATGAACAGGATATTTCACCCCAACATCGACGAGCAGTCAGAATAATGTCAGAGTGGGTCTGCCCCAATGGTGTCCCCTCAAGCCGCCATCCGTCGACGACATGAACAGGATATTTCACTCCAACATCGACGAGCAGTCAGACTAATGTCAGAGTGGGTCTGCCCCAATGGTGTCCCCTCAAGCCGCCATCCGTCGACGACATGAACAGGATATTTCACCCCAACATCGACGAGCAGTCAGACTAATGTCAGAGTGGGTCTGCCCCAATGGTGTCCCCTCAAGCCGCCATCCGTCGACGACATGAACAGGATATTTCACTCCAACATCGACGAGCAGTCAGACTAATGTCAGAGTGGGTCTGCCCCAATGGTGTCCCCTCAAGCCGCCATCCGTCGACGACATGAACAGGATATTTCACCCCAACATCGACGAGCAGTCAGACTAATGTCAGAGTGGGTCTGCCCCAATGGTGTCCCCTCAAGCCGCCATCCGTCGACGACATGAACAGGATATTTCACTCCAACATCGACGAGCAGTCAGACTAATGTCAGAGTGGGTCTGCCCCAATGGTGTCCCCTCAAGCCGCCATCCGTCGACGACATGAACAGGATATTTCACTCCAACATCGACGAGCAGTCAGACTAATGTCAGAGTGGGTCTGCCCCAATGGTGTCCCCTCAAGCCGCCATCCGTCGACGACATGAACAGGATATTTCACCCCAACATCGACGAGCAGTCAGACTAATGTCAGAGTGGGTCTGCCCCAATGGTGTCCCCTCAAGCCGCCATCCGTCGACGACATGAACAGGATATTTCACCCCAACATCGACGAGCAGTCAGACTAATGTCAGAGTGGGTCTGCCCCAATGGTGTCCCCTCAAGCCGCCATCCGTCGACGACATGAACAGGATATTTCACCCCAACATCGACGAGCAGTCAGAATAATGTCAGAGTGGGTCTGCCCCAATGGTGTCCCCTCAAGCCGCCATCCGTCGACGACATGAACAGGATATTTCACCCCAACATCGACGAGCAGTCAGAATAATGTCAGAGTGGGTCTGCCCCAATGGTGTCCCCTCAAGCCGCCATCCGTCGACGACATGAACAGGATATTTCACCCCAACATCGACGAGCAGTCAGACTAATGTCAGAGTGGGTCTGCCCCAATGGTGTCCCCTCAAGCCGCCATCCGTCGACGACATGAACAGGATATTTCACCCCAACATCGACGAGCAGTCAGACTAATGTCAGAGTGGGTCTGCCCCAATGGTGTCCCCTCAAGCCGCCATCCGTCGACGACATGAACAGGATATTTCACCCCAACATCGACGAGCAGTCAGACTAATGTCAGAGTGGGTCTGCCCCAATGGTGTCCCCTCAAGCCGCCATCCGTCGACGACATGAACAGGATATTTCACCCCAACATCGACGAGCAGTCAGACTAATGTCAGAGTGGGTCTGCCCCAATGGTGTCCCCTCAAGCCGCCATCCGTCGACGACATGAACAGGATATTTCACCCCAACATCGACGAGCAGTCAGAATAATGTCAGAGTGGGTCTGCCCCAATGGTGTCCCCTCAAGCCGCCATCCGTCGACGACATGAACAGGATATTTCACTCCAACATCGACGAGCAGTCAGACTAATGTCAGAGTGGGTCTGCCCCAATGGTGTCCCCTCAAGCCGCCATCCGTCGACGACATGAACAGGATATTTCACCCCAACATCGACGAGCAGTCAGACTAATGTCAGAGTGGGTCTGCCCCAATGGTGTCCCCTCAAGCCGCCATCCGTCGACGACATGAACAGGATATTTCACCCCAACATCGACGAGCAGTCAGACTAATGTCAGAGTGGGTCTGCCCCAATGGTGTCCCCTCAAGCCGCCATCCGTCGACGACATGAACAGGATATTTCACCCCAACATCGACGAGCAGTCAGACTAATGTCAGAGTGGGTCTGCCCCAATGGTGTCCCCTCAAGCCGCCATCCGTCGACGACATGAACAGGATATTTCACCCCAACATCGACGAGCAGTCAGACTAATGTCAGAGTGGGTCTGCCCCAATGGTGTCCCCTCAAGCCGCCATCCGTCGACGACATGAACAGGATATTTCACCCCAACATCGACGAGCAGTCAGACTAATGTCAGAGTGGGTCTGCCCCAATGGTGTCCCCTCAAGCCGCCATCCGTCGACGACATGAACAGGATATTTCACCCCAACATCGACGAGCAGTCAGACTAATGTCAGAGTGGGTCTGCCCCAATGGTGTCCCCTCAAGCCGCCATCCGTCGACGACATGAACAGGATATTTCACCCCAACATCGACGAGCAGTCAGAATAATGTCAGAGTGGGTCTGCCCCAATGGTGTCCCCTCAAGCCGCCATCCGTCGACGACATGAACAGGATATTTCACTCCAACATCGACGAGCAGTCAGACTAATGTCAGAGTGGGTCTGCCCCAATGGTGTCCCCTCAAGCCGCCATCCGTCGACGACATGAACAGGATATTTCACCCCAACATCGACGAGCAGTCAGACTAATGTCAGAGTGGGTCTGCCCCAATGGTGTCCCCTCAAGCCGCCATCCGTCGACGACATGAACAGGATATTTCACCCCAACATCGACGAGCAGTCAGACTAATGTCAGAGTGGGTCTGCCCCAATGGTGTCCCCTCAAGCCGCCATCCGTCGACGACATGAACAGGATATTTCACCCCAACATCGACGAGCAGTCAGACTAATGTCAGAGTGGGTCTGCCCCAATGGTGTCCCCTCAAGCCGCCATCCGTCGACGACATGAACAGGATATTTCACCCCAACATCGACGAGCAGTCAGAATAATGTCAGAGTGGGTCTGCCCCAATGGTGTCCCCTCAAGCCGCCATCCGTCGACGACATGAACAGGATATTTCACCCCAACATCGACGAGCAGTCAGAATAATGTCAGAGTGGGTCTGCCCCAACGGTGTCCCCTCAAGCCGCCATCCGTCGACGACATGAACAGGATATTTCACCCCAACATCGACGAGCAGTCAGAATAATGTCAGAGTGGGTCTGCCCCAATGGTGTCCCCTCAAGCCGCCATCCGTCGACGACATGAACAGGATATTTCACCCCAACATCGACGAGCAGTCAGAATAATGTCAGAGTGGGTCTGCCCCAATGGTGTCCCCTCAAGCCGCCATCCGTCGACGACATGAACAGGATATTTCACTCCAACATCGACGAGCAGTCAGACTAATGTCAGAGTGGGTCTGCCCCAATGGTGTCCCCTCAAGCCGCCATCCGTCGACGACATGAACAGGATATTTCACCCCAACATCGACGAGCAGTCAGACTAATGTCAGAGTGGGTCTGCCCCAATGGTGTCCCCTCAAGCCGCCATCCGTCGACGACATGAACAGGATATTTCACCCCAACATCGACGAGCAGTCAGAATAATGTCAGAGTGGGTCTGCCCCAATGGTGTCCCCTCAAGCCGCCATCCGTCGACGACATGAACAGGATATTTCACCCCAACATCGACGAGCAGTCAGACTAATGTCAGAGTGGGTCTGCCCCAATGGTGTCCCCTCAAGCCGCCATCCGTCGACGACATGAACAGGATATTTCACCCCAACATCGACGAGCAGTCAGACTAATGTCAGAGTGGGTCTGCCCCAACGGTGTCCCCTCAAGCCGCCATCCGTCGACGACATGAACAGGATATTTCACCCCAACATCGACGAGCAGTCAGAATAATGTCAGAGTGGGTCTGCCCCAATGGTGTCCCCTCAAGCCGCCATCCGTCGACGACATGAACAGGATATTTCACTCCAACATCGACGAGCAGTCAGACTAATGTCAGAGTGGGTCTGCCCCAATGGTGTCCCCTCAAGCCGCCATCCGTCGACGACATGAACAGGATATTTCACCCCAACATCGACGAGCAGTCAGACTAATGTCAGAGTGGGTCTGCCCCAATGGTGTCCCCTCAAGCCGCCATCCGTCGACGACATGAACAGGATATTTCACTCCAACATCGACGAGCAGTCAGAATAATGTCAGAGTGGGTCTGCCCCAATGGTGTCCCCTCAAGCCGCCATCCGTCGACGACATGAACAGGATATTTCACTCCAACATCGACGAGCAGTCAGACTAATGTCAGAGTGGGTCTGCCCCAATGGTGTCCCCTCAAGCCGCCATCCGTCGACGACATGAACAGGATATTTCACCCCAACATCGACGAGCAGTCAGACTAATGTCAGAGTGGGTCTGCCCCAATGGTGTCCCCTCAAGCCGCCATCCGTCGACGACATGAACAGGATATTTCACTCCAACATCGACGAGCAGTCAGACTAATGTCAGAGTGGGTCTGCCCCAATGGTGTCCCCTCAAGCCGCCATCCGTCGACGACATGAACAGGATATTTCACCCCAACATCGACGAGCAGTCAGACTAATGTCAGAGTGGGTCTGCCCCAATGGTGTCCCCTCAAGCCGCCATCCGTCGGCGACATGAACAGGATATTTCACCCCAAAATCGACGAGCAGTCAGACTAATGTCAGAGTGGGTCTGCCCCAACGGTGTCCCCTCAAGCCGCCATCCGTCGACGACATGAACCGGATATTTCACCCCAACATCGACGAGCAGTCAGACTAATGTCAGAGTGGGTCTGCCCCAACGGTGTCCCCTCAAGCCGCCATCCGTCGACGACATGAACAGGATATTTCACCCCAACATCGACGAGCAGTCAGACTAATGTCAGAGTGGGTCTGCCCCAACGGTGTCCCCTCAAGCCGCCATCCGTCGACGACATGAACAGGATATTTCACCCCAACATCGACGAGCAGTCAGACTAATGTCAGAGTGGGTCTGCCCCAATGGTGTCCCCTCAAGCCGCCATCCGTCGACGACATGAACAGGATATTTCACCCCAACATCGACGAGCAGTCAGACTAATGTCAGAGTGGGTCTGCCCCAGTGGTGCCCCACAAGCCGCCATCAGTCGACGACATGAACAAGATATTTCACCCCAACATCGACGAAAAGCCGCGATAAAGCCAGAGTGGGTCTGCCCCAATGGTGTCCCCTCAAGCCGCCATCCGTCGACGAAATGAACAAGATATTTCACCCCAACATCGACGAGGAGTCAGGCTAATGTCAGAGTGGGTCTGCCCCAGTGGTGCCCCACAAGCCGCCATCAGTCGACGACATGAACAAGATATTTCACCCCAACATCGACGAAAAGCCGCGATAAAGCCAGAGTGGGTCTGCCCCAATGGTGTCCCCTCAAGCCGCCATCAGTCGACGACATGAACAAGATATTTCACCCCAACATCGACGAGGAGTCAGGCTAATGTCAGAGTGGGTCTGTCCCAACAGTGTCCTCTCAAACCGCCATCCATTGATGACATGAACATCTTTCATCCCAACATCGACTAAGAGTCCGGCATGGCGTGTCTGGACGGTGTCGAACAAGTTGACTACATGAACTGTTCAACATCGACGAGTTGGACCTGCTCCCACTGTTAACCCCGACGAACCAACATGACCCATTTAATTGAGGCCACAAACCTGCACTTTTGCACGCCGGATACGTCCGAGATTCTGTGGGAGTACATCCACAAGCATGCCCCAGAATCATCGCTGTAAAAGCAGGAGGAGGCGCCACTGAGCGGTGTAGCTTCCATAAGTGGCTCTTGGGACGATGAAAAAGTCAAGGGATTACAGAGGGACATAGACAAGGGACGTTGTACACAGGAGCGCAAGCAAAACAAGGGGTAAGCGCAAAGGTGTTTTCGTCGTCCTGGTATTCATCTGCAGACGAAATTGCCGCGAATCTACGATTCGGAGGGTTGATGGACAAGGCGAAAAAACAGAGAAACTAACGATATGTGACTCGTGTGTTAATGGCAGCGTTGTGTTTTGTTGCGATGTCTGGAGGTAAAGATAACAATTCAATGTGGTGGCTGTGATCGTTTTTGCACAGTTCTGCCTGTTGCCTGTTTTTTTATTTCATGTTTACGTGGTGTGTCGTTATGAACGTCCTTGCAAAAGTGAAGTAAGAATTGTGAAATAAAAGCAATTGTGTTTTCGGTTTTCAACTCCTAAATTGATCGATTGTCGGCGAGTGACTTGCCTATAGTTTCTTGCAGAATTTCAGGCGAGAGATGAACTTATCGCCCTTTTTTAAAAATAATACCGTTGCATGTCATTGCAATTACATGTTTAGTGCGATGCATTTGACATGGAAAATAGGGTGAACGGGAAAGGGTACATGGGTGCGTTGCCTACACTAACGACTTCAAATGTGATCACCTTCAGAACACATCCAACCCATGCGGGGACTGGTGCAAATGGGAATTCAGGCGGGATTTCTACTTCCTAGGTATCCGTGAATGAAAAAAAAAAAACTAAACTCTTATGTCGGTGTCGTCATTTCTGATGACGCATGGGGCTGGCAATTAACTTGTTTAGCACACCTAGTACACACGGCTGTGCACCGCGGCAGCTGCGCGTGCTTAGTGCCCACAAAAAATCTCCCAATGAGCCTAGTAAGTCTAACCCGCAAAAAACTGGTGCATCAGCTTTCGCTTCATACAAGATCACGCGGAGTCTTGCTAACTGCGAGAGGTACGCAAGGAACGCAGGCTCCTCTTTCAGCCACTTCTCGGGCTCCAGCAATTTCAGCAAAATAGCGAACGCATTCAACCCAAACTCCAAATACCAAGAACGGCCTGGGTTCGGCTGGTATGGTACTCCGAGCCACTCGTGAAACCCAGGTTGTTGGGGTCACCTAGGTATATTAAATTTCTATATTGCAGACTTGAGGGGGTTCCACAGGGTGCGGCACTGTGCACAACAATGTTCTCATATTTTCCCAAGAACACAGACTCAGTTATCGTGGATCAAACGCGCGACGTCACGTGTTCAGCCACAACACTTCAGAAATTAGGACTTTTCCTGGTTCATCTTTGCAGCCGTCATGGACCTTTTATACTCCACATACGTAGGTTGGGCGGCACAGCCATTGCGAATTTATTCACCATGCCTCAAGGCCTACCATGCTTATTATGTTTGTTGTCCTGGCGCTGCTCGGTGTATTATAAAAAACAAAGTATTCACTGCAGAGAAAGCAGTAAACGGCAAAGAAAAAAACTGGAATCGTATTAGTGAAACGGATGGCGAATAAAAGGGGACGCTCGCGCTTCACGCAATGCACGCTAGTACGAAGTGCACATCTTTCCTCTTCATGTGGAAAATTTTATCGTTTCTTCGCTTACACGCGTGAAGGGAACCTGAAGCGACAATGGTATACACCGGGTAGTCCGCTTCCCTGAGAGCCGCTCGCACGCGATTTGCATAATTATATTTCAGGAAAGCGCTGCCGTAGAATTTCGCACCTCCTTCGGCGTACATCTTCCATCTTTCTTTAATTCCTTCCTTTCTTTCTTATTTCTGGCACTGAAGCGTAGGCTAACACAGAAGACCAAGCGCGTTCAGCGTACGGTTCCCGGATTAACACCTAATATACGTTCTTCACAAGCCGACGACAAATTGTTCGCTTACTAGTGTACATGTTCATACCGAAAAGCAACAAGAGAGACCCTCCGTTCAAGTGACACAGGCCTGGTTGCAGACAAAAAGCTGCAGAAAAGAAAGAGACCAAGGTGACGTGCGGAGCCAACACTTTACCAGATAAAAAAAGCCTAGCCTGAGTATCGTCACGTGTTTCCCAAATTTCTCGCCAGGTGAGAGACAATCTTTTAACGTACTCTACGGGTTATTAGTTCATTAGCGACTTGCATACCGCGAGAAATGACGAGATGAGTTGGGCGTGCTAACATTACGTCATGCGAGGGCCTGCATCTTCTCTGGGTGGTGTCAGAGCAGGGCAGGAATATATCTTCCGGAGTGAATTTAGTGTTGCACCAGTGCGCACGAGGAGTGAGGTGTAGTATTGCAGGGAAGGAAGACTAAATCATCTCAAAGCTTCGGCGCTAACATGCTAGGCGAAGCGAGGCGAACGGATTCGAATTCATGGACTCGGCGGATTTCTCGCGGTCGCGTCGTCGTCGTCTTTCGAGCGACTTTCTTGAGCAAGCGCACGGCACACAGGGCCGGGACATGTCGTGTTCGATTCGATTACTCTCTAATGCAATTCGGAGCACTTGGGAGGGAATTGTCGCCGTGCAAAGCGAACCGATGCCATGCAAATTTGCGCACGCTGCATAGGGCAGCCAATATAACATTATATAAGGCGAGGCTCCATCTTGTGAGGATGGGGCCTCACGTGATTATGTTGAGAGTTTTCGAAAAAAACACTTAAGGTCACAGGCTGAAGTACAAACCTTTTGTCGACCTTAAGTACCACACGCAGAAGTCCTATGAAGTCTTGCTACAGTGATCCGTTATTGATTCAGGACAATAAAAAGAGACAGTCGTGAGAACTCAGTATGAGAGGAACACTGGGGCACCCACGATGTGGCAAAAAAATGTCTAAACGAAGCGTTCTTAAGCAAAAACTCACGCATCTCCACGCAGTGAATAATGACGAGTGGGCGAAGCACTGGGGATCGTTCTTACCGTAAATCACCCGCGGGGCATTGCCCACTCGCGCATGTAAATGAGTGACAACGCGTGTGTACAGTATATACAATTACAATCCCATCAAACCCGATACAATTCAATTGAACCCAATCCAATCCAATCCAATGCTCCTCGCGCATTCGCAACACTGTGTACACGGACGCCAATGGACAAGCCACGGACAAAGCGAGGTCCTAAGGTGCTTCGTCCCTAAAAGCGAGAGAGATTAGGTGATCGGACGCATGCGCATCGTTTACTTCCCTGAATAAACGCCAAGGCTAAATGAGCGAAAGATGATGTTCATGAAGCTCAAGTACACAGTATACACAAACCCTCCGTTTACGTTGCTCCATTCCCCCCCCCCCCCCCCCCCCGCCAAAGAAGGTATTTGCAGGCGTCGAAAATGAGCATGCATATTTAAAAACGCGTTCTGTCGTAACAAACTTTATTAAGAGGCCGGTGCTTTGTTCGGCGAATGAGACCGATGTAATCCTTTATTAACCGTCGTTCAGGATTGCGTAACATAACAGGGCGCCCGACCCGAGCCCTAGCCTAGCGGGCCACGGAAGGAGAACCGGAGCCAAGCGCACCCACAACTGAAGAAAACTCAGGAAACCACTCTGAGGATGTTTCAAACTGATGCGTTCCCCGCCAGATTAGAATGCATTTGCAGTTTCCCAACCAATACGACCCAGTGTGTAAATTGTGAGCACAGCCAGGCGCGCTCCCTCACATCACCTGGCAGAACCAGCTGATGATGATGATGATGATGACGACGACGACATCTAGTGGTGTCCTTTTTGTAGCGGGTTATGACGTGTCATCTTACCACCCCCCCCCCCCAAAAAAAAAAAAAAAACTAATATACCCGTTTTACACTCTTCGTTTAATACAAGCGCTGCTGTTAAGGAAGGCAAAAAACTTATTAGCCACAAAATACTCATTTTTTCTGTTACAAGTGGTAGCTGTCCTAGGCAATATTCCCCTCTCTGCTTTTCGTCCACCAGCATTCTAATCTTTTCGTCGCCTCGACAGCCTTGAAGTTAACTCACTCTGTGCAAGCCTCTACTCCGAAGGCTTCTGAAAGCCGATTATTTCCCTCATGATTTGAGGGATATTCCTCAAGATTTGAGGAATATTTCCCTCAAACATATTATGCCCATTTAGTGAGAGTTTCTTCCGTACCAATAATGAACTCACGTTTGCCGATATCGCGAATATCATGAAGTCCGTGGCAACAACATAGCCATGTCCGCTTTGAAAGAGGAGGAAAGTAACGTAAGCACGACCATCGTCGTCTAGACTTGGCACACATACGACATATGGCTGGGGCAACTTCAGGGTGTGATCATTGCGCGGGAAATACAAAAAAGGCACGTTTTGCCGACAATTTTCAGGGGTGCGATCATGACACGAGTGCGATCATTATGCGAGTAAGTATACGGTACTGGTCTTGCACGTAAACTCCTGAAGTGACATATTATGCCGTCGAGGAAAAAATACCAGGAAGTCCCAAAACTGGGCTCAGTCTATAATAACTTTTTCGGGAAGACATAAGCGGTTACTATGTCAACGGCAGGATAACGAGAAAAAAAATCTGACGCGACGCGAGTGGGGAGCCCAAACGGAGCTGTTTTTCCCCCTACAAGTTCACTACTTAGACTATGCCCAGGAATAAATTATTTTGCCAGCATCAATGCGCTACATACATGATGCAACTGCTTAAATGGCTATCAATGAAAACTGCTCATGAATTCCCGCTTCAACGTCCAGCAGAGTGGCGCAGTGGAAGCGTGCTGGGCCCATAACCCAGAGGTCCGTGGATCGAAACCACGCTCTGCTACGTTTTCTTTTTTTTTTTTTTTTTGTATGGCGATACGGCGATAGTAGCTGCGCCTACCCACATGAAATGCGCCGAAACTTCGCAGAAAGAAATGGGTATGACAAGTATTAAGTGGTGTACCAAAAAACGACGTTTAACACCTTCGTGGGAACGTATACATATCTAAACCCGCGTTTCCAGAGGTATACCTGGCTGGAAGGACCCTTGGATTGTCTGCGACGCTGTACAGTTACGTGTATATACGGATATCAGTACGTTCATGCTGCTATGCAACGTGCTTCAGTTACGTAAATTTCGAAATCGGATCGTGACGCAACATCATTGGGTAACTTCTCCTAGGAACACCGCGGGGCGACGATTGCAGTCTCATGTCCGGGACCACCAAAAAAAAAAAAAAAGATAACTTTGACAGAGACCCCCGAGGTGCATCCGTTCAATGATCCGTTATCCATCTGTCTGGTATGACGCGAGCGCCGCTTAGCGGAGAGATGGGGCAAAGCCTCGGGTTTTACGGCTTCGCTGCACTCGGCTTTGCCCGACTGCCGCATCCTGTGTTTGAGGAACGACCGCCGAGACAATCCAGCTGAGACGAAAATGCATTTCTTGCAGTCGCTGCTTCCGCCGTAGGCGCTTTGTGGGGAAGAAGAATGAAGTTCGTCTCGAAGAGCTTGAACTATGGGTGTGTAAACAAAAGCAAAGCGCTACACGGCGGATTCACGGTTGCCTAAAAGCCTCGCGTTATCCGTTTCTTCAGGCTTGAAAACCAAGCTGTCGCGACCGTCCCACGGCGGCGCCAAAAGCGAATCCAGACGCGCGCTAGCGATTTATACCGAGGAAGAAGCGGTGAACGGGATTGCTATGTCTCGTTTTGTCTCGCGGCGAGGAAAACGTTGAAATGATAAAGAATCGGGAGAGTTGCAGTGCGTGTGCTAGAAGCGGGGGAAGGGGAAAGTTCCTGACGCATTCGGGGCGTTTCTGACGGTTTCTCAAAATGCGACACCGTTTGACACTTGGCCGGCGAAGACCCTTTTATTCCGCACGATTGACCCGATTTTCTCAATGTGGCAAACATTTCAAAGCGGAGGCACTTTCGAAGGAA
Organism: Haemaphysalis longicornis; assembly: GCF_048455015.1. Taxonomy (NCBI): domain Eukaryota; kingdom Metazoa; phylum Arthropoda; class Arachnida; order Ixodida; family Ixodidae; genus Haemaphysalis; species Haemaphysalis longicornis. The sequence goes on from NW_027526225.1 coordinate 109,893,901, forward strand.
TGCGTATATACACCGAGCAGAGCAGAGCATCCTGTTCACGATGACACAGAAGCGGTGGCTGCGTTTTGGCGATCTCGCGTATTGATCGAGTCCCCGCCACATGACCGATGCATTAGCACGTGCAGACGGGGATTGTGTTCAGCTAACGGTTGATGTAAGGGTAGGGCTTAGCCTACGTTTCTTTCTCTCCTTTCTTGCAGTTTTGTCTGTTATACGAAACACGGTGTCTAGAGTCCCGTGCGACGGCACTCTAGCTGATCGCTAAAGGCATGGTTAGAATGCCGTCCGGTGACATTCAAATATTTAAGACTAGGCCAGCACCGGCCAAAGCGTCTGTCGTTGTCGCGCAGAGCAGTAGTTCTCAACCGTGAGTGAGTTGGGGACCCCTTTCGGGTTTGCAAAAGTGATGGTGTGTCATAATGTCAAATAATTTGCCCTTGCAGCTAAAGACCTCAACATGCTTATAAATGTCGTCCTTTTGTGTCTGAGTTTTATGCCGATGTGTGCGGTAGTATCAAATCTCGCTCTTGCAGCTTAAAGTCACCGAAACACTTACGTGCTGCCCTTTGTGTGTCCGGCTTTACCGCATACCTGAAATGTTGTGGAAGAAAGTCAACGTGAAGCTTGCGCTACACCAAAAAATTTAACGTGCGAAAATTTAACGCAGCGAAGCCACCTTTGTGCATTGCCAGCAAGGTTTTGCAAAAAAAGGAGAACAAATAGGGGGGCGGGGGGAGAGGAGTTTCGAGCAGGGCTTCGCGAACCCCTGAAATGCCTTCACGCACCCCCATTTGACAACTGGCGTTGAGGATCCTTTTTAGCTTCTTCATCCCAAGGCCAGTGGTTCGAGACCTCGGTTGTTGTTGTTGTTTTTCATCTTTAAAATGAATTTTAATTTTTATGGCTTAGGTTAGTTTTGGTGCTTTAAATGATTTCTTTGTGTGCGTTAGGTCATGTTTGTTATGTTTAGGTTAGGTTGCCTATAGCTTTACGTTATCTAGAGCGGTGTAGTGCCAGACGGGGCAATTTTGTTACAAAACGCCGGTGGACGTCGATATAGCGGAGTGCTTATAATACCGTGGCACGGCACTGTAAACAAAACCCATCTTGCCGCACCAATATCATCATCGTCGTCGTCGCCGTCGCCAGTACTGCTACCAATGCCTGTCTTCAAAGCGTGCTACACAGCAATAACGATTATGCTGGGGCAAAGGCTGCCAAATGAAAATACCATCGGGGTGAATTGTCACAGGGTGGCAGGGAAGCAAATGACGGGACAGGAAAGTATCGGTAGACGGGCCAGCCTGCCGAATCACTAACAAGCAATTCGTTATGCGCAAGCATAACACTCAAACGGGTCGAATATGTGTCTAGTCATGGCCATCGCTTCAGCCGGCAGAGCCACTGAAGCCACCGGAGTGGGGCACTGCACCTGTGCGGTGAGAGTGTTGAAGATGACGAGGTAGAGAAATAAAGCGAGGAGGAAGCAGTGGTTGCAGTTCTGAACGGCGCCTCGCTTCTCGTCCTTCGATCGGGTTTAACCCAGGGACAGTGACGCCAGCGGCGGAATGCTGGCGCGTGGTCCTCGGAACGGATGCACGCCAAGTGCAATAAGGCAACGTCACGTCATGGTCTGGCGAACCTTAGTCTTCGTAATAACACATTGGTCGAAGGAGCATAAAATGTAAACGAAGAAGTCTCAAAAGAAGCTGCGGTCCCTGGCATGATGTCAGAAACCCCTGCCCCTACCCTTGTCACTTCCTATCAGAACGCCGACATGGTAGTTTTGGCCTCAAATAAGGTTACACATGAACAAAGAAACATCAGCTCCAATTGGAATTGTCCCTCATCTTCACACTTAGCCAGATAACGTCCTCACTTCCTTTCTTAAAATTTGAGTTCAACCACAGAAAAGAAAGGTTTCCGGGAGGCTCGAACCATGAACTCTCGTAACTTTAACCAAGCATGCAACCCCTGCAATAAACTAATATAAATATGGTTTCTGTTCAGTTTTGTGCATCATTGACAATTCGCTGAAGTTGTACATTATTTTGTTCGCTATTGTCAATTCCCCCCCCCCCCCCTTTTCCGCCCGGCCCCCACCGTGTCGGATTCATGCAACTCGGCCTTCCACCTCAAAAAGTTGCCGATCCTTTATCTAAAGCAAGCGAAGATGTCTGAGCAATGCACAGAAAATTATATTAAGCAAATCCGACCGCCACAACAGAACTCCAAAAACGGATTTTTGCGCACTCTCCCATAACGAATCTGCAACAGATCGTTCTTTAATTTTTAATTTTCGATCACCTTTTCACTCTGCAATAAAACAATTATTTGTCATTGTTTTCTGCAAACAAAGCAACTACGAACGCAAACGTCCCCATTCAAACTATTAGAATACGATTCTAGCGAAGCACGCATGTGGGCAACCATGTGAGTGCGCCGTAACTGGTTACGTCGGTCTCCGCGGGATGGCGGTACTTGTCCGTGCCAAGCACATCATATTGGTCGGACGATCCGAGCTCTAACCCGACGAACGCAAACTAATGCCTCGGCTCCAATGTGAGTGCGATTAATAACATCTTCGTTGACACCTCCGTTGTGAATCAGGTTGAAATGGACCACACGACGCACGCCGGTGTTTTTTTTTTCTTTTTTTCTTTTCTTCAGCGTGCGGACGCAGTGGGCCAAGCCGCGCCATGTCCGTGGCGCTTCGACCATGTCTGTGGCCGTTTCCAGGGCTGCCAAGCGCAGAAATTGACAGCTAAACTTTTCAATGAATGCCACCTATACAAGCCCCGCTACCCCCTACAGCTCAGAGGACCCGGGGGAAGCAGAGCTGATGTTTCGATGTCGCGTTTGGAACATTTCAGCCATGAGACAACTGACGGTTTTGTCATTACTGAAAACAACACCACCCCGAACTTGCGAAGGAAAGTTTGGTAATGCACCTCAATGCAGCCATACGGGTATAAAGGCTACAGAAAGGCTACGGTAAAAAGCTACGGCTACGCCCAGGACGAATTTTTCTTCAACTGCGAAATTTCTGAGAAAGCTGTACAGCTTTCGTTCCTAGCCGTACGGCTGCATTGAGGTGGATGTCAAGCTTTCCTTCGCAGAAACTCACTCCACCTTGGAGATTTTCCCTAAATTTGGTCGATTAACACCCTGAACTATGTGCAGTCACAATCAAAAGTTTACGGACCACGACGGCGGTAATTTGAGTGATTTTTGCGGTATACGTGGAGCCCAGAATCTCGTGTAATTATTTTATGATAATTTTAGGATTTCAATAACCACTCGGCAGGCAAAGGAGAATTTCCCAGCTGTGCATCTGTGAAAAGAAAACCCCAGAATTTTCGAACCGTGTGTTTCGCAAAGTTATGCTTCCGACTGCATAGGATGACGATGCTTAAGTGGCTATCATTAGGTCACTGAAGATTTGCAACGGCCGCCAGTGTGTGCGGAGTATCGCTATCTTTCGCCATCACTTTGCACAATACAACCTCGTAAAAAACGGCGCATACACTTTATCTCATCAAAATAACCGCCAACTGAATGGAGTGTCTCCAACGGCTTGATCCAGAAAACTGCGCCCTCCCAACGCTTACAATGGCACCGCATTTACAGCGGGTGCTTAGCGAAGCAATGGCGTCCGGCTCGCGCACAATACACCCGCGACCGTAAACAATGTCGACCTCGTACTAAACCATCGGAGGGTGGCTCTCCGCCAACCTCGCTTCCGTCCCCATACGAAGCAGTCTCTTCCGCGTCATTCATTCCGAGCTCGCGCTGGTGGGTCCGAGGATCGGAGTATCTTTACTGCGCAGCAGTTAAAACTGCAACAACACGTCGTTGCGCAGCACGCGCTCTGTACACATATACGGACGCGGCATTATATTATCGCTGGCGGGGCGCGCCGTTCTTTTTACTCGCGGGTATACTCGACAGGGTCATTTTTACGGCGGCGCTATTCTGTCTCTGCTAACCAGCGCATTCTAACGATTGCAATGAGCTACTGGCGAGTCTGTCCTCGAAGAAGGGCGCCCGTAATAAACAGTGCATTCGAAATAACAGGGAGGGAGACAGTAGATCAACATTTCTCCTCGCGCGTCTGCCGCCAGCCGGCAGGACCAGTGCTTAACTTATCCAGAAGGGAGTAAGAAAAAACTTGATCCTCTTCGCGAAGGCTCGGAGTAATAGACCGAGGCAGGCACAGATACACCGCCTCCCTGGCTTAGTTTGGATTGCAACGGAGAGGACTGATTTAGGGGCCTTGCGGAGGCGGCACCGTGCTAATCAACCGGAGAGATAAACGCGCAGGGTTGCGACTACACAATACCATGCCTGTCGAAAAAAAATTGTGCCCTTTAGTGCGTATGAGTACGCGGAGCGTCTCTATTTATGGCGGAGGTGTCTTCCCCAAAACGTCGTTTTTACTTAATGACGTGAGCCTATTTTAAGAGAGCACTAAATTTTAACAGCCGTTTTTTGCATTAGTCTTGTTTGACCTCTACTGCGCTTTGCCACCGTTTCAACTCTTCGGGGAGAGAGAAGCTAGTGTGGTAACGGTAAGGCTGCGTGCGGACGTGCGGACGTACGTGCACGTATGTGTCTACTCACGCACATATGTCTACTCACTACCTTTCCAGATGCCAGAAGCAAAACCAACCAGCTCAGTAACCAGTACGGCCGTTTTGAATCAATATTTGCTGTCTCCTTTTCCCGCAATTCATTCATTTATTGATTCATTGATTGATTGATTCATTCATTGACTGATTGATTGATTCATTGATTCCTTCACTGATTCATTGATTCATTGATTCATTCATTCATTGATCGATCGATTGATCGATCAATTGATTGATTGGTTGATTGATTGATTGTGGGGTTTAATGCGCCGACGCAACAAGGCGATGAGGCGCGCCGTAGTGGAGGGCTCCGGATTAATTTTCACCACCTGGGGATCTTTATCGTGCGCCGAAATCTCGTACACACGGGCGTCTTCCCGCAAACGAGTCGGATCGAACAGGAAGCCTCCGTTGCGGCTGGCCCTGACCGACAGCTGCTATTCCAAGGAACCGCTCCTCAGGGGAGCATCGCCAACACGCTCGCGCGGTTCTCTTGAAGCCTGCCTGCCATGTTCGTTGTATGAAATCCGGATGGTTGAAATGGGCCTACTGTGTCTAGAGCGGCACAAGCAGACAACCAGCAGCCTTTGCAACCCCCTGCGGAAGCTCAGTGGCGGAGGCATTGCGCTGTTGAGGCGGAAAAGAACTTGCGTCGAACTTTTGCAGCCTGATGCCCAGATGGTCGACATTAACACGTAGCCCTCCACCAGGCGCGCCTCATAACACAGGTGAAGCTGCGCCAAAACCAAAAAAATATTAAAATTTGAATTAAAAAATGGCAACCCGCATAGTAGTAAGTAAGCTATTTTTTGTACCGCAAAAACAGTCAAGGGCCACCAATCGTGGCGGTTAGCATCGAGTCACACCGCACAAGATCTCGGACCATTTCAGCTCTTATCCATCTTCTTTGCATCTCCTCTGCATCTTCTCATTCTCCTCACTCGCTTAGGGCGCGCGAAGCGAGAGAGAACCGAACCCGCGGCCTCAAAAGCTTGCACTACCCTCTGTCGATATAGCTTCTTCACAGCTAATAGAAATGTCATTCCAAGAACTAAGGACAGCAACAAACAAGAAAAGAAACAAATTCGGGAGTTTAACGTCAGCAAACAGCCAACGTCCGCAAATACCGGGCCATCACGCAGTCCCGCTTCTGCCGGGTCCCTGAAGTCCCATAAAATGAGATCGGGAACTACGACTGCCGGAACAAAAAGCAAGAGTAAGAAAGCATAGGGGAATAACAATAAAGAAAACGATAGAAATCTACAGACGGAGGAGCGCCAGCGCGCCCACCGGACCACCGACTGCTGCTCGCAGAGCGCGTGTCAGACCGCGTGGCTTCGGGATTACGACGAAGGTGAACGCATTAGGCCCCAGCACCGGCGCGACGAACCATCCGTCTTAATAAATATTTTAAAGGGCCATGCGGCGGGCTTCCGCGAAACCCGGGATTCCTTTTATAAAATTCAAACGCAGAGAACCCTCTCTCTTCCGATCCCCTTCTCTCTCTCTCTCTCTCTCTCCCCCCCCCCCATGACCTCCTCAACAGCAAACTGCCCTTTCCTAGTGAGACCACCGGAACGCATCAGGGTTGGACCGTGTATTTATTATTAGCCGCCCCCCTCTTTCTACATTGCGTCGCTCTGTCTGGACCCGGAGTCCGAACTCGGGGCACGCCGAGTGCGTCGGCGTTGGTGTTTTCCGCGCACTGCCCGCAAGGCATTTCGTCTGAGCTCATTTTCCGCTGGCCTCGCTTCGTTCCATTTTCGTAAGCCCATAGCGCTCCTGCCAGAAAACGCGCCGAGGGAACTCATCAGATTTGGGAAGCCAGGGTTTTATTTTTATTTTTTTGTCCACCCGCGCGGATTTAATAGCGTTACGCGATTGGACCGTCTGTGTGCGGACACACCGGGCCTGCGGCATCCTCGCGAGATCTGAGATCCTATATACGCTATTGTCAATGCGTACGCAATGTTTCGGATACGAGTGCACCCTCGGAACAATGCATCCCACGCGCGCTAAGAAACACAGGACGCAGACTCAAGAGGAAGCCAATGGGGATAGCAGTTTCACTAAATAAACTTTCTTCGGTGCTTCTTGAAGTTCCATTTTCATCCACGTCCTTATGAGAGAGAGAGGGAGTTAGAGAGAGAAAGAAAGAGAGAGGAGGATGAATAACATTTATTGAACTGTAAGCATTCCTTTGTGGGAGGCCTCCTTAACCCAGGAAGCCTTGGTCATTTGCTGCCCGGCGGGCCCTGCTCCACCAGTCGTTGCTGGTGTGTGTTAAAGCCGGTCCTCCCACTGCTCCAGGGTGGGGAAAGGTAGGGGGGTTTAGAACACCAAATACAACAACTTGCCACCCAAATTGAAACATCCGAAGGCTACTCAGCGACCCTGCGCACTCTCCCATAAGACGCACCCCCGGCCTCCCTTGACGCCCCACAGGTCCCTGCACTCCCGAATATTGAGCATCTAAATCTTATGATAGAACAGAAGATCGACCAGAAGCTGACGCAATTCAAAACACGGGAAGAACAACACTTCCCGTCCCACTTAGATAATGTCCACAAAGCCCTCGAGCACACTACCCAAACTATCCTCAAGCTAAAAGAAACACTCAAAGCCAGCATGAGTAGTCTTGAAGAAGCTCTTAACGACAAAGTTGAGAAGATGGTCTTGAACCTCAACCAGCGCGTTATAAACGCCTCGAGAAAGAGAACCCACAATCGCACAAGGAGCCCAAATCCTACCCCTTGCGTGAAGCCCGTATGCAAGAACTCCCCGACAATGAGAAATTGCCTCTCCGCTAAGATACCTCACCGTGTGGCACCACGTGGCAGTGGAAGCGTAGATCAATCAATCGCAAGCGCCAGACCCTCTTCCACTTCAGCCAGCAACACAATCCGGATGTCATTGCCCTCCATGAAACTGAAACAGATCTCCCAAATTCAGTCGGTGTGATACGCACATCGCCCCCGGTCGTTTCCGTATACTGCCGTTGTTACGAAGCAGCAGCACACCTGGCAACAGCACTCCGCTGGTACCCCGATCGAACGCTCGTCAGAATACTACCACGCAACAAGGTTCACCCGAGCTGGAGAGAAAAAAAAAAGAAAATCATGCACCCCTCCAGCTAACGACGATGATGGTTGAACGCGGAGCTTTCTCGTGATAAATTATTTGGTTTGCCAATCCCACACTGCTAGTATGTTTTACTCTGGAGGTGCGCACCATTTTTCTATAATACGCACAGCAACTCTCTGGTGTGCACTCCGTAGGCCTAACGTTTGGGTTTGGGGTGTACGGGGCGAATCGGTACCTGCTGGTTGGCGTCAGCTTTTACCATGGTTGGCGTCAGCTTTTACCATGTCGAAATGCTGCAATCGGACAGACGCCGGCTTCGTAACGCGAGGGATCCGAATTCGATTTCGGCTACGAGAAGCGTTTCTTTTTTGTTTGTTTTTTTAACTTCACCCACGATCATTCACCATCATTTCCAGAGAAAGTTGGCCTTCCTGCAGGGCTTGCCGGCGTACAACGGCATCATGCAGCTTCGCTTTAATAAGAGCTGTTGCTAGAGTCTACACAGATGGAGGCGTCTTTCCGCTAGCAATAGCTTCGTGTCGTGGCAAGAGCTGGTCGGGCCACTCTCCCAGTGTTTGCTTGAGGGGTTGAGTTTGGGGGGAGATGTGGGTTTCTCTAGGATTCCCAGGCAGTGTGGTGGAATGTGGCTGGGGCTTGGCAAATAACACAGAGGGGGTCGTAGAGAGTGGCACAGATTGTGTGTAGGCGTGTAGAGTGTGGGTAAGTGTTTGTTTGGAGTTCTCATGATTATTCCTTGTTCTTTCGTGGCCTGATCGGTGACTAGAGAGTATAGTTTTCTTGTCCGTCGATAGAAAACGCACCTGGGCCGAATTTCGGTCACGTTAGCTCTCAAATGCGAAAAATATACGGCATCTTCCAGCCCACCTCGTTGGGCACAAAGCTGAATGTATCCAAAATTCGTGACATTTGTTCCATGAACTCAAACTCTTTTATAAAGACGATAGTCTTTCTTGGGCCACTTGAAACCGAACATTTCGGTCTGTCTGTACGTATGTTTTTCTGTCTGTCCCTCGATTAAGACATCCGGTAAAAGTTAATATAATTTTTGAAGTAGTAGTTCAAACATGCAAAACTCTTCCAAACCACTAAATCTGGAGCCCTATATACTTCATACTTGACAACATTGCTGGGCAGAAAAAAAAAGCATTAGGCAAATTTTGAGGCAAAACATCAATGCATAGCTGGTACTTGCAGTCTTCTTTACTGCAAGCAAACGTACGTTTGATTTTGCAAAATCAAATAAAAATAGGCCTTCAAAACGACATTTGGACTCAAAATACAAAAATAACTCGCGCCAGAGCTTGGGCGTCATGGAAGTGTTCGAAATTCAACCGTAAAGAAAGGTTCCAGTTGATGGCGTAAGTAGTGGTTAGCGCGAAAATTGAATTTACTTTAGCAAAACTCCTCCGCGTTTTTCGCGGGAGGAGCAAAATGACAGGTGAAGAGCATGAGAGGTGGTAGGGGGAGAGAGGAGTGAAATTTATGCGGCAGAGGCAGCAGAAGATCGTTGATTGTGGCATTTAACGCGCCAACGCAATGCAGGCGATGAGGTGCGCCCCTAATGGAGGGCTCCGGATTAATTTTGACCACCTGGGGATCTTTAACGTGCACCGACACCTCGTACACACGGGTGTTTTTGCTTTTCGCCTCCATCAGAAAAGCGGCCGCCAATCGAACCCGCGACCTCGAGTTCAGCAGCACAACGCCTTAGCCACTCAGCCACCGCGGCGGGTAGCAGAAGATCGTCCTTTGACGACATTTGCAACGAAAGGAGCAGATCCACGGCCTTTTTTTTCAATGCCAATTCCAATGGCAAATCTGAGGCGCAATAACAATAGTTTGATACAATACGACTTCAGATCATGCTAAGTACCATATACTTCGGGTTGACAACGTGCATTGGCTTGCGGTAATTTCCACTTCTGTATACTTCTGTTCAGTTTCTGGGGTCCTTCACTGTAGGGTCCGTTTAGATACAGTCTAACCCCTCGCTTCATCTTATTCATTGACGGTACGTATTATCAAAGCCATATGGCGAGCTCCGGGATCAGAGATTGCCTGTTTGCTGTGCATTCTTTTCTAATTTGTATACCTGTCTACGTGGATGCCCAAGTTTTCCTTCTCTGTTAGCATGACGAACACTTCGGCGCAACTAAAGGTTCGAACTCACTGCCTGCTTGCGGTTGGCCTGCTAATTGCAAATTCTTTGCCACCATCCACGAAACCAAAACGCAAGAAGGTGAACTACGCAAGCACATATCCACGCACTTGTAGGTGGTAACAGAAAACTGAATCTCCAAGTTGCTCAAACATACAAGATGAATTTACAGACAAAAAAATGGCTGACTCTTACGATACTCCCTAATGCGAAGTTTGTGCGCAGGGCGAACGGCCGTCTTTTGGGTGACGGCGCATACCTGCTATGTCTTACGAAGTGATCGCCGCATCAGCGAACGCACGAAGGCGCGTGATATCTCGTAGCCGGTCGCCGCGGGGGACCATGTCTAGCGCCTTTCACCATACTTTCATTCTCCGCTTTCCCGTACGTATGTGAGAGGTAGTAGTAATATACCATGAATACGAGCCTCAAAACTTGAGATAGTATCCAGGAGCGATACGCGTAAGCACATGCAGCCTGGCCGAGACATCGGCGGAAGGGCCAAGCAAGCGTACGCAATTTCATTTCACACGTAGTCTAGCCACACCGATGAAACAGTTTTACCATGGCCTATGACACCTCTTACACGGAAAGTGGACCACTGTATTACGTGCTCCGACCAGATTTTTCTCCTAAGGTTGCTAGAAGCATCAACCGTACAGGTCTCTAAGAGCAAAAGAAAATGCAACTTTGTTTAATTTGAAAGAACGAGCTTTCGGTAACTCAGCCAGCTCCGTCTCAGCCATGACAGACCATCTTTAACCGAGAAAATGCAAGAGATAGTAAAAACTTCTCAAAATTGGCGCTACAGTAACGTGTTATAGGAAAAGGTGACGTAATAAAGGCCAGCCTTTAAAATGAAGTTATCGGCGTGTTAACCACACGTTAGTATTCAGGCGATATAATCAAATGAAACTAGAGGCCCCACTACAGTTAATACAATCGCCCGGTCATGTTTCTTGGCGGTGGTTTACGTGCGCGTCTGCCAATCACACCGACAAGATCATGTGACGTCATAGAGAAACCGCTGGAAGGTGCATGAGAAGTCGCCACTGCTGTATCTGTTTTATCTAATATTTATAAAGTTGGTATCATTTCTGTCGGGACAAAGCAGTTTTTTTTTTAATAAACCGAACTTGTATTAAGTCTTCATGGCCCCTTTCAAGTACGTGCTCTGCCTTTCGTCATTTGGACGAACGAGAAGCTTGCGCTTATTTGGGGCCATCTCATCTCCGGGGTGTTGCTGACGCACCTCGTGCAAAACGTTCAGGCAATCGCCGCGTATCAATCGGCCCCGGGAAGCGCAAGAGCGGCTGGCAACCGTTGAAGATGGATGGCCCCGCGAGACACGTATTGATAAGCGGCTGGCTGCAGACGCCAGCGCGGACGCTATAGTGCACGGACAGCTTGGGAGGAGAGCACCGCACAAGAAACGGCCTCAGGCACACAACGTGCTCCGTGCTAGCTGCGTCATCAAAAGGGCTGCCATCATTAAACTCATCTTCCTCACTGGCCAACGTAAAAGCCGGTCGTCACAGCTGTGGCCAAAGACAGACCGTGAGGCCACGGTCGAGCATCCACTGGCCTTTCGTTCGCCCCGGTGGTCCAAGTGAATATCTTCGCTGGATTCCCAGATACGGCCATACCCCAAACGACGCCAGGGGGCATTTGTCGCATGCCGGCTACACTAACCATCACCAATTGAGCTCTTCTGTTCGCCTGCTCAGAGCAGTTTTGAGCAGTTCTTGTGCAGTCCAAAACTGCTCTAGCAGTGGAAATTTTGTGGTCAAACAAAATACGGAGCCAGCCTGTAGCCCTTCTGAGCCTGCCAAAATGACAAATCAGAGATCAATTCGCACATACGGGGTTTCACACACCGAAACTATGGTGTATCCTAATAACGGCGGAGGACTTCCAGAAGGCAGTTTGAAAGTATTCACGCCAACTGCAGTACTTAGTCTTTTAAAGCCAAAGAGCGTTGTTCAAAGTTGTTCCTGTTCTTAACTGTGGTGTCGGTAGTTCGCGGTCAAGCAGCCTAAAGCCTCGTGAGAAACTCTGCTCGCTTGTTGAGGTTGATCGGTTAGATGAGAAGTGATATCTCGTCCCCTTTCGGAGTCTACGCGATCTGAGTGCGTCGTTTGCGCAAGAAATATTCGTGCTCCTATCTCGGAGTTTTTCGTTCTCGCTTCCCCTTGCTTTTCCCCTTCGGAAGATATATGAGTGTTGACTAAAAGCAAAGAATCACAGCTAACAATGTCCGCCTGGCTGTCTGGGTAGTCGTTCAAAGTTTTTTTGCAAATCGTCGCCTCGCAACGCTTTTTTTTTTTCACTTAATTGGTTTGCTTACAGCACGGCGGAGATCCATATAAATTGGTTCTCCGAGCCAGGTAAACAGGTTCCACAAAAAAGTATGTGCATAAACATGCAGGCCCAGTGCTGAAGTTGCGAAAATTCGCCTCGCAAATTGTGTTTTTTTCCGCCTGCCTAACGTACTTCAGGGTTCATTCAAGCGAAAAACAGCACATCAATGCACGGATTGGTAGGAGAGTTACGTGTATGACCGCGCTCAAGTGTGCGACATTTACTCTCTTAGATTTGTCGTTTGGACTGACGAAAACTGGCTCAGAGTAGTTCCGCTTTTTTTTTTTTTTTTTGCCCACAAGATGTCTATTGTGGGAGCAGTCCTGCAGTCTCCGCGAATCGCTCAGCACCATTACGCACGGACAAATCAACGACACCAATTGTTCCACCATCGCGGGTCTTCCCAACACAATCTTTAAAGACAGTATTCCTTGGCTATGTAAAAAGGAAAATTTTGGTCTGCTTCTCTGGCTGTACGCCCTTCGATTTAACCACCCGGCCAAAGTTGAAGGAATACTTGAACAAGAAGTAAATATAGGCAAAATGTATCCAAACTAGGACATCTGATAGAATACCCAATACTTGTCAACATCGTTCTGACAATTAGTTAAAATTCGGGATAAAGTCATGGGTTCTTGGCTGCACATTGTTTAATATGCGGCTGTAAACCTATATTTGAGAATTGTACGATTTTATTCCGTGGCTGGACGCAACTTTTGCGAGAAATTACGGAAGCTGAGGCGATAGCAAGACTCGGAGATAAATGTGTGAGCACGCCCTCGCTTGCGCTCACCGAAAAGGAATTGGTTTTCTTGGCGGCCGCATCGCCGGGCTTTTAATCTCTATGTTTACGCATGCGCGGTCGTATTTTGTGAAGTTTGTAAGGTTCCCACAGTGGCACCATGTAGTTGGGAGTTTGTGCAGTGTGTGTCTGTCTTCATTTCGTCCTCTCTTCCCTTTTTTGCGCAGTTATTTTAGATGCAACGCATCTCATGCTCGCCCCTCTGTCCTTCCTGCGTCTGTCCGGCGTTGTCCGCACAGCTGCACCTCTCCTCCTCTCCTCTCTTCGATAGCGAACACTCTCTCCCAAACAGCTGCGTGTTGGCGCAGCGCGCTCTCACTCCATTGCTAGGCGCCGGTGGGCGGCGCTGCGCGCGCTGCGCATGTGCAGTACTCTCTCTCCGCGATCTCCTCTCCTTCGGGCTCTGTGAATATAAAGCGGCATGCCGCGCTCCGACGGTCTCAGTCGACGGTCGTCCGCGTTACGATTGCACTCTCTCGCAGTACTCGACGATTGCTTGATGCAATCGTCGAGCCCCTAACTGTGCACTTTACGGACCACAAGGCACTTATTCTCGTCTGCAATAAAGACCGTACCTGAGCATACGTGTACTGCATGTGCGTTGCATGGTGAAAAATGTAAAATTACGCCCACCTCCCCTTCGCGTGAGAATCCCTGCTATAAGCGTAATCAATACGATGGAAAACGCCAATTGAACCCCCCATGAGATGCGTTGCATCACACCAGGGTTCCCGCTAGGGGAGGTAGGCGTAATTTTATTTATGGAGTACCAACTTGCACAGGATGCTACCCTTATTAATACCCAGACGTTTATTGCTGCATAGGCATTTCTTTCAGGTGCCGTACTGCAGTCTGATATCAAAATCAGGCGCCAATATATTAAACTCCTCCATAAAACCCCATATATCCCAATGATAAATCCTTGTGCACCAAACCCCTTTAGAGTAGGTTTAATCTTTATACACAAAAGCGTTGCTGAGAAGCCATTGCTTTCAGGGGCATACAAGAAGCCTGGTATCAAAGTACAATGGCTGAAGAGCCTTTGATTAAATACATCCATAAGACCCCACGTCTTACTATAAAACTCTGCAAACCAAGCATCTTCAACGTTTTCTTCACTGTTAAGCGCAGCCGCAATGCTTGTAGGATATCTTGAAGGGAAGATGACATCAAAGTATTCAAGCTTCAAAAAAGTGTGAAGAGCCCAAAGGACGTGGGCATAGACACACAAGTAGACGGGACGAGCACACACTGCCAACTAGTTCGAAATATTTTTTTTTAGTATGTGAATGCCGGTTCACCACAGGCGCGCCTGCGCACGCACCACCCGAAGAGCCAACCGTATTTATATTCACTCTCCCGCAAACACACCGACGTCTGAGTGACGCGTTTCTTTACTTGAAAAATAGAGCATATGTCAATGTTTAATGAGAAGAACGCTGCTAGTACTAGCTGTACATTGGAACTTTGCCTCGAATATGGCTAATGATTTCTTTTTGCGCAATAGTGTTGAAAAGTATGACGTATGGCTCCAGCTTTAGTCGTTTGAAAAGTTTTTCCCTATACAGGTTGTTATGACGATAATTGGAACACTAATTTTTTTTCCTGAGCGAACCGCTGCTCGGTTCGCGCTCAAACTTCACACGGAGGTCGCATATAGTGGTCTATTTTGTTTGACATTCAGAACAACGACGGTGCTTACCTGTTTATTCTAAAACTAAATAAAAACAATTTTCCCCTGTGGGGAAATGGCGGCCGATTTGGACCTACGAGCCAGCACCAGCTGATCTTGGAACGACGGTATGCAGAGAAAAATGGCCGATGGGGATTCATGGTAGGAGGGAACCAAATGGGGCAGCAGACGATCAAAAAATCTCTTTCGTCCCTAGTTTACGATCACCCCAAATAGTTACACAAAGCTGATAACAATCATAATAAAATATTCCCCCGCGTCATCGTTGCCAATAAACGTTGGATGTGTTTCCTCACTTGCTTTCAGATTTTCTGATCGTCTGATACCTCATTTACCTTCTTCCTACCGTGGAAGGAGCCAAATGATGTAGCAGACGACCAGAAAACCTGCTTTCACATTTTCTGATCGTCTGCTACCTCATTTAGCTTCTTCCTACCGTGGAAGGAGCCAAATGATGTAGCAGACGATCAGAAAATCTGCTTTCACATTTTCTGATCGTCTGCTACCCCATTTGGCTCGTTTCTGCCGTGGAATGAGCGTGAATCTCCATCGTCCGTTTCACTCTGCATTCCCCAGGTGGCGCGATCGTTACAAGATCTGCTTGCACTGACTCGCACGTCAAAATTGGCCGCCCATTTTCCTATACGCGAAATTCGTTTTTATTTATTTTCAGAATAAACAGAAAAGTACCGTCGTTGTTCTCGGTTTCAAACAAAATAAACCCCAGAATTCGGCCTTTGAGCACGAACCGAGCAGCGGTTCGCCAAGGAAGGAATTTTAAAGTGTTCCAACTACTATCGTAACACCCGGTATAAACTACTTGTTAAGGGATAATTTCATTTTTAGCCGATTGGTTGAATCGAGGGACGGACGGACAAACGGACGGACAAACGGATAGACAGATAGACGGAAACTTTCTTGTTTAAGTAAAGCCCCCATAAGGAATGTAGTCTTCAAAAGCCTTCCTGCAGGAGCATTCGCGTTCTCGAAGTGGAAGGAAGGAATAAAGGTAAAGGAAAGGCAGGAATGTCAACCAGGCTGCTAAGAAAGAAGCATCCTCCATACGAAGGCACGCAAAGTGACCGAGTGTCTGGACATCAGCGACGAAGAGTCTGCGGGCCCCTTACGAAGCACTTCATATGGCGCAATGACGTTGCACTCAAAGCCCAACTTCGCCACGTCACAGTGACACCGGCGTTATCACTAGCACTTCACGAGGTATATATATTCGTTTACATGCAATATATGTTAAAGTTTTGGCGAGAGTTCGCGAAAGCCATTTTCGACCGTAGTAACCGGTTTTCTAATCGCAAAAATACAGAGGGCGTTAGAAACATTTGCGTGCTGACACTGCTATTTGCTGATATGTGTTAGGCCGGGTTCATATTCTTGTCGCTACGGTCCTAATTATTTTAAAAGGCGTGATTTCACGTCTCAGCCAACCGAAATGTGTGAAATGCCATTTTTTTTTACGTCCATAGATCCAGATATGGCTTTTACATCGGTAGTCTGAACATAGCTTTAGAGTAATTCACAAACGCAGTCACGAAACACGAAGCGCAACAAGTTGCACAATTTGCAGCCAGAAAGTCCTGCTATTTCCTTAACCAGTTTGCTGCAGATATTGTGGCTATCATTAACTTCTCATGGTCGGATTGTACCCTTCCATTCAGTGAAAAATGACGGTTTAAAACTTACCAGAAAGCTGGGTTCCATGCTGACCCATCCTTCGAGGCAGACGGAGGCACACAAGTTCCGCAAGAAAATCCTTGCATTGTCGTCATCATTAGTCAACGCACTAGTCCCATCAACACGTCTTCTAACTTGCTCCTCGCCTGCAGTCTCCTCAATCACCACTGTTACCGACACTAAAACAAACCTTACGCGCACTGCGGCCACCACCGCGGAAAATTTTTGTTGCGGCCAACTCGCCCACCAACATCTGGTTTGGAAATGGTAAGCCAAACCAGTTGCAACCTTTTAAAGGCTCCAAACAGCAGGAAAGTTCCCGTCACCACAGTTCAAAGGACAGCGAATACCGACGGAAACTGCGTAGCACCACCGTCGGATATCAGTCGTCGTTGGTCCAGAGGGAACAACCTGAACCACGTCTCTGTCACTGCCACACATATCCGCACATCTAACACACCCGTCAAGGAAGGCACGCCCAACAATCAGCAGGACGTTTCCACGCAGGTAACTACGTAAAACGGCCCCACATCCAAGCACGGTAACGAAGATAGCCCGAGCGTCGCAGAGGTTCTGCAGCTGAAGAATCGTCTGCGAGTGACGGCAACTGTCTGTCTAGACAGAACTACTGCGAGGCAAAGAAAAGTGACGAAAAAGAGTGTGTCTGTACAGACGTGACGAGCCGCGCAAGCAACGGCATCGGGCACAAAGCGCAACTTCACCACGTCATGGTGTCGCCGCCGTTGTCGCAGGCAGCTCGCAAGCGCTTGCATCGGAAATCACTGAAATCATCGCAAGTCATTACAATTGGTTACCACGGCAACCACCTTCTAGTCGGCACGAAGAACGAATGGACGGCTCTTGGCCGGCATTTGGGAAAACCGTGAATTCCGCGATGGAGGAAGACGCGACAAAAAAAAAGAAAAAATGAAAAGAAAACGACATCGCTGCATGCCGATGACTGCCATCGCGTACGATGGTTTCCGACAGAGAAGCAGCGCAAAGCAGCTTCAGGGGCTGACGAATATTTGTAATTAAACTGTGTTATTTAGGCTTCGGGGTTAAACCGCATCTGTAGCTCAGTGCCTAAAGCATTGCGCTGCTGAGCCCGAAAACGGCGATTCGATCCCGGCTGCTGCGGCCATTTTTAAGGGCGTAGCTTCTCAGGGACTGGGGCTGTTTCCGTTTCCTGTAGTCGTCGCCATCGTAATCGTCGTCTCATGTAGTCACGGTACTAAAACAACGGGAAGCTCGTTTACGTTTCGTGCTAGAACTTAACGCGTACTAAAAAAACACCCGGACACTCGTTTACGCCTCGCGCTAGAGCGCTTCATAACGCGTACGAAAAATGCACCGGTACACTCATTTACGCCTCGCGCTGGAGCGCTTCGTAACGCGTACTAAAAAAACTCCGGGACAATCGTTTACGCCTTGCGCTGAGAGCTTCGTGCTTCAGACGCACGAGACTTTTACAGCAAAGCTGTATACCTCTCTACCCCTCCCCCCCCCCCCCCCCCCCTTTCATCTCCGTTGCAAAAACGCCAAGGTGCCAAGAATGCACTTGTACACTACATGTTTCTTCCCTCCCTAGGTTTCACGCTAGTTAAGTTGGCGCGGGATATTTTTTTTTTTGCAACACTTTCTATGCCTCACTGATGGCGACCGTCCCGTCACCAGCACTCACTGCAAGAAAGCCAACTTTACACGATGAGTTTCACAAAACGATGGCTATGAAGAGCAAAGGCGCATCAATTAGGCTCCTCAAAAAAAAAAAAAAAGAAAAAAAAACGCCTCCCGTGGTCGAAAACGAACTTATGGCGCTGTTCCGACATGGTCGAAACAGTTTGATTTTGGACTTTGACTTTGACTCAGGTTTCATGGGAGAAAGCTTCGCGTTTTAACCATCTTAAGGGGCCCTGATTTTCTAAATACAGTTCCCGTAAGTAGGTCGCCACGAAGCACTAGTTTATGGGAACAACAAACAACAATAGATACCCGCCGGTTCTCGCAAATACAAGAAAATGCAAACTTTAGTGAATGTTAACGTCTAGCAAAATTGTAAGCTGGACAAGTTGGTAATGCCGCTGGTTTATATTGAATAGGTGAATAACAGCGGAAAGCAACCAGGGTACGTGGAAGATGAGGGCAGGGTTTTAGTCTTATTAATATCTTGCACGTCCATCGTTTCCTCCCGCTGTTTAGAGATTGTCGATATTTTACAAAAAATTACCAAATAACATTGTTTTTAAGGTAAGTATTCTAGCTATACCCAGTAAAAACTATTTTCTTATGGAGGCTGAAAACTAAAACACCTGTGTTTTAAAATTTCGGTGCACATAGAAAACCCGCACGTGGTCTCTATTGAGTTCGTAACCCTCCACAGTTACGCAACTCATAAACGAGGAAGTCTCTAATCGGACTTAAAGAATGAATATTTCGAATACCCAATTATTTATGTTGATTTTTCCCATTGACATCCGAATGGAGTTGGAGGTCAGTTGGAGGTCAGTGGGAGAGGCCTTCGTTTTGCAGTGGACATGAGTAGGATGACGATGATGATGATGGTGGTGATGGTCGTGCGTGGTAGTGATGGTGATGGTGGTGATGATGATGTTGATGATATGATCATTTTAAAATATCGATGAGTGTCTGATGCATGCTTCTTTTTTGCTTGTCTATGGTGTGGTTATGTCGCGAATAATGTAGCCGAGGACACAATAATCCGGACCACGCGAGCGTGTGGAGAAAGCCGTCACTGTGCACTTTGGAGGCACGGCGCCTGCTGTCGAGACCAAGATGGTGCGCATGCGCGTCCTTGCCAACTCGCATGCAAGCAGTTTTCTCGCCTTCGGCAACCGAGCTCCGATTGTCAGCAACGCGCCACGGGGCGATGCCTTTGTGCGATGCCGTGTCCTCCGACTGCATATGTGCGGCCCAGCGAAAGAGCCGATTGCGCCGGCCTTTGCGCATGTGTGCCCTGCGTGCTGAGCTATCGTTACCTGGAATCGTCCCTTTGATATTTACCATTTTTTACGCAACTGTACCGAAAGAACACAGGAAAACTTTCCCAGGGAAGAACACAAAGAAAACACGCGCGAAAGCCCGTGAATTGGTCGGTCGGGCCGTAGACAGGTCGTCGCGGCCATAGAGTTTCTTACAATATACACTAGAGAGGAATCTGGCGCTAGTGTCTATGCGGCTCACATCAAGTCCGTCTGTGTCGTCATGGGCCATCATTATGCCATACGCTCGCCTTACTTTCGTCGTTGGCTTGAATTTAAACGTTTTAGTGGCCGGAAATTCAAACGCAGTCCCACAAAAATGACAAAAAGAGTGCTTTGTTATATATGTAGGGAAAAAAGCGCGGTTTTAAAGCGAAGGAAAAAAGAAGTCAAGCGTATATTCCTTTTATGAGTCTGTCGGAACAGTTGTCTTGGCATATCAATGCATAGTGAGGAAATCAAACCCCCCAAAAAAGCTTCAGAATCCAAAAGCCATGCCAAGCCCTAGCTAGCAGCCTAGATCTCACCATAACCCCCACGCCATGGAGGAATGCCCCACGTCGACATGGATTCCCAGACGCAGTTTTCCCCTCTAGTGCACTTACTAAGAAACTCTATGGTCGCGGCGAAATGGATGCTACAAAGGCGTCGCCCCGCGGTACCTTCCTGACAACCGTAGCGCGGCTCCTGAAAGCGAGATAACTTGTGAGCCTGGGATTATGCAAGGACGCGCATGCGC
The DNA here is from genome assembly GCF_048455015.1 of Haemaphysalis longicornis. Classification (NCBI taxonomy): domain Eukaryota; kingdom Metazoa; phylum Arthropoda; class Arachnida; order Ixodida; family Ixodidae; genus Haemaphysalis; species Haemaphysalis longicornis. Next base: position 109,914,081 of record NW_027526225.1, read on the forward strand.
GCCACGTCGGTCTCGACAGCAGGCGCAGTGCCTCCAGAGTGCGCAGTGACGGTTTTCGCCACGCGCTCGCGTGGTCCGGAATATTGTGTCCCCGCCTGCACCTCCTTCCACTGTTGATTTTTAAAGCGAAGCTTTCCTGGTATCACTGGTGGCGGTGTCGTAACCAGAACGCACTGCAGCAAAGCCAACTTCACACAATGTGAGGGCACATGATGATGAAGGTGGTGTGTTGATGATGGCGATGACGATTAGGATGGTGATGATGATTGATTATGCTTGTGATGATGTAGTGACGACTACGACGACGATGAGGATGATGATGATGTCTAGGAGGAGGAGGAGGAGGAGGAGGAGGAGGAGGAGAAACGCTTCCCGTGGTCGGAATAAAACCTGGGTACCTTGCGTTGTGATGCCGACGTCTATCCGATTGGGCCAATCCGACACGATTGAAGCAGTTTGGATTTACCCTAACCTACTCGAACTACAAAGTAAATTGAACACAAATGAATCAATCGCAAAAGCCCACTGACTTAATTTTGCGCTGAGAAATCTTCACGTTTCAACAATCTTTCTCGTCAATTGAAAAGGGATTTAATATTTTTTGGGGGTTTCATGTGGCTTCGTTTGAGAAGGTGTTCCAGTAAACTGCAAGGCACTGTTTGAGTGCTTGGTATTTAGTCAATACCGTTTTTTCGCCCCCCCCCTTCCCTCCCTGTTCCCGAGTTTCTGTAGGAGGTATATATACAACGAAATCCGGATTCAGCCCCACGGTTATGGTGAACGTTGAACGAGATGGTCGTACCCGGAGGGTTCCTGAATGATTTATAGCAAATAAATGAAACGATGTTTATCCTCGATACGGTTTGTCCTTGACTCTCTTGCAATATCATTGCGGTAATATGCCTCGAAAGATTAGCGAAAAATGATTGTAACAACAACCGAACTATGGACATAATCAAATGTATTCCTTCCCGTTCAAAACATTCCTTCCACAATACAGTCGCATCTGTGTACATCCTAAAACACTCTTAAGCTGGAATCTCAGCCACAGACGGCGGGTCCGCTAAGCACCCGGTTTAAGCGACCCAATAAAGCCAGGTACCGCGAACTCCCACCGCCATTTCAACGGAACCGTTCGCAAACGAAGGCTTCTAGCACGCGCCAGCGGAACGCAATAAACGACGACTCCGGAACACCCGTTCCATCTCTGCTCGCTCGTCCGAGTGCGAGACAGTGGCCAAAGGAGGCGGCGGCAGCCTATTGGTCCCGGACATGGAGTCGTTTGCCTGCCCGGCACGAAACATATTGGCCCTCGAACAAAGATCGATGCGCGGCCCTGGCAGTGCACAAAGCCCAGCAGCGCGAGCAGCGGGACATCGCGAGAACCCGGAGCGGAACGAGAGGATCAATTACCACCGTTCATCACCAGCCGCTGCGGGGGGACACCGGCACAGTGCTCTGCGAGATGCGGCTGGACCGGGGCGCTAATGCCGCGTCGCCAGCCTCATGAGGGGGTCTCGTACAGTCTGACCAAATACACTAGAACCCCAGACGGCTTGAAAGATTGTGTGTGCGTGCGCGCGTGTGTGTGTATGTGTGTTCATGTGTGTATATATGTGTATATGTGTGTATGTGTGCATGTGTGTATACATATATGTGCGTATGTGAGCATGTGCATGTGCGTATGTGTATGTCTGTATGTATGTGTATATGTGTATGTGAGTATGTGTGCATGTGTATGTATATTTGTATGGGAGTATGTGGGTCTGTGTGTCTGTGTATGTGTGTATGTGTATGAGTGAATGTGTATGTATGTGTATATGTGTATGTGAATTTGTGTGTATGGGTGGATGTGTATGGGCGTATGTGTATGTGTGTATGTCTATGTGTGTATGCGTATGCGTGTATGTTTCTAGGTATGTGCATGTGTATGTGCAGGTGTGTATGTGTATGGGTGTGTGTATGTGTTTGTGTGTACGTGCATGTGTATGTGTGTGTACAGTAAATCTGCGTTTAACAAAATTATTTTCATCACATTCTCGCCTTATTCGAAGATTTTTCACAGTCCCAAATGCAGTGCACGGGAAGAAAATTTTCCCCGCGTTAAACGAAGCGCCGCTTACATCGAAGTCGATTTGCTGTCGTACCGAGGGCTTTAGTATAAAGGCGGTATATTGTAGACTAAATATCAAGCGAAAATAATAAGTCCCTTTTTTCGCACGTCGGCGAAACGCCGTGCCTAGTCTGTGTGCTGTGGTTGAAGAATCCCATGGAAGAAGTTGAACTTAATCCAGAGACTCCTGATTGAACGAAGCTTACGCTTATACGCATGCCGGTGGCCTTTAACGCGCCCTACGAGGTGGCGCTCACGGTTGGTTTTAAAAGCACCATTCTTCATGCAACTTTAGGCTGCACTGAAAACGGCTGTGACGTTCAACAGCTTCCTCCCTCACTTCCCCTTCCGCCTCCTGCACTTTCTCATCTGTCGGAGCGCAAGGTACGCTTTACCGCCAAGCACTATTTCCGAACCAAAATTAAGCAAAGTCGAATTACAGAGTCATTGGGTTAGGCTAAAATCATGTTGATTGATTGATTGATTGATTGATTGATTGATTGATTGATTGATTGATTGATTGATTGATTGATTGATTGATTGATTGATTGATTGGTTGATTGATCGATCGATCGATCGATTGATTGATTGATTGATTGATTGATTGATTGATTGATTGATTGATTGATTGATTGATTGATTGATTGATTGATTGTGTGGGCCTTTAGGCGTCGCAGTCACACCCAATATTCTATTTCGGTTGGTGTTAGACCGACAGGACTGCTCGTAAGCAGAAGTGAAGAAACTGGTTGCTGCGCATGCGCTGAAGCACCGAGTGGGTTCCATGAGATCTACCAAGATCGATTTAGAGCGAAAGCTATAATGCGCCATGTCTCGCAAGGTCATTCATCGCGTAGCAATGAACCTGAGACGCCGCCGGAGCACAAGTGTGGCATGTATGACGTCATGCCACGTGACCCGCTGCGGAGAGGAGTCGCAGCTGCGCTCGCTACCACGTGACTACCACGGGGTACCACGTGGCTAGACGAGTTTAACGGCTGCTTCGGCGGCGCTTGATCGCTCAGTCTCGCCGTGGAATGCACGCCGGGTGCGCCGTTTGTGCATTATCGCCAGCTTTTGCTCATGATAAGAATGTCTACAAGTGTTAGTCTGAGCCATTCTTTCGGTTAAAGGAGCCATGAAGACAAAATGCAAGTTTGTGTTATTCGAAAGATTTCGTGTTTTATAGTGCCCCCAACGCTTGTCCGAATGCAAACGATGCTTTATTCACTGAGAAATTAATCAATTTAGGTAAAAATTTTGATTTTCCCGCTCAATCGTGCATTTTCGTGGTCCCAAATGACATCACAGGAACCGACCGCTCTGCAGCCTAGGGTCCCTTGATTCACGCATCCGCCGTACAGGGTGGAGACACGTATGCGCTGGCGCCGCCATTTTGGTCCACTTGCTCGCTGACGAAACAAGTCATTGTATCAAAACCGTGCTAAAATTATCGCCGCAACGGGATTACCTGGCGAAGTTTGAATCATCTTATCTGTTTCGCGTTGCTGGGTCTCGTGGGAAACGAGAACGACGTGTTGTTCACGTTGACCCAACTCCAGCGGCACGGGACCGTTCAAAGGGTGTCTCCACCCTGTACGTTGGTGCTGGCACTGAGGTATTCGCTCGTTTGTTTACGTTACTGTACCTAGATGGCGCCACCATACCGTGGCGTGTCGTTTTCTGCCTTTTTTCGTTCTGGGAGAAAATGGTTTCGTGAAACATAGTGCTCGTTCGACAAATATGTTCACGTAAGACACCGTCGCGTCAATAAATCGGCCAGTGTCGTCTGAGACAACCCCAAAGCCCCGCAGTTCTGTGCAGCTAAACAAGCATAGTGCGCGCAGTTCCAACAACAGCAGTACGAAGCGGTACTTCTATGTTTACATGCGCTTTCGTAACTTACACTTACCACCATTCTTACGGCTTTAAAAAGAATGTGCCCTAAATGTAAGTGCAAATAGCTCGTTCGGCAAGCTTGTAAGCTCTGCCGAATTTGCGTTTACTTTCGCCGGCCTTCGCCAATCGCAGAACTGGCTTGAATGACATCATAGGTTCTGTTGCGGGAAATGAGCTAGTGGGTCGCATGGCCATTCCCTTGTTTCCTAATTATGTAGCTTATTTGAGCGACGTTTACGTTAAAAGTGGTGTCAGTATGATTCTGACGAGGCAATCTTTTGAATGAACCAAACTTGTGTTTTCTCTTCATGGCTCCTTTAAGTCTTCTCTACTCTCCTTACTGTTAAAACGGACCTCGGCGGAAAGGGTTCCGTAAGAAGTTGCTCCTCAGCCTAGATCGGTCTCTCTTCCGTATAGCCAGTTTTTGGGAGTGCGGAATGCCTTCCGTTGAGGCCCTCTTCTCCAGCACCGAGAGAGAAAAAAATTCACAGCATATCCACGGGGTGAATGATGATGAGTGGGCGAAGCTCCTGAGGGGAAATCATCGGTAAAACCGTGACTCTTCAGTGAAAGTTCGCCCACTACATCTGTGTCCGAACGTAACGTCTAAAAAGTCTCGCTTAAACCGCGCGTCGGCACCTTGGGGCTGAGCTCGCCTGATGCGTTTTGCAGACGCCTCACGAGCTCTCACTGCATCGGGGTCTGCCTGCCGATACGCGCGCTTTCTCGCCGCTTCCCGTTCTCTGACGTTTTGGAGATCCTCTTCGCGCCGCAGCCGTGCCGCTTCGCGTACGGCAGGGTCCTCGCGCCGTTGCCGTGACGCTTGGGCCTCTCGTTCTCGAACGCTGGGATCTTGGCGGCGTCGTCGCGCAACCAGACGACACGCTTCGGCCTCCCGCTCTCGTACGGCAGGATCTTGGCGGCGGCGACGCGCAGCTTCACGGAGCGCTTCTGCCTCGCGGGCTCGCACATCTGCAGCCTTATCCATCGGGCGACTCCGAGCGCGCGCCAACAGCGAACGGATTTTATTACAACGCTCCCCGCCATCTAGTAAACAATCCAAGAACTAAACTAGAGGTAGCCACGCCATCTAGTAAACAATCCAAGCGCATCTTTTCATCATATACAAGTACCGCCATCTAGTAAACAATCCAAGAACTAAACTAGAGGTAGCCACGCCATCTAGTAAACAATCCAAGAACTAAACTAGAGGTGGCTACATACATACGTCGAGGATGGACAGACCCACGCCCTAAGGAGCTTCGCCCCTAAAACGGCGTCTCTAACTTGAGCACGAGAGATAAAGAAAAACAGTTCGGAGGGAAGGGAGTTAAGGATAGAAGGGACATAGAAAGTACGCAGCCGCTCACCAAATTTAGTGCGAACCCTCGGCACAACAAAGCGATCTCGTAAGCGGAGGTCACATTGCGGCGTCTACAATATACAGTGTTCGTAGGACCAAATATATTTTAAGACCACAGTTTGTTTAAACAACACAAAGAAATTGGGCATCCTTGACAATTCAGAAACGTCTGCTTGAGAATCAAGCGATGCACCGTACATTACAGACCTAAGAACGGAAGTCAATACACAGTTAATTTTGTTTTTCCAGAAGGCGGTACAGAAGTAAAAACTGCAAATGCCATACCACAAGACGCTGTAAGCAAGTGCATGAGATATTTGTTTGCGCATGTACACCGGACATAATGATTTAATAGAAAACAGGAGACAAGCAACCTTTCTGAGTTCGGTACATACATACGCTGCATGGCTATTCCAGGACATATCAGAATCAAACAATAAACCTAAGTACTTAACAGTAGATTGTTGGGCAACAGGTGTACATGCACATTGGACACATTTAGTAGTATGCAAATAAATTGGAACGTGGTGAGGAATAAGCTTAGCTGGATTATGGAAACAAACTAGTTATGATTTGTTGTTGTTTATTGTAATTAGATTGTCGCTGTACCACCGCATTACTTGCATACAGTGATGCTGCAGGTATTGTGTTGCTAGTTCATAGTTATTATGTCTGGATACAAGTACCGTGTCGTCCGCATATTGGAAAACTCTGTAATAAGTGCAAGAACCACTGAGGTCGTTAACGTTTATATTAAATAAAATAGGAGCAAGAATAGACCCCTAAGGGACGCCTGAGGGACCCCTGAGGGACGCCTGAGGGACGACTTCAAGCTTCGTGCAGCACTCCTCGGCTGTGTGGCGAAGACTTCATTACGTGCGCCTTCCGAGTAGGCGCCTGTGTGTCGGTGACTCAGGCTTGTGGCCAATGGATCCCAACACGCCGCTACATGCCTGGGAAGTCGGGATCGCTGGCGCCTCTCTGTCTGCGCGATTCAAACATCGGCTGTGGCAGACAAGGCGTGTAGAGATGTAGAGACACTTCTGAAGGGCGAGGAGACCGTTGCGAAAACCTTCTCTCTCCCCTTTCTCGGACTCAGCGTGCGCCGCTACACTGACCGCTCACGAACTCTGGAAAGAGCGTTGTGTGTGTCTGTACTGTTCGCGCCGTGTGCAAGAACTAGAGGGAACGCTTGTTTGGCCGTTAGCTCTTTGGGTAAAAATGAGATCCCCCCCCCCCCTCACCCCCAAGCGCTGAAGTTCATTTTCTGTTGGAGCAGTGAATCAATGCCGTCACTCTATTCGAGTCCTGTACTGCAACCTCGCCCATCGGGGCATTCTTCTTTGCTTCGGCTCATCTCTCGCCATGCAGTTAAACAAGTTTGTCTTCGGTTTCTTGTCGTCATCTTCAAGGCAGCAACATTGGCTCGCCGCTCGCTTCACCACGCTACCACACGCTTGTCGGAGGCGAAAGAAGCTCGGCTCGGGTACACGTGCCCGTATGCAACACCGGTCAGATATTTCGTTGTATTTAATGCGCATGTAAGCATGCCCAACATCTGTCCCACTTTCCGTATTCGTACTAAAACCGCCCCTTCACGAGCTAGCTCTCAAATAAAAAAATATGAGAACCAGGAAAGAAAGTAATAGAATGCACATTTCATCGCCACGAGATTATAACATTACACCAAATCTATTTTTCTTTGTTTTTCAGTGCCCACTTATACGCATACATTTCCAGGGTATCTCTCGCAACGTCGGATCGGAAGACACTTTCCCAACCTTCCAGCCTTATCGTATACACTGCGGGATTCATGCCTGCACTTATAGCCGGAAAAAGCCAGGTGGGCTCAAATTACAAATTATCTGTACCGTTCCGGGCGCGTGCGCTCGGTAGGCTGTAGCACGTGCCTCGCTTGCCTTTTGTGAACCTCATGCTAGAACACAAACAGCCTTTTGAATACGATACACGTGCGCTCGAATCCCATTCAAACTAATGAATACAACACGCCGTGAGAGAGTAGCAGAACCGGCGTTGAAAGCGAGCTTCACCCCGAAAAAGAAGATAAAAAAAGTCGGCAAGCAGGAATCGTGTTCCCGATTAGTTCTTTTGACGAGCTACAGCCCGCACTCGACTAATTAGCTGCCGCAGCCGGGAAACCGGATAAAAAAAAATGGCGCTTCGCTCTTGCTATGACTCGACCTTCGCTGGTCTCCATTTCACGGAGAGTGCATGTGATCGGAGCGGTACATCCCCGAAAGCTCAAAACAAGGGAAACCATTACGTCGAAAATTATTCATCAGAGTTGAAAGTTCATGCCGAGAGACGCCGAGAGCGAGAGCAGAAAAGCTGCACAAGCAAGCAGAAGCGTAAAAATTAAAAAAAAAGACATGTCCAGAGGGTGGACAGTCTGTCAAGCCGCGCCCCACAGTATATACGACGCGTACCCACACCCGTAAATGCGGAACAGCGACCGTTGCTCGCGTGTATTAATAATGACGTCCACCGGGTATTTCTGCCACCCATCAAAATTGAAAAGCGGAGCCCGTATCCATATGAATATATATATATGTGTGTGTGGGGGGGGGGGGGGGGGGGGGTGTCACGTGTACATACAGCGCATAGCTCCTACCGCGACATGAGCGCATCAAGTTCGATTCGGAGACCCGGGTGCCTATGTACGCATTGGGCCGTAAATATGAATTATGATACTCCAGGACGGCGGCACGCGAGCGCCCTGCGGGTTTTAAACGCACGCGACCATAATGGGGGGACAGGAAGAGAGAAAAACAGCGCGGGGCTAAAGCAGCATCAAAGGGACCTCCCGATGCTACGCCGAACATGAAACGACCCGGCGCGTCAGCTATATACTGGCAAGCACTCCCGCGGGGACGTCGCTGAATGAGCGATTTTCGGTGACGGGGGTAGGGCGTATACAGCATGAAAAGATGGCTTCAGTTTTCAACTTTTATACCGGTAGAAGCAGGTGTCGGATAACGACAGGTGCCCTCGTCCGAGAACTAGAAAGCGAGCTGTTTCTCGGTCATGCATTAATATCGTACGAAACAGGAGAGGAGCGAGGAAGGAGCCCTGCAGAATCCCCATATTGCTCATCGTTTCGGAGTACCTTGAAATTGTATGCTGAGGACAATTTTTTCCCTTCCCATAACACCGACATTTAGGCGAGCAGTATGCCCGACTTCCGGACATCTTTCAACGAGAAAGCCTCCTGTTCGCTGCATCGCTCTAAACTTTCTCGTCACACGATTCGCAACCTAGGGCCACGAATTAATGTCATTCTTCTTTAAACACTAGGCCGATAAGAAGGATATAAAGTTTGTTGTCATTGGTCGCATAATGACGGCGTCACGAGAGGGCCTTCCGGTCTAAACGGTGTTGTTTCGTGTCGCGGAGGGTTCTCATCACAGCTGATAGCGCGCGCGCGCATTTCATTTGTCGGGAGTGCGTCAGTACGTAAAGTTCAGGTAGCTCCAGGTCAGTAATGGAATCATTTTTCATCTAAGATGAATACAGCCGAATTCAGATAACGAGACGTCTTTTAACATGTATGGTAAATTTCGCCGCCGCCAAACGCGGGTCAAGTTCAAGTTAGTTGAGAAATTTCTAGCAGCAACTTTTTGATCAGGAGAATTGACATGTTAGCGTTCATATTTTAGCGGTTCCCACAGTGTGGCCTCGGTGGGACGGACAAGAATTTGCTTGTAGGTGTTATGAAGATTAACCTCAACAGTGAGTAAACCTATGTTGTTTATGTTCCCCAACGTTAACAACAACGAGCGAATGACTAAAGATGGACGTATGTTGTGTACCACACTTAAGAGATGAATGACTCCGGCAAAGCTTCCTTTACAAGCGACGTGCAATTAAGCGCTTGTACAGTCTACGTCATGATTTCTTTGGAACGAAGGTGTGTATGGCTAGCGTCCAGCAGGTCGTCTGCCGCGACAGACCGAGCGTAGACAAACAAATTTCAGCGCATAAAAATTGATAAAAATTAAGAAATACAGTCATGAGGCCTCCATATAAGACGACTTGTATTGCCTTTATCGAAAAGGTGATGCCGACATTAAAGAAATCAGTGTAAGCTTGGTCCTTGTAAGCTGGATTTCACACATTCTGTGTTGCTCAGTGAAGCAGGCCATCAACGGGAGGAGTGTGGTTACAGTGCCACTTTATACTCGTCACCCCCTCAGCTGCGTACTTCCGAGTCGTGCGTACTCCTCGCCACGCAGTGCATAACAACCCAGTCAGCCAGTCAATGGCAATTTTGAAGCGTAAGCTGCACTAGCCGAGGCTGAGCAGTTTCACGTGGACCTTGAAGGGCCCTGCTGCGCAAGTGCGAGGAGCATTGGATCGGATTTTATTGGCTTGGATTGGATTAGATTGGATTTAGATAGGATTAGATTTTATTATAATGGATTGGATTGGATTAAATTAAATTAGATTGTCTTGGATTGGAAATTGTTTTAGCAGCAGTAAGCATGATAATCAGCTAATCCTAGACAACCAGGAAACCTAAGAATAACCAGCTGAACCTTGGCTCACGCTACGTATAACCTGGCATAGCCGAGCTAAGCTACTGCTAATTTTTTTACCGACTCCCGTGTGGCCCTTCAATGCCTTCAGTCTCTTCCTAATCAGCAGCTACACTGGGACATTCGGTTTTTACATTACCAAGCTGTCAGTGCTCGCCACCTCGTCGAACTCCAGTGGATTCCGGCACACTGCGGTGTATCGGGAAATTCTACAGCAGACGCTACAGCTTTTTAGGCTCCCAATCCCCAAGTTCCCATTGCGGCCGTACCGTTCCCCACGGAAGATGCAGCCGCACTGGCGTCTCGTGTTGCGCGGCAGGTACAGCTTTCCATATGGGCTGCTCCATCACGCCGCTATGCACCGCTCTACTCCATTGATCCAGTATGTATACTTTCAAGTGGCCGCCTGGTCTCAACAAGCACGACACAGCCGTAATACACCGTCTAAACGTCCCCTATGCACTCCTTTCGCGTTTTAAGCTACAGCAAACTAACTCACCCTTGTGCAAAGACTGCGACTTTCGAGAAGATATCCACCATGTCATCTGCGTGTGTCAACTATATGATACACCCAGACTCTCATTGACAGTGACTTTTGGTAAACTACCCACATCGCGTCTTACGTTACATGATGTGCTTCGCCTCTGGTCATGTGCTAAAATGGCCTCACGTGCGATGAAAGCCCTTCTCAGTTTCCTCCGTAGTTCAAGGGACACTAAAGTGATTTATAAACATTGCGGGATTAGTAGCGCAAATTGTAGTCTGGAGTCCATAGGCCATGCTTCGACCACTCTGTGTGCGTTTACACGAATTTATTTATAAGAAAAATCAATTCGAAAATGCTGTCCTCCTCTCTGCATTCTCTCCCATTTTCTGTGGCGTTTTCGTGTGGCGTCAGGAGGAAATGACTTGGCTTGACTGCGCTACTGCACGGCTCGCCGACCTCCTGACAGAGTCAGTCGGCCCAGCTACAGTGCACTAGTGCACTGTACCCTCTAGTGCACTGTAGCCCACTACTACCCCACTACCCTATAGCCCACTATAGCCTACTAGTGCACTGTAGCCCAGCGTTTAGTCCACCGGCCGCCGACAGGTCGTAGCAATTCGTTCGCTCAGTTGAAACTAAGCCACGACACGTTTGTGGATGGAACAATGTACCTTTCTTTACTTTGCTAGTTTGTGCACTGTATCAAGCTCCAAGTACAGGTCGCTCCACACAAGCACTGCACAAGCGCACATGTGACGCTTCGCTGACTGGTATACGCCAGTAGGAAAATATAAGGCCACTTGAAGGCGGGAGAAGAGTCAGCGAGGTCAATATAGGTACTAAGGAAATAAAATCAACCGAAAATTTTACCGTACAGCGTAAAACTCGGGTGCAAGAAGCACTTTTTTGCGCTGGGTGAACAAGCACTGCGCAACGCCGAGCGCTCTCTTGCGGCCAACTGAGCGGCGCACTAGAACCTGCGCCGCGATTGGCGTAGCCGCGCTGTAATAAAACGTCCTGGTCTCTACACACCGATCGTGCGTGTCCGTTGTCACACCACTGTCCTTATGGCCACTGATCCTTATGTTCATCCTTATGATCCTTATGATCACACCAGTGTCCTTATGATCATATAATGCTGGTCTCCAGTATAGCTACAACTCAACGTAGCAAATCCCACCAGAGCTCCAGCTTCGCTGGACCTTCCCCTTCACATTTAAAAGGGCTCATTAAAAAAACAAATGGCTCCAATCCACGCTGTGAAGGTGGTAGGAAAGCAAAGCTTTAAACGACACCCACAACAATTTCCCACGCGGCGTAACTTGAATTCACACACGTGGCTCTACAAAGAGTGAAACGAGGGATTCCGCCAGCCGTAACCTGGAATTCGTGGTGGCGGCGTCCCGAACGCAACAGCAGCGTCGGCCACGGCCGGTCTAGCGCGGCGGACGCCGCCGCTGTAAACCGGCCGTAAGTCGGGAGAAAGAAAGCGGAGAGGAGCGCCTTTCGTAAGGTGATACAGCGGAACATAGCCATCCTGATGTGCTAGCTTGGGGCTACACCACCGCTGACACAAGCGCAGACACCGAAACAATTCGGCATGTGAGCTTAGTGATTCCCATTTATACCGATTTAGACTAGTAAGTTTGAGAATTGCGAGAAAGCTGAGGGAACTTTTATAATCGCTATTTATCAGAACCAGTTGCTACTTTCGGCTTTTGTAATGCCTCTTAAAACACAACCGAATTGGTATTCACCAATTTAGAAAACGGAGTCCCATTCGTGGAAAGCAGTGCGCGAAAGGTAGCGTTTCTCTAGCGGCCAGATGTCTGTATGTGGTTTGTACATCTTGTTTTCCCGCCCTGCAAACCAATCCTTAACGTAAGTATGCCGCACGACCACTTAATTCCGTCGGGTGCGGGTTACCCTGGAGGTGCTGTCGAACAAGTTAATCAAGCCGTGCGAAGGCACCGTGCAATGGACGCGAAGCTGCACCAAAACAGGCCCAAAACAATCGTCGCTAAATAAGCCGACATATAGCCGTACCGCCGACGCCGCCGCCGGGGAGCAGGCACTTCCGCGCGGGAAACGCTGGGTAAATTCGCCGCGCCATCTACAGTGTGCTCCGTGAGTGAAACCCTCCGCCGCGCTCACGTGAGGTACGCGCTCACGTGCGCACGGTATTTTTTTACAACAAAGCTGTATACCTACACCCCCCAACAGTTTCATCTCCGTGGGCCAAAAACGCCAAGGCACCAAGGCCTAAGACGCCAAGCCCATGCGTCAGGCTAATCAGGCATAAAGAATAGAGCTCAGAATTCGTTTAAGGAAACCACAAAACAAGCCTCGAAACCGCATTATGGATGATAAGTCGCCTGTGAACAGTGGGACCCCCTAACGTGGAGGGCTCCGGATTAACTTTGACCCCCTGGGGATCTTTAGCGTGCGCCGAAATCTCGAACACACGAGCGTTTTCGCTTTGCGGCCGGATATCGAACCGACGTTCTTGGGCTCAGTAGAACAGCGCCTTAGCCACTGAGCGACCGCGGCGGGTCCCCAGCTCTGCTGTTTCTCCAGCCTTGCACCAATAGATCAAGCTGCGCCAACGTTTTCCAGTACGCATTTTTTCCGCCGTAAAAGTTGTGCCTTTCGAAAACGTTGACCTCTGGCACAAAGCTAGGCCTAAGTAATCCTTAGAATAAAACATTTGTCTACTGATGTCGAATCAAACTGCACTTGTTCGTTGCGCTGTCGCGATGTAATTAGTTTATTCAATCTACTATGATATCTCCGCAATAAGAACTATATATTAATAGCTTAACTAAATAATACAGCTACTTTTCTGCCATAACAAATGGGGTGAGACCCGAAACAGAGCTTTATAAAGATTCTTTAAATAAGTCACTACTTTGAAACTTTAAAAAGAAATGGCACGCAGCAAGCCTTTAAATTTATATAACTGTTAGGGGCACCAGGCCAATAAATGCAACAAGAGAAAATTTATAGTAAGCGATGAAAAAAAACTACGACAAACGGTGAGTCTGCATTCCTTGGGCGAACATGGCATTTCGCATTTCGCAGCAGCAAGATCTCAGCACAGCAAGAAGTCAGCACGAGTTCAGCATCAGCCAGCCATCGTCATCGAACCATTCTGTCCTCTCACCCCCGCAACAGCTTTCCCGGCCAAAAAAAAAATTTGAATAATGAAATAAAAAAAGAGCTACTTCATGCACGACTCAAACTTGGTCGCGCCAACGTAGCCTCCGGCCATGGCTGTCCTGACCTGCTTCTCGAACTGCTTTCGGTCGGTCTTCAAGACCTCAGCCGCCTCTTTGTTCAGCGGGTCCTCGGGGTTCGGCTCCAGGAGGATGAACTGCAAGCCGTAGACGACGGAGCTGATGGTCAGCACCGGCTTCCAGTCTTCGCGCAGGATGTTCAGACAGACGCTGCCGTTGAGGTCGATGTTCGGGTGGTAGACCTTATTGTCGCACTTCACCTTGGGAGGGTCGTGCGGGTAGTTGGGACCGACCTTGAAGCTGAATACGAAGCGGCCGTCGCGGTAGAAGCCTTCATCGGGGCACATGACCAACTTGAAATTGAGCAGGTCGTCCGGGTCGGGGAACTCGAGCTCGCAGGTCGCGGGCAGGTGGAGCTCGTGGATGTCTTTGGTGATGCGTAGCTGGGCGGCGGACGCCCGCTTCTTGTTCGCAGGGCTCGCTTCGTCGCCGTCCTTCTGCTGCTGCTTCTGCTTGAGCGAGAAGAGATTTAGCATCGTCGCGCTGATCGGTAACGTGGACGAGATGAAAGCCCTTGGGCGTCCCTGTGCTCTCTGGCTTTGGCTGGCTGCTATCCAGACTCGCGATCTCTCTCTATCCCGTTTTGCGCTCGGTGATGATGATGACGATAAGCTCGTCCGATTCGACATGTTACTCCGCGGATTGGCCTGTGCTCACTGCATGACATCCGGCCCAGTAAATGTTGGTTGAAAATAAGCAAACTAAGAATATGGCGGGAAAAAAAGGGGGGAGCATAACAACAAATCCAGAGAACATTTTCTCAAGGCTTCTCAATAAATGCGAAACATATGTTAGCTCAATCGCATAATGCGCGTCGATTGTGAGGATTCGTTAAGTTGTCTCTTTGCAAGTCTGTAGTAGTTTTGTTGTCGTTTTCCCGTAAGCCTTTTGTATGCTCTGGCACTCTGTACGAGCATTTCTAGAACTTGTGGGCACGTGAGCCCCTACGTGCCCTGTGCCCGCGCGTGAGGGTAACAGTGCATAGTGCGCGCGCAGCGAACGCAGAGAGAGAGAGAGAGAGAGAGAGAGAGAGAGAGAGAGAGAGAGAGAGAGAAAGAGAGATGTTTAATGAAGTCTGGCGGTATTAGCCGGGCTAAAATGCCTAACTTGCTACGCGAGTTGATGAAGTGATGAAGACGATGGCGATGATGTTCAACAACTTGATGCGCAGAGAGTCAGCGAGTTATTCACAGCTACTGGTCTAGACCTGTGTGTGACAGGTACTTTTGTAGCCCCTAAAGCACGTTTGGGACAAGCCCATGGTCCTAAAACGACCTTTAGCTGCGTGTCCACGGAAAGCGGCAGTCCCACAGACACTGCGAGGGACACTCTTTGAGCACTGAACCGAGCACATTCACAGAGCAGGTACAGGCAGGTTTCTCGCACATCGCAGCGTATGCAGAGTGGTGATGTAGCTCGCTTCATCTTAAAGAGGAAGTTGCGCCTGTATGCGACATTCAACCGCATGCGATGTAGAATTGCTTCTACCGCTTGGAGAGTCCTGGTGGCATTTTAAATTTGCAGTTGGGATCGATGAAAGATAGCGGCGCGTAATGGCGTGATACGTCATCCCAGGCTGCACGCGCATGTTCCATGCCACGCTGGATGCAAGGACAGACGCATCTTTCCTGGGGAATGGTATGGATATTGCCGATGCATGATGGTTATGCGCGACGGATGCAGCAATTTCCGCCTTCACATTGCCAGTCATCCCACAATGGGCTGGAATCCACTGAAATGCTATGTGATGGTGCGCTTGTAGAGCTTGGAGATGTAAAGCGCGTATGTCAGACACAAGCTGGTCTTTTGGAAAAGACGCTGGACATTGAAGGGCAGCCCTTGAGTCTGTGAAGATAGCCCACTCTAGTGCGGGTTGCTTGATGATATGAGCGAGGCGAAGTGCGCGTCCAGCCACGAAACCCAAGTCAAGCGCAAGGGAACCCTGTAGCGCATAAAAGCGGCTCTCGGGTATGGGGGGCCGCGCGCGGGAGACACGCGACAACAGCTGCGGCCGCGGGTGGCAGAAGAGAGTGACGGTGGATTGAAGAGTCACAACCACGACGGCCGGACAGCAAGGAGCAACCAGCGTCCAACGTGGACGCTCATCACTGGACCGAGGCCCAAAGCAACGGGCACACCGTCGTCAGTGAGCCGCAAGATTCCGTGAATTGCTGTACGGGCAACTCTTTGCTTGCCACAATGGTCAATGTGCGCGCTTTATGCACTCCCTTGATGTACGCGCGTATTACGGGCTCGGCGCTTATTTTTCTTTTGCCTTTCATCTTTGTGTTCCCGGAATAAACCGGTGATTTGTTTTCATATGCATCGGTGGTACTTCGTCGGGGCGGTTCGGGGCTTGCGAACCCTTCCCGAATGGAGGAGGTTCCTTCAAACTCTAATAGAACATGCACTTTGGTGACGCATTTCTGAAATCACACGTCACATCCAGGATATGATTATTATTGAAGCATAGCTATGGTGGCTAATTGCCTCCGGTTTCCAAAAGGCGCAAAACTAACACTAAATATATTGTCCCTCATACAACGAAGAAAACTAGCACTTTATGCGCAGTATCTGGACAAATGCGTCCAGCAAAGGGTGGCGCCGGCACAACCAGCAACGGCGGAACGGTCACACGGATTCTCTGCTTTCTCTTCTTCAATCTGTTGTTGTTGTTGTTGTGGTGGTGGTGTTGGTGGTGGTGGTAAACTTTATTCACAACCAAGGTGGAGGGGGAGTCTTGATTCTCGGGTCCGGGGCACACACACTGAAGGGGAGTGACCCTCTCCACAGTTCAAGATTCCCATTCACGACAATATTTGCGTGTCATTTTTTTCTTAATCAAGTATGTGGTAATTATGTGTCTTATTATCTTTTCGCGCTTTTAGGGCCCCGCCACTTCACCGTCCATCCCAACCTTAAGCGTCTCTGTCGCACTTTTGCCCAAGTAGAATGTATCCCACCTTCTTCCCAGACATGGAGTTCGGTAACAAAACATAACTGCCGGGACGCCTAAGCACTTGTTGAGTTGTGAAGACGAAAGAATTAATGTCCGGTTGAACGCCGCTGAGTGCTACTGTTGAGGGGTGTACACGATGTACTGGCACGGACTCCCAGATTTCGCTACATCTGAGGCTGCGGCCCCCGACGATGTCGATAATTCAGACTCCATAGCGGTACGGCAAGTACTGCCACGCGAGGCCGCCGGGCTCGATGGTGACTGTTTTGCCAACGGATGAGGCTGTGCTTGATGACGTGTCGGTGTCGCCGGACGCCGCCGCACTCTCCGCTTTCTAGATTGCTCTGCGAATGCCCAGGCACAAATAGCAGCGCGCGCTCCTTTGCGTTTTATTATCGCGAAGCACGCGCTCTGCAACGCTTAGCAGTCAATCAGAGGTTAAGGAGCCATTTCAGTTCCACGGACGCTGGATTTTTCGTTCAGTGGTACTTCTAATAGTTTCTCATTGAATGAAGACCTCACGCTAAACCTGTGTTCCCGACTCACATAAAAATGAAGCTAGAAAAACACTACTTGCATCCGCCTCGACCCCTTCCCGGAAGTGATTGCACACGGATTCTTGAAAGACAGCCGCACCTAAAGTTAACCCACACACACAAACGCACTTGTACCAAATGGACTCCCACCTAACGCACGCACTCACTCAGTAACTGCCACACGTACACAACCCCTGGCGTACACACCTGCGCACTTATGCTCCAAGCACGCACCCACAAAGACACGCGCGCACTGACACATGCCGCAAGCCCGTCCAGTTAGAGAATTAAGCCATCCCTGTGCCAAGCGGGCCTCTCGGTTTCACGGCGCGCAGCGCCTGCCACTTTGGCGGCGGGAGCGGCTTGCCTCTCACATCTCAATCATGGCGCCACCAGAGGAAGCGGCGTTCACAAAAGTAGAAACCGAGACGGCCGACCATAAAGATGACGGGGTCTCCCCGGCCAACGCCTTCCTGCGAAGATACCGTGCCAGCTTGCTTGCACCGCGCTCCGAGAAAGAGGCATGTCTCATGCGAAAAACAGAAGCAAGCCTGAAACAGAAGCAGCAGCCGGAGAGTGCGGAGTGCGCGGGAAAGAAAGAGCGTGGGGGATAGTTCGCGGCCTTGCGGCACGCATGCATTCCCAGCTCGCGGACAGATGTTCGCGGAGCCGTTATTACGTCTTAATCGTCCTGGCGCGGCAATTTGCCCCTGCGCGCGCGCAAGCCAACGCCGCGGGCTACATCGTCGTGGTGGGATGCGATCCGGCGAGCGCAATAATAACGAGGCGCGCACTCAACCGCCGTGGAGAACAGCCCTCGCCATGATGGACCCCGGTGCCTGGGCGGGCTGCTGGACACCGATGCAGGCGGAGGGCGATTGGGCCCTCAAAATGATTGAAGCGCTCCCTCCTCATCAAGCGGAAAGGTTTGGTAACGTCACGTGATTATGCATCACAGCTTTCCCCCGCTACGAACTATGCATAGGCATGCGTAAGTCGCAGCCGTCCAGTGAACGCAGATGTCAAGAAACAGTTCAGTGTGGCTAGCAATACGCAAACGGATAGACGAGCTGAACCCTTGTCTGTAGACACAAGGCTTGTCTTTAATAACTGGCTAATTCAATATCTCATAGGGAAAGATGATGATGGTATACGCGAAAAGACTTCCCCTGTCATTTTGCTATCAGGGCTCACTACAGCTTCGGACGTGCGCCTCCAATACTTCCTCTTCCGGATGCAGACATCAGCGGTGCCGTTAGCCACGTCTTATATTTGCATGCATTCGGTGTAATGAAACGACTGCCATCTCGGTGCATAGGGACGTTGATCGTGTTAGGAGGCACGCCTGGAAGCGGGTGGCTGAGTTGTTCAGAATAAAAATAGCGACTGAGGACAGTGGATATCGCGTACAATATATAGGCGTCAAGAGAAATAAAGCTTTGTCGTGTATATTAGTACGGTGTACGCCATCGCTCCAAGCTAGACCTTGCCTGTTCGTACGTACTACCGGAAATCACGACATCCTCATCGCAGTCTAATCATCATCATGACATCGTTGGAAGCAGATTTATGAAATGTATCATGATCACTTGGACAAACTCAAACCAGCCCCTTCCACACATATCCAGATCGCCACTTATGTTCCCTAACAAATACAACGAGGAATGCTTCAAATTCAAAGACGAAGAAAATATTTTCCATACTAATTGGACCAGCTTCATCATTTGGCAGACGGAAAACAAAAAAATTGGCTGCGTATCTGCTCCTTTCGTTGGAAACGTCGACAAAAGACGATAGTCTTCCGTCGACATTTGCCAAGTAAATGCCTCCCTTCACTTTCCCGCTCACCTGTCATGCTGTTCCTCTTCCGTCGGCAACGGAGTGATTTTTTATTTCTGCAGTGGATTTAGTATCTCATTTCGCAAAAACCAAGCATCCATAATTTGTTTTTAAAGGAACACGGTAAATATCACTTATATATCGATTGCATGCTTGTTATTTTCATAATGTCTTGTTCTGGTTCAACAATTTTGACAATTACGAACATTGACACCTGACTTAGACAGACAGACAGAAAGACAGACAGACAGAAAGACCAAAATTTCTGCGTATAGCCCAAGAAAAACTATCGTCTTTAATACACTCCGAACTGGAAACTTGGGAGGGGGCCCTGGCTAGCGAAGCTCTACAGGACCAATTAGAACTTATCCGTAGAGACAAGGCCAGCGCTATTGCTGTTGGAACTGTTGGAGCTCTCACAGAGCTTGTTCAATGAAAACAACTTTACGCGTGGAGTAATCTCAAACAATGGCATCCAGTGTGCTAACTTAGGTTAGTGCCAAAAGACTGCTTGTCGGTTTTCTCCTGGCCGCAAACGCGTGCCCCGCTTAATTTAAACAACATTTGTTTCTCACCCGTAAACTTTTTTGAACTGCCATGTTTTAGAGTTTCAACTTGTCGGTCAAACCCGACAGCTGCCTGGAGGTATGGCACTTCCGCTAGGCCTGAACCGGAAATGAAAGCGGCGCGGCGTACTTGAGCAATCAATGACGAGAGAAGCAGCATTAGAGTGCGTTGTGTACGACGCCTGCACAAAAGGAAATAACCCAAATCACAGCGCCCCTATAATTCGGGCCCTTACCATCGTCAAAGGGCTCCACACGAAGTGCTTCACGCACTCTAGCTGCTCTAGCGTGCAGCTAGAGCACACACGCTCGCGTCGCAATCGATACCCACTATTCGGCACAGAAGCGGTGTCTCCCTGCTCGAAAAGCAACCGCTCATTACACCCTAATAGCCCCCGAAAAGGACCACTTTTCCGCGCTCGTATATGTACAGGCGCCACACGGTGCTGGAACCAACCGCCGTGTACGGTTTCGCTAATGCAGCAAAACAAACATAGCAGCTGTAAATCAATAAGATTCACGGCGATATTTAGAGACGAAAGGCAGCAGCGCCCCCAGCGACGTCCAATCGACCCCGTTAGGGCAGATACCATCTATGAACTCCATCACGAAGAACAAATATAGCGAGCTTCTTCTTAATGGCTTAGATGATAAAATCGGCAGTGTGACGATTAGTTGAAATGTACGTGTGAGTAGTAAGGTGGGGCGGAGTGGAAATGAAAAGAGAGTAAGAGAGAGAGAGAGAGGGGGGGGAGTATATAACAAGCACAGGTTAATGCGGCCACAGACTCAATCATCTCCTCTTCACGTCACCCACGTTGACCTCGTAGAAGACGTAATATGAAGCACCATAGTCATCGGTAGGAATTCTCTCCTGAAGGAGAGGGGAGGGGACTGAACTTTTAGATGTAAACCTTTTTTTAGAAAAACGAGATACAAGGCAATGAATATTCTGTATGATTTGAAGTAAACATTCCGGAGAGTCAATTAGCCATTCAACCAACTTTACAGTGAACAGAATATTTTCTTCACAGTGTTGGCGTGAGATTTATAAATAGAATACAAAGTGACCGGTAAACAGCGCAAAGGCTCATGCGTACATCATCTGCTCCCACGGAGTCCCGCCTCCTCTGGTTTGAGAGCACTCCTGGCCTCCCGCACGCCGGCGGCTTTCACGCGCGTGTGAGCGTGTTTATGTTTCCACAAAAAAGAACCCTCATACATCGCGCATTCAATGAATAACACCGATTAATCATACTAGGGGCTTCTCTGAAAGGTAAGCACGCTGTGAAAAACAAACAACACGCACACACACGCGTGAAAGCCACCGGCGTACGGGAAGAAAAGAGAAATATCGAACCGGAAGCGGCGGGAGCAGACGACGTACCCATGAGCCTTTGCGCTTCTTTTTACCGATGACCTATTCCAACTGCCATATCTCTCTACACCCTCTCTCTCTCTCTATCTCTCTCTCTCTCTCACACACACACACGCATGCACACGCCCGTCGGAGGCTCACTAACCCGATGAGTACTCACAGCCGGTACAAGCAACCAACAAGAACAATGAGTACCAGTTGGCTAGGCTAGAGCTCAAAGCAGGACGTTACACTTAATGTCCTATGTTTAGGCTTAACGTGAAGTAAACTTCTTGTTGCATCTTACAACGAGCAACATCAAACTCATTCTACGTCGAGCTGCGGGTACCGATTGACGACGTCAGAACTCAAAGCATGGCATTAGGGGTAACGTCGGGCGGATTGCGCCCGTGTCGGCCAAATCGGCCGTGTACTGCTCATCAAATTTGGCAAAGTAAACCATGAACTAAAAAAAAATGACGTTAACATTACCGTGCCCCGTTCACAGCGCACGAAGACTGTCCGAGTGGTAAAAACTTTGATGATGATGATGATGATTGCTATTGGTTTCCCCTTTGTAGCGGGGTAATGACATGTCATCTTACCGAAAAGGTCTAATATACCTATGTTGTATACTCTTGGTTTAATACTAGCGCCGCTTAGGGCAGGCACAAAAAACTTATTAGGCACAAAATACTTTTTTTTACTGTTACAGGTGGTAACTGTCCTAGGCAATATTCCCCTCTCTGCTTTTCGTCCACCAGCATTCTAATCTTCTTTTCGTCGCCTCGGCAGCCTTGAAGTCAACTCCCTCAGTGCTACCCTTAAATCCTAGGGCTTCTGGAAGCCGAATATTTCCCTCATGTAGATTTGGATGGATACCCTCGCATTCTAGCACTATGTGCCGCATAGTTTCTGTTTCTTTTCCGCACACCACGCATTCCCCCATTATTTTGTGAATACTTCCCCACAAAGCTCTTAGTTCGCAAGCAACCTGCTCTAGCCTCAAAAAGCAAAGCACTTCCCTGGGAATTATAGTAGAAAATTTCCTTTCTGATGTTCGATTTCTCAGCCCTGTACATCTCTAACAACGCTTCAGCTTCCATTTTTTTTCTCCATTTATTTGTTTCAATCTATCGTGCCTCTTTTTTGGTTACCTTGGCTGTTTTGTATTCTCGAATTTCTGCTACTGCTTGAGCGCCATCTGTTGGAGCAGCGCCGTACTATTCCGGGGGTTTCCGCAGGCGCCGCAAGGTGGCGCGATGTAAATTTTCGCTCACACCGATTTTCCGCTCACGTTGAACTCCGCCGACGACGCCGGATTTTCTGAGACGCGGGGACACTGACGTTACGCGTTAACACTCGGGATGCTTCAGACACTGTCACCCCGATTCCAGAAATGGGCAAAAATTTCGTTTGCACGTCAAAACAAACTCGGCCGTGCCGCCAGGTCCACACGGCACCCGGCGGAATGCGGTCAAAAAGCTGAAAAAAAACTGTGGTTGATTCCTCTGTAATAGGAATCGGTAAAACACGAAAGTGAAATGTGCAGCGTAATCTGCAGCTGAGCAAGATTTGCGGGTTGGCGGCTGTCTTGGGGGTGTGCTTGGTGAGCGACGTCCTGCTGGCGGGTCGCTTCGGCAAAAGTGCACTGGCGTCATTTCCGTGACGAATATGACGTCAGTGAAATCGTAGTGTATCCCGGCATAAAAAACGTTAGTGTTAAATAACACCACTCGAAAACGAACAACTGTAAGAATAACGTACTCTTTAGTACTAAAGGTTGCTTTCCCGCAAGAAGACCCTGTGTGCAGGGGTGCACCCTTTACAGGCCACTCGCATCGTTGTACTGGCGTCACTTCCGTGACGGATGTGACGTCAGCGATATCTTCGTGTATCCTGGAATAAAACACTTTAGTGTGAAAAAAACATTACCGTAGCACCCACAGCTCCTCTCATATCTTCACGCACAAGCCAATGAATAATTTGGTCACCTTACAATAGGCAAGCATTGCACAAGCGCCGCTTCCCAGCAACTCGGAGTGAAAGAGCGCTTTCTCTCTCACTCAAGAAAGAACATTAAGTTCGGAGAGTTATATTTTGCTCGTACGGACTCAAACCAGGAGAAAAATGTTCCCCGCTCACGCGAGCAACCATGTTCACTTCTAAGCAAACAGAGAAAAAAAAATTAAGACATGCGGCGCCTCGATTCGCCGAACAGACACACACACGCGCGCGCACGCACGCACGCACCCACAGTGTGTTGGACGGCTCCTCTCTCAAACGAGGACGAGCTGCTTCCGTGGAATGCTCCTCGGGAGAATGCCTGAGCGCTGACCAAGTGAATCCGCGAACGTCGTTGGCGACCGAGGCTTCCTGCCGACGCTGTCGTCTGCGAAACTCAGCTTCAGCTCCGCGATTAGCAAGACTCGATATCTTCGTCATCACCAGCTTTAATTCATCCTCAAATCGATGCGTTACTCACAGTCGTACCGTAAACATCTCTCCCGTGTTTTCGTACAGTTTCAATTTGGGATCGCATCCTATAGCGTCGACGTGTAGCCCAATGGGCCTTATAACCTCGGTGTTGTTGCTCGCGAGAGCCTCCCCCATTCTCTTTCATCGCTTTCCTGTTTTCCGGTTAAACGTTATGTGCGGAGAACAACACAACGCAAGGCGGGCAGGTCAGGGCGGTTGAGCAATTTGAGCGAAAAGCTCTTGGCGCAGCAGTCATTCTACGGTTCGGTGTCTGCACCCGCAATTAGACGCACGCCAAACCTTTCGCATTTCACTAACGCGTGCGCCGAGGATTCGTCGGGGCAGACAGGTCACGCTTGATCCCAGGGCTTAGCTCACCTTTGAAGTGGCTTGTGTGTCGCAAAAAAAAAGTAAAAAAGGTGAAGAAGCGTGCTTAGACAGGGCGTCTGATGCGCGTAGAAGGAGAAACAACTACACAGTGCGGGCAGATTTAATATCCAGATTAATTATCCGCAATCCGAGGCCCCACTTTTGTAGCGTGAGCTACACTGGCCGAGGTTGCGCAGTTTCGCGTGGCTCCTGGAGTGACGCGTGCTGCGCATGCGCGAGGAGCAGTGCCGTCTCACGGCGCACAGCTGGCGCGCCGGTAGCGCTTGAGCCACCTTCACCGCGACTGAATTGGATTGGATTGGAAATCGGTTTATCTGCAGTAAGCATGATAATGAGCTAATCCTAGACAACCAGGAAACTTACGAATAACCAGGTAAACCTTAGCTTACGCTACGTATATCCTGGCATAGCCGAGCTAAGCCACTGCTAATTCTTTTATCATAGAACACAGTGTGTGTCTGGGGGCTTCGAGCAAAAATTTCTCTTTTCCTAAGTCATGGCTTCCACATAGCAATCATCACCATCATCATCATCACTGCCATCACGACGTGCCCATCTTACTGCCATGAGGACAGTAATTATGAGTGGGATCGTAATACCCCTGTCACACGGCAAATATAATGTCATTCAAAGTTAATGACATTAGCTGTTAATGACATTCGCTTTGGCCATGCGGGTCTACACGGCAAAACAAATGTCATTTGATAGGGAAAACGGTGATGATTATAGCGAGCTCGCAAAACCGCGAAATTATGTTTCAAGTGCATCTAGAATGTTTCCATAGATAATCACCGGTTTAAATAACATCAGTAGACGTCACAAGACGAGGCAAGTCCGCGAAAAATCCGTATTAGGGTAGCGCACGCATTGGCGATGAGATTTTCTTTTTTGTTAGTGCTTGCTTGTCTTTCTTTGAAAAACAACATGAAGGGGGAAATATGTTTGGCAACAGCTTTTAGAAACAGCATTCTTTGGTTTATTACTGAAAATGTTTGTCTGGTGACGCACCACTGTTGTCGAGGCTACTAATTTGGACGCTGAATGAGCTCCCGAACCTCAGTTAGCCGCTAAATGTCATTCGCTTCGAATATCATTCGGTATTCTCGCGTAGTGGCAAATTAATGATATTTAGAGCGAATAACATTTGCTCTAAATGTCATTAGATCTGCCGTGTGACAGAGGAATAAGAGAAAAGTCATTGTTATCCGAGAACCGGGTGTGTGCAGTTGCGTTTATATGCATGCACCGATCGCCTGACCACATTGTCTGTTTCTATGCCTGCCAAGGCAAGGCCATAACGAAAGTGACAGCATACACCCATGTGATCGGTACCGCGACGACCCTACCATGATTTTTGTGTGCGTGTGTGAGAAACCGAGCTAGCTGATCGTGCAGCTAAAGGCGCTGTGCACCGTGTCAGGCCGAATTCATATAAATCATTCATCTAGGATTCATTTTAACACGAAAGTGTTTTATTCCCGGATACACGAAGATTTTGATGACATCATATCCGTCACGGGAGTGACGCCAGTACAACGAAACAAGCAGCCTGCAAAGGGTGCACCCCTGCAAACAGGGTCTTCTTGCGGGAAAGCAACCTTTAGTACTAAAGAGTACTAAATCTTTAGGTAAGATGACATGTCATCACCCCGATACAAAGGGGAAACCAATAGAAATCATCATCATCAATCATCATCAGTACGTTATACTTAGGGTTCTTCGTTTTCGGGTTTTATATTTTCACACGAAAGTGTTTTGTGCCGCGATACCCCAAGATTTCATTGACGTCATATCCGTCAGGGAAATAACTCCAGTACACCTTTGCTGAAGCAACCCGCCAGCAGGACGTCGCTCGCCAAGCACACCTACAAGACAGCCGCAGACCCGCGAATCATGCTCAGCAGCAGATTACGCTGCACATTTCACTTTCGGGTTTTAAGTTCCTAAGGTCGGCGTAGTCCGCTCCCGCCTTTGTCGAAAAGTGAATCTGTTTACTTAACCCAAAAGTACTGAAGTCGAAAAACTCCATTTGCGGCTTTTTGGCCCTAAAGCATATCGTTAATAGACACATGCTTATTTTTTCTGTGTGCGCCTGTCAACAACCAGAATGAGGTTTCTTTTTTTTTAGTAAGAACGCTTATATGCGGAGTAAAAGATCACGACGCCGATAAAACGAAGATTGAGGGCAGTAGACAGGGGAACGAAGTGCTTATCAATAAACTATCGAACGAGGAGCTGATGTACGTTCACAAGCGATTTAAAAACGTGAACAAGTCCCAGTTGCCACAATACATAATGAACTTTCACGTTAGACTAAAGCTAATTTTCCGCGGCAAAACTGAATTCAAAATGCCGCAAGCCGGCTTCCCTGCATATCATCAAGGAGCCGGAACACTGGCGTTATATAGTTTACAAGTTTTCTAAACCACAAAACTTACACGCACTGCGGCATGGTACTGTGGGCGAGCTTCATTTGGTGGCATAGAAATGCGTCTCATATCGACCGGACGCGGTCAGTTTAGTTCGATTTTTTTATGTGCTAACTGTTGCTCAGCATAATTTATGTGCTGAAGCTTAAATTTACTCACCAGGACACTAAAACAAAACACGTCAGACTATTTTCCGGCACCCGGGGGGCATTTTTTCACCCCTTTCTTTCTGACTCAAAAAATTCTTAATTCGAGTCACGGCCCGGGGGTTAAAAAGAAGATCTCATTCACCCCAAGTAATCCGAGTGGCGCTGGCTGCCACTCCCAAGTGCAGGAAACAAAAATACTTAAACATAACTACCCGAGAAAGTGGTGGGGAAACAGCCCCGCTGGTAACGTAGTGGTCATCGCACCAGAGCGGTATTCTGGAGGTCGTGGGTTTGGATCCCACCCGGTGGGCATTTTTTCGCCACTTTCTTTCTTTCCAAGTTATGTATCTGTTTCAATGACGCACCACATCCTCCCCTTTGCTTTCCGAGGTTTTCTTGTCTGCCAACTCTTATTGCTGTCTTATTTCAACGAGCGCCTCATTTCCTATTCTGTTTCGCTATATGTATATATATATATATATATATATATATATATATATATATATATACTATATACTTAATGTGCCACAAACAAACGAGTAAACCTATGAGCCTACGTCTTAATGGTCACCGGGCAGATACTCTTAGCAAATCCCCCATAGCTGTAGCGCAGCATTTCGACCGACCAGGCCACAATTTTGATTACCTTAACTTGTATATACTTCAGTCAAACTTTAAGTCTCCTAGGGACAGAAAATACCGAGAATCCTATCTAATTCACAAATTCAACTCCATAGAACCTGCTAGAATTAATGCGTCTCTCTTTACTCTCTCTCAGAGATAAGGAGAGAGAGAGAGTAAAGAGTTGATGCAACACCACCAAGACAAAGTTAAGGTGGTGTTGGCTAATGCATTCCCTATCACTTTCTGGTGTGTTAGATCCGCTCAAAGAACAAATATTATCCCTTTGGTTCTAGCTCTTCCCTTTCACTGCCTTTGTCGAGAAGCTCAAAAAAAAAAAAAAAGGCACATTCTCCCCCTTCGCTCGCTGGCTCGTCGTCTTCCGTCAAAGTTTGGAGTCAAGCGAGCAGCAACAGCTCCAGATTACCAAAGCCGTGCTGCCACGCGCGAACGCCTCCCCCACACGCACCGTGCGGACAGAGAGCAGGTCACCAGGTGACGGCTGGCCACAACAACACAAAAGACGCCCGCCGCCAACAACGAAAAGGCCCGCGGTGTGAAGCAACAGATACGGCGGCGCGAGGTACAGGCATTCCTTCTTTTTTCGCGCTCGTCCTTTTCCATCGTTTCTGTGCTGCCCTTCTAGCGTGCGCACAACAGCACCGCCATCGCGTTAGTTTCTATGGTATCTCCTCAGCGAATCACCAAACGACAACCAACAGAGAAAAGGATAGATTGTAAAAAGCTTACGAAATCTGACGTGCCTAGTCAGGAAAGCGGGCCTTGCTAGACAGTGGGGGAGGTGGGTGAAAGATAGAGAGCGGGTGGGTGGGCGACAAAAGAAGAGACCCAAGCTGCCGCGTTCCATTAAACTGTAATTAGGATCGCTTAGCACAGCAGCACACAATGCCGACCCACTTGTTATCTTTTGTTTACCTTGCGCAGCGAGTGTGTACGTCAGACGGAGGAAAGACAGTGAATAATGAGCAAAAGAGGGATTTTTGCGTTACCTTTACGTGAGCCTGTGGATCGCTGGTCGGACGATTATAGTTAGCAAACAGTAATCTTGCTTTTGGATCGGCTACCTGATGTAAAGGTATACAATGGTTCATTTTGTCGTTCATCGCACAGCACTAAGTAGCCACAGACAGCCACAGCCTTGTTACAAGCTTAAACTGGCCAGGCGTAAGCGTGGAGGTAAAAACTAACACCTATGCGGTGAACTTTTTTCTGGTGTTTTATTTGTTTTTTTTTTGGCGTAGACTTACCACGACCTGCGAGCGGACAAAACAAAGTAGTTGTTGCCTGTACGTTGATTACTAGGATCCGGTCCTTCTAATCTTCCTCTAATGATAGCGCTATCAACCTGGAAGTTGGGAGAAAAAGAATACCCGCCAATTTAAATAATCTAAGAAAATGACGGGTGGATTGAAAGGGCGCTAGAAAACAAAGGGCGATAAGAGGACCTGAGCTTCTTTTTTTTGTGTGTGTGTAAGTATTCCACTTGCGCGAGGTTCAATCCCACTTGTGCGAGGTCGCAAACGTGTTGCGACCGTCAGAAATGCGGACTCGAGCCAGCCGTTGCACCCCCTAAGGGGCGCCAAAAACCACTGTGTCGCTAAATGATTTGTGTGAAGCGGGTTACACCGCATACGAGTACACGCCTGCATGGTTATCACCTCCTCCGCAGAACTGAGCGGTTCTTTATTAGCCTCCCCCCCAAACCCCCCACTTAAATATTTCGCCCCCCCCCCCCCCCCCCTCCGAAAACCAATCTCTGGGACCGCTACTGGTGACGTCTTACACGACTGCATAGACGCGCACTTTTTGATTGCGTCTCATGAAGAGTTTAATGAGTTTAGTGAGTGCCTCGCAACAACGAGATTTCTTGTTCGTAACTATACATGTCTAGTCGACAGGCTAGTCGCAGCGTCTAATCTGCTCAACCTCCTGTTGCATGACGTTTACGAAAGTTTTGTAATTCCCTTCAATGTCGCTTAGGCTGCAGGATACAATAGTTCCACAGCCGCTGTTGCTTTGCTGCAATGCTGCGACGACAATACAATCCCGTAACTATACGTGAGAACATCCCATGTGTGACGATATAAGTAGAAGTGACGTCTTTTCTCGCTATGTAGTCATATACGTCGTTAATCTATAATGAACAATTTCTAAGCACTCCAATTACCTTTGCCTGGCCTCTACGCTTCTTCACAAATTATTACACGGAAACTTTCAATTCAGGATTGACTATACTTACTTACAAAATCGCATAATACAAGTTTTCCTAATTCGAAGGCGTTCGGAAGGCCTTAAAAACGGCCGTGTAGCAGAGGTAAAAAGCTCGTTGCAGCTGAGGGGGCATTTCCGTTTTTTCACATTTGTACTTCCCCGACTGCTTCTAGATTTGCGAAAAAGCTGCTTATCGTCAGCCATCACATGAATATTCACCGCCGGATAAGGCCCTCTCCTGATTATTTCCCTTCGCTTCTGCCCCGCATCTTCCAACAGCAGTCTTTCGCCTTAGGCTATGTTCAGACTACCCACGAAAACACCATATCGTGATCTATGGACGTAAAAAAACGGCGTGTCACGGAGTTCGGTTGGCTGAGACGATTGATTGATTGATTGTGGGGGTTTTAACGCGCCGACGCAACGCAGGCGATGAGGCGCGCCGTAGTGGAGGGCTCCGGATTAATTTTGACCACCTGGGGATATTTAACGTGCGCCGAAATCTAGTACACACGGGCGTTTTTGCTTTTCGCCTCCATCAGAAAAGCGGCCGCCGCGGCCGGGAATCGAACCCGCGACCTCGTGCTCAGCAGCGCAACGCCTTAGCCACTGAGCCACCGCGGCGGGTGTTCGCTGAGACGCGAAATGACGTCATTCTTTAAACTTATTACGGCAGTTCCGGCAACAGTCTGAACCCGGCCTTACATTCATGCAGTCATCTCTTCAGCAAGTAATGTTTCCCACTACGTATCCCTCTGCCCCATCAGTAGCCAAGAAGAAAGGGGAAGGTGTAAAAAAAAAAAAAAATGAGAAGATGTTCTTGCAAGGAACCTCGTTTGCGACTTGCTGTCATTCTCTTCACAGTCGCACTGCGCGCAAAACAGGTTCAAAACATTTGCATTTCCTCAGGGAAACACCCAAACAAGAAGCCCAGTTCCGTAAAGAAGATGCTCACAGGTCGTTCTTGTTCTCGTTTGTTGCTTTTATCAGTTTTTTTTCGCTCGAGTGCCACCTTCACAAGACGTGGAAGCCCCCCCTCAAGAATTCATTCGCGCAGTCAATTCCCCACCGCGAAAGAGGACATCTGCCGATCGCGTCCCCCTGGACACGGACATTAATCAGGAAACGGCTTGATCGCGCTTTCCAATGGGGCCTAAAACTTCCGAAAACAAAAACCGAAGCAGAAAAAAAAAAGCTGCGCTAAAATTCCACGAACTCTCGCAACGAGAGGTGCCGACGCCCTCGCAGCTTCATATATAATCAATCAACTTCGTTTCTCCACCCCCCCTTTCCTCTCCCCCTCTTCCTTCCTCTCTGCTGGCTCACTGCGGAAGACGCGTTTACGCCCACCGACGCGGTCTCTACTATACCGGCGCGAAAACGGATCGCGCGGGACACCCCCCGGAAAAGAACGCGGGCTCAAACGCAGCCGCTTCGGCAGATCGGCTTCAGGCCCCGAGAAAGGCCTCAGTGTTCCCGACACCGGGCACACCGAATAGTTGGCGGCGACGCCCACTCCACAGAAAATCGCTCGAGAAAGGAGGGAGCGCGGAGCTGAAAATCACCTTGCTGCGGAGAACCCCGAGTTGGCCGGCACGTTTACGATGGACGGAGTCGAAAGGCCGGGGGGTACGAAACACCCTGCGCGCACACACACGCACGCACGCGAGGACACAGAGAAAGTGAGTCTGGAAGGCGTGGATGAGCGGCCGTGTGGGTGCGGTGCTCACACTTCGCGGCACACGGCAACACACCCTAGGCAAGAAGACGCCGAGGTCGTGCATCTTCGCTGAAGCTTGCAATAAGACGTGAAACCAGCAAGGCTGCGCTTAGCATCGTGTTTAACTCCGGACAACCAAAATAATCAAAAACAATTGTGAAGGCGCACTACAATGACGCCGTCGTGATGAAGCATACTTACCTGGGAGGTAGCATATACCAGATAGTGCTTGTGTGTCTGTATGTACACCCGTGGGGTGTTACATTTTGGGGGGCGGAAGAGAGGGTGAAAGGAAGCAGCATTACGAAAATTCACTCACTGATCTATATCCGCACATTTTTGTTTTCTTTTTCTTTTGCCCTCGCAGACCGACAAGAAGAGACAGCGCCGCAGTCGGAACCTCCTCGATCATTTAGGTCGCAACCCCGGCTTCGAACCGCAGACGTACGAACACGCGGAGGAAGGTTCTCCATTGTGCGCGACGTCCCGGCCAGTTGCTGCTTCCTGGGCGTACCGTGCCGACTACGAGTCTCCCACTGTTCTTTTCTCTACTGCGTCCCACTGTTTGCCGCTGCCACGCAGCCACTGCTCCGTATTCCCCAAAGAATAGCTTTGCTCCGCTTATTTCCTTCCCTGAGTTATTTTCTCTTCCCAAAAATGACTGCTTCCGATTGATTTGAGCTTAAGCGCGCTGTTCTAGCCATATGTTTTGCGGAGGAAAAATCACTCGCGTGAATGGAAAAGCGATTCGATTAAAATAAAACGAGACCCCTCCTTTCAAAGGCTCTTGCACTGAGAAGCTGACAGATCAGCAGCGTGCGTAACTTAGGGATGAATTTGAGAGAGCGTACTTTGATTTTTGAAGCTTTCTGATATTACGTGCGCGTGTCCGCTTGTGTGTGTCTTATGGTTGTTGTTTTCAGTGAGAACTCGTCCTCGGTGTCTTCAGTGAGCTGTCGTCAGTGAGAAGTTAAACAATGTGTCCGAAAATAAACGGAGACCTGCCGTCTATTCTTCCGTAAATAAAAAAACCATAATGACAAGATGGTTCTTCTTTTTCTCTTTTTTTTTTGCGCGCTCAACACTAAACTTTGTTCGGAAGTCATACGAGCCATTTTGCGGTGGAAATAAAAAAAAGAAAACAGAGAGATGGTAAGCGTACTTGAGGAAGCGGGGAGTGTCAATCATACATCATTTAAAAGCTCCATGAACAAACGCAGAGCAGCAGCCGCGATTTGTTTTAAAAATGGGATGAGCTTGGCAATACGTTTCCGCTTCTGTCGTGCTACTTCGATGTTCCTAAATCACAACCCCTGGACTGGGTGTTCATGTTGACACCTCTGGTCGGGTGTCCACGGCAAGACGGCATGGCCTCCACAGTGGAGCGGTGTCAGCCCCGCTGGAGGCCAAATTGTCTGCATGAGCTCGCGTGGAAACGCTACGCATCAAACGAATGCCATAAAGATCCCTTCAGATACATCATAGAAAAAAAATTCACGCATCTCCACGAAGTGAATCATGACGAGTGGGCGAAACCCTGGGGATCGTTCTTACCGTAAATAACCCGCGGCATTGCTCACTCGCGTATGTAAATGAGTGACAACGCGAGTGTGCAGTATATACAATTCCAATGCAATCCAATCCGATACAATTCAATTTAATCCAATCCAATCCAATTCATTTCAATCCAATCCAAATCCAATCTAATCTATTTCAATCCAATTCAATACAATCCAATGCTACTCGCGCATGCGCAACACTGCGTACACGGACGCCTAGCCCCGGACAGAGCGAGGTCCTGAGGTGCTTCGCCCCTAAAAATCCACCGACCATTCCACTCTGTAAAGGTGGTTGCGTGCATTGAGGGGTGCTGACGCGGTGATTACCCAACGAGTGAGATTCAAGCTTTCGAGTGTGTGGTGAGGTATAGAACCGCAGACTGTCGCACACGTTGCAGCTCAACCTAGATTGACGCCTAAGAAAGTTCCTTCTGAACTCTCCCGAGTAATAACCTCGACTCCGAAGGCGCTTTGTGGCATTCTCTGACTCCCGAAATGCACCGTCCGTTCCCGCACGTCGCTACGTGTCGTCTCGCCGGCACACTATCCGGACGCCGCATTAGTATCGGCACGCCGTCGACGATTACGCTTGCGTCGTTGTTATCGGGCCCCGTTGGCATTTTAATTTTTATGAAGAGGCTTGCTTCACTGTGCAACACGCAATGGGGGAAAGACAACTTAAAAAGACGAAGCTTACACCGATCTTTTAACACGAAAGTGTTTTATTCCGGGATTCACGCATATTTCCCTTACATCATATCCGTCATGGAAGTGACGTCAGCACAACGAAGCAAGCCACCTGTAAAGGGTGAACCCCTGCACACAGGGTCTTGTTATACCTCGGGTTGTTCGTTTTCGGGTTTCATATTTTAACACGAAAGTGTTTTATGCCGGGATACACCAACATTTCACTGACGTCATGTCCGTCATGGAAATGTCGCCAGTATACCTTTGCCGAAGCGACCCGCCAGCAGGACGTCGCTCGCCAAGCACACCCACAAGACAGCCGGTGACCCGCAAATCATGCTCAGCTGCAGATTTCGCCGCACATTTCACTTTCGCGTTTTAGCGATTCCTAGGACAGCGGAATCAACCACAGTTTTTTGTATATTCTAAGTCGCTTCCAAACACAATTGCAGTGCTGGGAACACGTCAAACGGTGGCAATATAGGCCATTTTATATGAAAATATGAATGCCGTGGGATCTTATAGGTGAACCTTGTGCTTTGTAAGCTAAACTTACCCCGATCGCCCTAAAGTCGGCTTCACTTCTAGGCGCAACTGCATTCCAGAAAAGAAATTCCAAGTGCAATATGAGCCGTACCTTACACCGAAATATGAATTCCCTAGAAGCTTATCGGTGTGAGCTTGCTATTTGTAACCTGGCTTTCCCATATCGCGTTGTTCAACGCGGAAGCCATAAAATCCCGCATCCTAGCCATAGCCAGCTCCACTGTACAAAGCACAAAAAAAAGAACGACACATCATCATCAACTTCTTTTTCTTCTTCTTCTTCTTCTTCATCGTCATCATCAGCCTACTCAGGTCCATTGCACGACGAATGCTTTTTACACCGACTTCCAACTGCTCCTGTACTGCGCTGCTCGAACCTACAGTTTGCCCCCGAATTTCCTTATTTGTGTGTGTGCGTGTGTAGGTGTGCAGGTGTCCTTTTTGTTACACCTTCGTGTCCTGTATTTTGATATTTATTTATGTGTAGTGTTTCATTTTTTTTTTCTTCGCATAACGTTGTATATACGTCTCTTCTTATTCTTTCCCATGTGTCATATATTTATGTACCCCTCTACCCTATCCCCCTATTCCTACATACTCATTCCTCCCTATCCCACCTCCCCTACACCAGCAAGGGGTTCCGGTGTCCGCCCCTAGGCGAGACAATTTACGCCTGTTGGTGGACCTTCCTTTCTTTCTATTGTACAATAAATACATACATACCCTCTATCTATTGGCCTCCTCCTTCTTTTAGGCCCATCTCTTGGTAGCCACTCTGTTACCCTACTTCTCCACCGGTTTTCAGTTCGCCTCGCTACATGGCCAGCCCAAGTCAATTTATTTTTTTTCTTTATTCCAACTAGGAAAAACAAAGACGACGCCCTACTAGTAACTGAGAATTTTATTCTGAAAACAAAAAGTTATAGCGCAGTTGACCGCATTACCCAAACTCGTCAACACACGTATACGAGGCATCCTCACTACACGTTTCTTCCAAAGGAACCCCATTGTAGAGCTCTGTCGATTGAGTGATGGGGGGTTTATCCCATTGACCCTCACCGGCTGATATGACACGCTTCGACTCTCTCTCTCTCTCTCTCTCTCTGCGTATTACCTTTGTGCTTATATAATACCCGCTACTTCCTCGAAGTATGGCTTAAATCCAAATTCCTCGCGTTCCTTGCAGTGTAAAGTTCAGTGCGTGTATAGCCTGCTCTCCAACGAATGTACAGTAAAGGCTCGTTCATCCGAACACGAAGGGGACGATAACATTGTTCGAATTAAGCGGAGTTCGAATTAGCGTGCGGGCGCTAGAATGAATGGAAACCGCGCCACACTGCGCGGGACGAACACACAGAAGCCACCTCTGGACTGGTTATCGCTAATTAGGCGCTACGATACGTTTGTGGCAGGTGATTTCGTAATAATGTTTCGTTAATAATAATGGCATGCGCCGAAGCACTGTCGCCGGTGGCGCGGCGACCTCTGTAGAAGCAAAATAAGCTGTTGCAGGAGTGTAGCGCGCGCGCCACGCTGTTGTTTTTCTGTTTCGTTGTTTTGCACCTCTAGTATATTTTGTTTGGTTTGGGTTTGCTACGCATTGTAATCACCCTGGGCCGACTTTTTCTGCGAGGAGCGATGAAACCCAGGGGATCCCAGTTCGAATTAACCGTTCCGGATCCCGACGCGTTCGAATTTATCGGGAGTTTTCCCACATTAAGATATACAGGGCTGTGCCGAGACTGGGGCGTAAGTTCGAATTAACCGGAAATTCGAAATAACCGAGTTCGAATTACCGAGCTTTTACTGTACTTCTTCGAAATTTTAGTGTTACGTTTTTTTAAGGTGTTATGAATGCCTTTCAACCCACCAATCATAGAATGGCACATTAGATGGTCGATCGCAGCGTAAATAAATATTTACAGCCTCGTTTATTCGTGTCAGTTTCGATTTGGATGAATCGAACACCGAGGCAGCGGCTATGACAGGAGGGCGCTCTTGACGTCACTGTTGTCCTCGCACCACGGCCGGCCTGAATGCGTGAGCCCGCGTCCAGACATCCCAAAAACTGACATGATGCAGAAGTCGGAGCAGCGCGCGACAACAGCAGCCAGCGCCTTGACCACGTCACGGAAGCCCTGACGTCTGCAGTTTGGGGAGCGGCGGCCAACGGGATGCCGGTGCTGGTTGCTGATGCTGATGCCGATGCTGATGCCGATTCCTGCGCTAATGCCGATGTCTAGAGGGTATTCGTTCTGAGCTTTCTCGTGCACACAAATATTAAAATTGATTTAAAATATGTTACACTGAACGGTTACGGTTGAAACATGCTGGGCGGAATCTTCATACACACAGGAAGCTTTTTACATAGTTATCTCAGCCATAAAACTTCGTGTCAGCACTCCGTTAAGGCATCCACCGGTTTTCCTAATGCACACTTCTCGACATATTAGCGGCAGACAGTACAAACTAATGCTTGGCACAAAAGAGGTGGTTATAGTTGAGAATACGAAAGTGCTAAGAGTGCAGTTTTTTAGTAACTTAACTTTAGGACATTCATGTGACTCAAATTCATTTTAAAAATTGTGCAGAATAGCTGGGAAACAAAATAGAACCCGCCATGTACTCTCATTACCGTATTTAATTCGAAAATCACGCGAGCTTTTTTTTTTTTTCTCCTAAATCAGTAGTGTCAAAGTCATTATATTCGAGGCTCAGAAATATACTGTTGTTTCTTTGTTGACTCTCCAAGCTGCACCTTCGTCTTATAATCGTGACCGTCTTTTAATCAAACAAATACGGTATCTGACGGAATAAAGCGTTTAATCTACAATTCCTTGTTTCTTCCCCCGTAACCTATGCCCAGTTAGTTTGGGGCACAACAACAAAAACGACTTTAAATATTTTACTTCTGTGTCAAACGAGAGCTTTAGGAGTCATCGCAAATGCTTAATTTGCCTCCCGCGCAAAAGAGCTGTTCGACCGATATAAAATAATTAACGTTAATCGCGTGTACGACTTTCGCTTAATACAAACATAGAAATGTAGTTAGAGTCAACAAACCTTTTATGCTGAGTTATTCGGATTAAGAAACAACCTTATTATATACAAGACGCGTTTCGAGAATGCGTGATACACTACAAATCCAGAAAAAAATTATGGCTTACAGTCATTCCCATTTAACGTACCAGTACTTTTAAATAAGCTAAATATGGCTGGAGTAGACCTTTCGTGCTTCTCCAAGCGAAACTTTCGAGAATCATTTATTGAATTTTTTTTCATCACTATGCTCAGTTGCTGCGTTTGCGTATCCTGTAATTTGTATTCTTTATTTCCTGTGTGGTTAACTCTGTCTGAGTGCTGGATTAGAATTGATGAGCCCTACTCCTTGTCTTGTATTTTGCAAACGCCTCTGCTGTTAACGCCGGTGTTGTTTATAGGTGGTGGATTTTATTTTTATTTTATTTCTTTCCTAAATAATCTGAAGCCTCCAGTGTTCTTCTTTTTTTTTCTTTTTGCTTCGCGTGTAATGTATGTGTACACGTGAAGCATCGTGTTAACATGTTTCTGTCGATTCATATCACACTTCACAATTGTTGTAATATTCCTTACGCGTGTGCCCTTCTTTATGTGTTTGTTTTGCTCCTTTTTTACACTACTGT
Source organism: Haemaphysalis longicornis (assembly GCF_048455015.1). Lineage (NCBI taxonomy): Eukaryota > Metazoa > Arthropoda > Arachnida > Ixodida > Ixodidae > Haemaphysalis > Haemaphysalis longicornis. The sequence continues at coordinate 109,951,525 of NW_027526225.1, forward strand.
ATTTCCCAACAATGACCTGTCAACCGATCTTCTAAGTGTTCCTTCTTGCCGGCACGACAAACTCGTGTCGCCAGTTTCTGTCAAATGTAAAGACAGTAGCCTCGTCAAGCTGGCATCTTTTTGTTACTGCCCCCTCCTGGTATGACCAGAGGAAAATAAAATTTGATTTGATTGTGCGCAAAGCACAGACTGCTTTGCGTGTTTCACATATTGCAGCTTCTGTTGTGATGCTACCCCGGCTTGTCAAATCTCTTGCCAAACGGGCATCAAATATCGCTTTCCTTTCTTTCGGACCGAAAACACGACGTTTACGCCGCATCGGGAAACCTCTCCATTGATGCTGTGGGACAGCCAATGAACTTTTTTTTTACACCTCTTTTCTTCATTGTGGTTCAGACTTCGACAAATTAGTTCCATTAGTTTGTTAGATGACGCGCCTGATTTTTTCGCACATGGAAACTATTGTACCACCAGGAACCCTCGTCAATTTTAGTCTTCTTACCTGCGACTCAAGACTACTGCCCATCGTGTGATGTGCGCACACCACGTATCAAGTGGTGAACGTAAGCAAGCCAAAGCTATATGCCATTCTTATCCAGTCGGGAGTGTCCTAAGTGACAGTCCAGGAGCGGCTCAGTGGTTCTGGGGGATTACATCCAACATACGTTGTCGTCTTCGAAAGATTATAGGCGCGCGCGCACAGAAATTTAAGCGGCAGTTCTTGTTTGAAAACACCGCTTGTTTGAAAACTCCTTCAGCACGCCTTCACCTGTCCGATCAAAGGGGGCGGGCGGAATCAAACCAAATAGTCGTCTGCATACATCTACGCATTGTGCACAAGCACTTCCAAAGCCACGTCAAGAGCCTTGTGCACGTTCTCCAGAAACATGTCGCTTAACACGGGTGCAGCCTTTGAGCCAATCCAGACGTCTTACCCTCCCGGTCCAGGTATACCTGCGCTTGAGGTAAAAGAGCAGAGCTGTGAATCTTTTCTCCGTAAATCTTTAATGAGATCAGGACATGTTCTCGGCTGTGTTGCGCATGCGCACTTATATCTTCCTGCCCACTGCACCAATTACAGGACCGCTAGCACAGCCCACTGATAAAATGGCAGCTCCCAGGACGAAGAAGATAAAAAGGTGTATACAGAAAGCTTCCCACTGAAATCCCACACGCCACCACAAACCTCATTTCACACCAACAGCATTGCTATACATATGCACTACTTTACACTATAGAGTTTGTGGCAGTGAATAATACAAGTACTCTATGGCATTACTAAACCCTGGAGAGGGCTCTAGGATCCCTTCTTCTAAAGAACTGAAGGTGGCAGCCGACTTCGGAATTCGTAAGAAAACGGTCTTGTGTTAGACCCCCCTGGGACAATGGGACAAAACGCGTGCTGGTTGGCTAGCTGAAGTTAATTTAATTCGTTAAGGAATAAACTATTTGGCGAATGCGTGGACAGCGCCCAATATTCCCACGCTATGATGTAAAAATCAGGACGCATGTGACTGATCCAGAGAGAGAGAGAGAGAGAGAGAGAGAGAGCAAACTTTATTTCAACCTCAGATTCAGGGAAGTAGGATTGGGGAGGCCCAGATGGCGTCCGCGACCGCCAGGGCTCGCGCCGTGACAGCTTTTGACTGAGGCGTCGCTTTATCCAGTAATTCATCGGACAGAACACTGCCGTATTCGCACATTCAATCGTGTGATACACCGACCTCGTGAACCACACGATCACGTTGGCAGGCGCCTTGATTGATTGATTGATTGATTGATTGATTGATTGATTGATTGATTGATTGATTCCGATCAGGAACCAATTACCGAACAGGCCCCCCTTTTCTTCAGGCACAATTAATGCACCCTTCTCCCACCCCGTTCTTTTACGCATTCTAAGGCTTACGACTTTCACAGGTTCAAAATAGAGTCTATAGTAACTATTACCGCGATAAGAACGCTTAATGTGATGTATTCTTCGGCCATTTTCATTATCTGGCTGGTATATTGCCTTTTATTCCGAGCGATCTGTCACATCTGCTGTTAGCGTTAAAAGCGCCCCACCCACCCACACCTTACAAACGCACACGCACGCACGCACAAACACACACACGCACGCGCGCACACACACACACACGCGCGCGCACGCACACGCACACACACACGCACGCACACACAGACACACACACACGCACGCACGCATACACACAGGTACGCACACACAGTACACGATCTTCCTTGCAAGGATCCAGGCATCCTCATCTGTGGCTGCGATGTGGCAAATGCAAATCTGTTAAGTGTCAGTGAGGTAAGAAATCTGTGGTTGCCTGTTAGCTAACCCAGGCGAAAAATACAATTGGAGGACCATTTGGACCTGCCGAGAACCCAATTGGTTCAAATGGAACCATTTGAAAATGTAAATGGTTCCATTTGGCCCAATTGTGTTTTCGACAGGTCCAAACTTTCATCGAAATAAACTTTTTCACTCGTTCTTTTCTCAACGTTCTACAGCGTACTTCGACATTTCTTTCTGCGGGTGCCCGATAGAGAGAAAACTTCGTACCAAGAACACAAATCGTTGTTCGTTTTAAATAGCTAGGCGACTTGGCATTTCAAATTCCGAATTTCATAGCCTCCACCGCGTACTCTTTCTTTATTCAGTATAAATGGGTCGGTTGTCGCATTCATGAATGCTAACGTGCTCGCAATCCTGCTCCATAAATTCGATCCCTCACAACAACTTTCCAAGTTTTTCTCCAAGACGTGACGACAAATAACGTCGCAGCAACTCCGAATAGTGACGACTTGGACTGGGGCGTTCTTTTCCGCACTTTATCTTGGTGAGTACTCCCAAGGGAGCGTTAGGGTGTTAGGGTGCTAGCGCGTGACATGCACTATTGAAAGGTCAGTATTGAAAATATCGGAAAATATCTGCACCGGGTGGCGGCACAGGCCACGCACGGTTTGTTCAAACCACAGGTTCAGACCACGACTGCCACGTCGTTTAAACGATTTCCCTCAAACCGATCATTCACAGCGGTAGACAGGTATTGCCATCTGTTGCCTCATCGTGCCACTATCCCGAGCCGCCGCCTTGAAGGAAATGTTTGCAGCGGCCCATGCAGCGGCCGAAGCATGTGCTGCCATCTTTAAACGACAAAACAAACTACACTTAAAACGTTCCTTTCAAGTGGTAGAAAGGTGTCGCCATCTGCTGCCGCAACAGATGCTCGCGCGGCAGCACTGCTACAGGGCTACAGCGGCTACAGTGTACTAGTAGAAGCAATGCCTGCCGTCTGTTCGTTTGCTCTATTTTCGAACGATTCTCGCCAGTCAAATGAATGGTTTCTTCCACGGGGGTCTAGTGCTACGAGATGTGCAAATTAAACACACTACCAAAGTGCCTGCATTTCAATTATTCTGAGGGAACCCGAAGTTCAGTGGCCAAATGTTTTTGATTGATTGTTCCTAGGGTTTAACGCGCCGACGCAACGCAGGTGGTGAGACGCGCTGTAGTGGAGATCTCCGGATTAATTTTGGCCAGCTGAGGATCTTGAACGTGCGCCGAAATCTGGCAAAATGTTTTTTTTTTCTACTTATATATTTTTCGACATAAATGCTAGCTGTCGTATCGTTTAGATGATTCACGGTATGTATGAGATTTGTACTGCATTTTCTTCGAACAAATGGCATAGCTGCCGTGGAGGCAAAGACGGATGTTGGAGTACAATACTGTAATCTGCACAGCTAACTGGGATAAGTAAATAAAATTAACTCAGTGTAATGAAGGGTCGTCTAGGCGACCCTATCATGTGAGTTTCATTTAGGTTAAGTCTCCTGCCACGCGCGTGGCAGAAGCTGCGCCCCCCTGGCAACAGCTGCTGCCACGCAGAAGTGACGTCAAGCTAAAGTAATCACGTGACTTCCTGTGACGTCACAAAACAAACGTCATATTTACGTTATTTGATCATGCCACTTTTTTTGTGTAAACGACGACGGCAGCCGGGTGTTGGGGTGTTCGCGTCTTGTGTCCCGATGTTCTCCGCCCGTGGTTCGAATGGCAGGCCTGACGCATCGTTACGTCCTTATCTCCCTGTACAGCGGCTGCCTCGCGACGCTTTTTTCTTGTTGGGAGGTGTGCTTGTAATTATTTAGATTGGGTATTTTTTGTGAACTTGCTGTTGCACGTCTTGGTAAGCCTAACGCATTGTTTTCTGCACGCTGCTTCGCCCCGCTTTTTACATGCTCCTAGAACTGTGCTGTTGTCGTTTAATATTTTGTAAGCTTCACGTTGTTTTGCAGTTCGCGTGCTATCGGCTTTACGCGCCTGCATTTGTTGTCTACTTGTGCCTCGCTTCTTCCATGCCAAGCCTTGTGTTCTGATTCTGGAGTGGTGGCTCAATTATAAAACGTAGGGATCAGTATTTTCCATCGCGTCGCGCCGTGGCGAGCGACGTAGTGTCAGCGTGTGCACGAATCGAGTGTCGTCAGGTAGCGCACGGCATCATCGAACGCAATCCGATCTCGCATGTAGCTTCTGCAATTTTTCCCCCGGGGCAGTAGTACTGTCGCCGAGAAATGTATCCTGACTATTCCGCAGAAACGATCTGTGCACGTGGCGCTGCGGAATCCGTGCAGGGAGCGCAGTTTCACTTCCGTGGGTGGAGCCCAACTGCCCGTCCAAACATATATCTATTCAAGATACCACTGAAACCATTCGCTGACTGGCTGGCTTCTTGTGCAAGGAGGCTCAAGCTCCAACTGTGCAAGCATGGGAGAAGTGCAGCCGATAAGATCGCCGTGTGAGCCAAGTTTGGAACTTCTGCTAATAGTCCTTTAAAAGTCTGGTGTGCATAAGGTTAACAAGTGACAATTCAGTTATTGTTCATCTATGCTCAGATTTGTTGCTTAGAGTACCATTGTGCTTTCAACTTAGGAAGTCTTAATGAAGTGATAGGCAAGGCTTAAAATTACTGCTTGGCTTTTATTTCCCTTTCCTTCGCTCCAGTACCTTTCGCCTCCTCTAACCTGGTTAGGCAACAGAACTTCCCCCTGCATCTGCTTTGAGTATGTATTTTGATAGGCTCGTTCCTTCTTTACTCTTGTGTTTGGCTTGGTTGGAATGGTTGGAATTGAACATAACCAGCCACAATACTTTCATTCACTCTCAGCAGGATGGGCTAATGATGAGAGCTTATCTCGGAGGCTTGCAGTCTATGCACAAATTCCAAGTGGCTGTGACATCTATATGCCCATCCCAAGCACTCTGCGGAGTTCAACTTGACACTAATGCTTGTATTCACAACTGGTGAAGCGTGCTTAAAACGTCTACTGTAAAAGCCTTTGGGGTAGTGAACAGGAAGAGTTTCCAATTGTGAGGGGATGTTTCACATTCTATTGCTTTTTAACTCCGCACTGTGTAAACTGTTTTGGAAAATTGCTCAAGTGAATTTACTTAGTGGTAAGGGGCATTATAAAATAACCCACATTTCGTTCACAATGATGCAAGTCTCGTCAGAAGCCAGCTGCTAGAAAACACATTCACGGGTTGTGTGTTGTGTGCCCATTAGCTGTTTCTTTTTCTTCCACAAAACGGGCACTTAAACAATCCTTTAAGCCAACAGGCTTAAAAAATAGTTCAAGTACAACTTCGGCGTAATGGTTGGTGTCGAGCGTGACATTGCCCACTACCGAGAGTACTTCTTAATACCTTGTGCAAGAACCGGAGCCAAGGCCACGTGCGTGGATGTGAATGCCTGTCGGTGGTTGTGAAAGTTGCAGTACAGCTGGAAGGTGTATGGATCATGGGTGGCTTTAACAATAAAATGACTGCTGAACGTACTTTTGCTCTGGTATCAATGAGCAGCATGTGAGCATTGATAAGTGCTTCACTGTTGACATTTTTGTTACACAAAAGCAGGCCATGTTAAGGCCCCCTGGCAAATATTCATGAAAAACACTGGACCAAAAAGCTGCCAACACATGGAAACCATGTTGATCACGGCACCTTCCCTAGAACTTCAGTATCGTTTATCAGCGCTGCGTTTTTTCCCCCCAACTAGTAAACTATCCCAGCGTTGCACCTTAAGCCAGAAATCAAACACTTGCTTGTCAATGACAAGTGATCTGCCAAACTTCCGTGTCTATGCAAAAAGTGAGTAGCTCTACTTTCTGTGCACTGTTTGTGGTGTGAAGCTCCATTTCTAAACAAAATGCCAGGGTTCTTCTGGAATATGCACAGCATTAAAACCAACAAAAAAGGAATAAGCAAGCGATACTCTCTTGCACTACACTAGAGTCCTGCGGGAAAGCCAAACCAGCAAGTGATCTTTTTCTACAAAGCGCTGCAGACGAGCCAAGAAAAAGATTCCTTTTTGCGGACACCAAAGCTACGCTGGAAAGCCAAAATGTGTGGTGTCTGTTACTGCAGATTAGCTGCAAGACAAGCATGTTCACGCAAAGATTTATGAACCAGGCTGGCGGGGTAACAAAATCATTGAATGAGGGTACAACAAAATGTGTTATGAAAAAGATATAATACTGTTTGCTATAAACAGCAATTAAAGGTATAAAATGGTTTTGACACTAGTTAAGTGGCCTGTTGGAAATCATTGGCAAAACCTAAAGAACAACATTTCATACAGCTGCAAATGTAAAATAGCAAAGCGTGGTTGGGGCCTGAATTCAGCAGGCATGCTCCAGCTGAGAATGTACAATTGCAGAGAAAAATAATTATAAAAACCTAGGGTAAAGGTGAGCTTAGTTGAGTTACCACCAAGGTATTTGGTAGAGAGAATAGTTACAAAAATAAAGAAGCAACATGGGAAGCTTTATTTTCCCTGATTTAAGTTTATCAGCACTGAGCTTCATGTTCTGCATGTCCCATTAAAGAATGTTATACCTGCATGCACTCGGCACATCACATTTTACGGTATAACACAGTTTACTTCAAACATAGGTAAATAAGAGAATATTGCATAAGCAGTTCATTTATAAGTGAAATAGAAACAGCAGGGTTTTTAAAACGAAGCCCGTAAGTGTCTGAATGAAAGGGACCAATGATGAGTTTATGTTGTTACTAATAACAAATTTCAACGACCTTGTCTGAAACAAACCCCTTCTATGGAGGGACTGTGTGTAATCATAAGATTTTTTTTTATGAAAGGTTGTAAATGGCCTGTAAATGTATGTCAAAAGGTATTTTAACGCCCTAGTCGTGGCCTGTGAGTCATCGGCGCTTTTTTCTGGTGTTTAGATGATCAAGGGCTGTTGTACGGGATCCACCTTCTCTTCTCACTTAGGTCACCATCTTTCTTAGTCACTGCATTCATGTGCTTGGTCAGGGAGCTAGCAAGCGAGGACGACAGTCGGCACCAACTATCAGCTGAGTTCCTTCAGGCTGGGGCAATTGCTGGAGAGGCGAAACAATGTTTTTAAAATCTCTAACTGAGAGCTTTCACTTTTTGTTTTGTTAAAGAACATTTAGGCAACCCTTCTAGAACTGTCCGAAATAACAAAAATGACTATTGTGCCCATTAAATAGTTAATCTACGCACAGTGAACGATGGCATAAAATCTATCAATGCGAACGTACCCTTTGAACCTGCTTTAATATTTAGCAGAGACTCACTCCATTCATTAGCTGTTTTATGGCACTGTGTGGGTGGGCTACTGGTTTCCACCTATGGAGCCTGTGGGCCGCACTAGTTTCCAGTCGTCCTGTCAAATGTTTTTGGAGACTAGCACTACCCTGCAGTGTACGAGCCATGGATTCCTTGGGTTGGCCATGTGAAATTCTAGTGAATCGTTACAAGCCACCAAAGAAAGTGAGCATTTGTTTATCGACCACTGTTTTGTGGCCACGAAAAGTTTCGTTCATTAATTAAAAAGACTAACAAATGACATCAATTTTATTGCAAACTTCAAACAAATAACTGGTATTACAGAAGATGTGTAAAGCAGCTGGAGCTCCATAGCCACTTTCCAGCTATTTCTCCATGCCATCAGAGAATCTTGTTTGTGCTACTAACAGATACCGACCTATTCCACTGCAAAGAAACATAACTGGGCGATTGTAGTGGGGCCTCTAGTTCCGTTTGATCATATCACTTGAGTGTTTACATACTGATGACTGTGTTTATAGTGCATGCACATATAACGTCAATGTTGTTTGAAATTGGGATCTTTTTCACCATTTCTTTTTAAATTTGCCCCATTACAGCCTTGACGTTTGCCTATCAATTACATTTGCAGCATGCTCGCTGCTTATACCTGTTTACACAAATAATCCGTAGACGCTTTCACGTTCCAGGCACATCTTAAGATTCTCTTTGACATTGCTTATTGAGCCTGTGCAGAACCCATACGTTTTCATATGCTGGAGTGCATGTAGGTGTATTAGACATGATGGCGGGCCAAGCGTACACCCTTCCTATTACCGTCTGTACAGCCTCTTCTCTGACCCTATCGTCTGGGTGTGTGTCCTGAATTAACTTCCTTTGCATGAGGGACTCAGTCAAGTCTGGCCAACATAGCGTACACCACGGTACAGTGAGACGTGAAAGTTATACCAGTGCAGTGGCTATGAGATGAAGCGTCTAGCTAGAAGTCTACCTTTTGATGGTCGCAGGTCCTAAACTGTCGTAGAATCATGTATTCTACTACGAAATCTTTGGTTTCAACTAGGAAATTTTTTTAAGCGCTGAATATCACGCAATTATTATCCTTGTGGCGCATGCTCACAAGACTTTTCTGCTCATAAAACGTATCGTGGGTGTAAAACCAATTTTAAGCTGCAATTTCGCCCACTAGAAAATAATAACTTCCCGATTTTCGGAAGTTTTCCTTGCTAATATTTCAGAATAGGAGATCTACTGTAGTGGTACGTACGTGGTACATGTGTGGGGACACCAAAGATTACCTTTCCTATTCTTGGCGCAATTGTGTGTAATTGTAATGCGCACATGTGCCTAGTAAAAAACGGTTGCCGCCACTACCCTTCGTCCTCGGCACTGTACATTCTGATTATCTTTTGGCGCTGCTAAGTTGTCTTCATTTCGAGAACACACACCGCGATTTCAGGTCACCCATTTAGGCATTCTGGACTTGCCGTGGTGCAAACTGTTGATAGCAGATGCCGCCGCGCCGACATACGTCGGAAGGTTCACAGAATTACGCTCGGACGGTGTCTTTTCTTGTGTGGAACGTAGCTTGTTGGAACGGGGCCAGTCGGCTGTGCGATGTCGTCTCACGTACGCTGAAACTGTACGCAGGTACCATCGGCGTACACCAAGCATAACCAAGCGGTCACAGGTCAACATTACTCGAGAGCGGCTATGTTGCTGCGGTCCTGAAAGGCTGGCTGGGTCCCCACGCAATACATAATCACAAGCAACTTTCTCACGTTTTCAGATAGTGCTTCTAACAATATGAACTCCGGTTTATCTACGTTGTCGGCCCGAGAAAATCGGAGCTTCGTCACACTTTCGGATACGCGACTCCATGTACGCGATACGGCAGCAGCAGCATCGCCGGCTGCTCCCGCAAGAAAAAAAATTGTTTGTTTATAAAAGTTTTAGCAGTTCAATGGTGCGTTATTTTGTACTGCAAATAAAAAAAATGTGTATTTCGGACTATACTACACAAAATAATGACAACTATTAATGTTATGACGTCATTATGACGTCACGCGTGGCAGCAGCCGTTGCCAGGGGGGCGTGGCTGGTGCCACACGCGTGGCAGAAGACGCTGCCTTTCATTTATTGGCCAATCATCGTATAATTTTTGTTGGTAAAGATTGTATGGGCAATTACCCACGCACGCACGCACGCACGCACGCACACACGCCTACATGTGTGAACAAAAGGCAAAATTGAATTGCAATAAACAAAAGGTTCATGAATTGAACGCATCAGAGAAGAGTGAGGAAGGTCGGGAGGAGCGTTAGGGTTGGGAGCGGAGAGCGGATTTACTTGGTAGCTATGGCAGAAGACAGTTTCGTTCCTCCACGCGAAAGACCACTGCGAAAGACTCGTCTTAGACACTCGAAAGACACGCTGAACAAGAAAGCCAATGAAAGCCAAAGCGCTAACGGCATGGTTGCGGCCTCTGTTGGGCGCGCGCGGTAGTAACTGCGCGCATCGACAGCAATTTTTTTAGCAAGGTCTGCCATCTGGCGTTCTTCAAATAAACCCTTTTTATTAAGTCCGTGAGGCTTCGCCTAGAGAGCGCCACCCTACCACACGGCATCATGCAAGACATTGTAGCGCGTTGTTTGGACTTCCAACTTCTGTTGCTCTTTCTTAAAATTCGTTTAAAAATCCAAGCAGCACCCGAATTTTCAGCATGCGCTTATACGGTGTTCGAAGCTATAATGAATCAAAATCCAAGCACTCTGAAGTTTGCTGTCGTTCACGCGCAGTAAAGGTGTTCGTTTTACCATCAAGCAGGAGCGTATCCAAACTGAGCTCTGGCTAGGCAGGAAGGGGTGGAAGCGATATGCTGCATGTCCAGAAAGGGGGTGAGAAAGAGCATGCATCGCAATAGCCCCGGCAGTGCTGGTTCGGCACTTCTTGAAGAGGCAATGCCCCCCTCCCACCCTTCCCTTTTCTATAATAGATTTGCGACTGCGTACAAACAGAGGGAATGCAAGTGTCCGCCCACGATAAGATGATGCTATGCGTCACTTGGTGAGTACTGGCGATAACCGCGGTTCCTCGACGGAGCTCCATGGCCTGGCTCTTCACTCAACAGCACTCAGCGCGTAACTCTGCCACAGTGTGAACAGGGCCTCACCCCCTTTAATGTTTAGCATTAAAAAGGGGCTATTGCAAATTTTCTTAAATTTCCCCCAACCTGTGCCCTATTTCTGCAGTCATGCTTGCTAAATGCAATAGCTCATGGTGATCCGGGCAAAGACAACGTTTTCTACCAGAACTTGTCCAGCGTTGTCAAGCAAGAGCTTGACAGCATATGTTAATTATGTTGAACGCCTGCGCGAACCACAGCAGTCACGCAGATTAAAAGCGGTGGCATTCCGTCAAAGATCAGATTTTCTGTCCAATATAGGTGCAAGCAAAGCATTGGAAGAGCGCCTGACCAGTATAGTAATGGCAGCGAGGCTTATTTCCAGATTCTAATATTACAGCGCACTACAAACAGGACACAGGGAAGGACGCAGACACAGCGCTGATAGGAAAAGGAAATCATAAGATCACCCGAGAAATCATCGAGGCCTTCGAAATTCATTGGCAGAGTGACAAGTGCATCAGCATGCCTTCTGTAGCCCTATCAGAAAAAGAACTAAAATTTCTGGCCAACCGTCAATGAAATGAGAGTGCATACTTTGTTCACACTTGATATTGGTTTTGTGTTTGATTGCATCGTATATATGTTCACTTTCCCAAAAAAACCCTCAGTTGTTAGTCAGCGCTGTGTCTGCGTCCTTCCCTGTGTCCTGTTTGTAGTGCGCTGTAATACAAGAATGTCGAAATACCAACTCGCCCATCAGTCCATACGTGGTCCATACTCGTCAACTTCTTTCCAGAAGCCGATAGGCGAGCAGCAGAACTTCGGAATGGACCGGCCGGCTTCGCTCTGCTGCGAATCCGATAGTGTGCGCTGGCATGCAGTTTTGCCAACTTGGCCGTCACTCGCTGTAGTACCGTATTTGCACGATTGTAACGAGCACCTTTTTTTGCTAGAAGTAACCTGCAAATTTGTGTGCGCGTTACAATCGGGCTCAAAGCCGAAATCGGCTTCGAAACGGCCAGCAGCATTCCCGTGTATACGCGAACGCCTCCCGCAATACTAATCAATCCTATCAAAGCACTTTTTTTTCGAAATATTGTAACCTTTCCTGCGCGTTACAATCAAAGGGGGGGGGGGGGGGGGGTTAGAATAATGCAAATGCGGTACTCACAAGGCGTCTTGTGGCAATTATGACATATATTGCGGCTACCACGATGGAATGGGCAGCTCCACTGGTGCAGTGTGCACGGAAACTTCGCTGCGCTCAGGTCGACAAAGTCAGCGAACACAGGAATCAAGACAGCGACATCGAGTGTTGCGCAATGAACAGTTTAATTTCTGTAACTATACTGTCACGTAGCCAAAGACGATGCAGCTGTCATGAAAGAAAAGCAAGTTTTACTGGAGCGAACTTGTGCTCCCCTGTCAAATCAAAGAATACACAGGCGGCGAAACAGCAGTCAACGAAGTGACGTGCGCCGACTGCTGTCGGCGAATCGAAAACCGCGGCGTCTGCTCTGCGGGAATTTATCTTTCAGCGCCAGAGTGCCTCGAACAGTCGAATTGCATCGAGATCACTGTAGATCAAAGAAGATTATTCTATTATGGCGACGTTAGTTCGAAATACTCTCCCTATCAAAGGAGATAACACATGCGTCATAAAAATTCCCCCGCATTTCCCCGAGGGGGAGAATGTGAAAGTGCGAATGCACGGTTGTCGGCCCGCTTGCGGCGCTTGCGCTCGGCCCCCGCAGCCCACCGCCTCGCCGCCTTCTCTTCCATCTCTTCCATCGGGTTTGTAGTATCACGTGTACACCACGCAGTTATCAAGCCGCTATAACGCCGCTGAGTCGCCAACGCACGCCGCTGACGACGTAGTTTGAATGCGTTCAAGATATAAGGCGCGTTACTAACACTGATATCAGCGTCGCGTCCGTGGCTTAGTCGGTAGAGCGTCGCGCTGCGGCCGCAAAGTCCTCGGATCGAAACCTGGCGCCGGATGCTGTTTCTTTTATCGAGGAGCACTGCGGACGCCGCCGCCGCCGGCGGTGGATGGTTTGGGGTCGCGCACTTAAAAAATTAAGAATGGAACACGTGCTTCACTTGGCACACAGATAACGCAGCCCGGATCCGCCGGGACGTAAGAAATTGGCCGCGTATCTGCTCCTTTCGTTGCAAATGTCGACGCAAGACGATAGTCGACTGGCGCCCCTGGCACGTAACTGCATCCCTCTTCTTTCCCGCTCATCTCTCATGCTGTTCCTCTCCCGTCTCGTTCCTTCCAAGATAACCCGCTACAGGTTTGCTCACGTCAATTTAAATTTACCGCGCTCCACTGTTCCAAGTCGGATGTGCCTGGGTGCCAGCGCTGCTGTACGGCAAAGACGTGCGTGAATCGAGGCACCCTGCTACAACGTTTATAGAGCCACGTTGCCCTACTCCACGAGCGTTCCAAGCGGAACGTGGAACCTGTCTAGTGGGACCTTTCGTTGCTATTGCCGTTTGATTTCTCAAATGCCGCCAGGAGGTAGCGCTGGCAACAGCAGGCGACAGTTTTCTGCCGTTGATGTAGTACGTCTTTTGCTATCGGGAAAACCAAGCATCCATAAATTTTTAAATAAACGAACACTGCAAATATCACTTATGTGTTGATTTGCTGCCTTATATTTGCGTAATGCCTTGTTCTTGTTCAACAATGTTGGCAAGCATAAACACTGACAGCGGACTTAGACATCTAGATTTGGCTGTGAGTATATAATAGCTTTCGTTTCACTTTGGCCGGGTGGCTAAATCGAGTCACAGACAGACAGACGGACACCAAAATTTCTGCGTTTACGCAGCCCAAGAAGGGCTATTGTCTTTAAAATGCGACACCCGCAGGTAGCAGCAGCCGCTGGAACCAAGGCTTGGATGCAAGGCACAGACAAGTGAACTCGTATGCGGGACGACTTTCTCTGTGCAAGTCGTCGCGTGTACGAAGGAAGCTCTGGCTGAAGGAAGGGAAAGGGAGTCTTGCCTGTCGGATGACGCCCTACGCGTCGATGGCGAACATACCTGCGAAGATGAAATATTACAAATTGGTTAATAACTTACTCGTCACATCGTTTGCAGTTCGTAGAACTGAAGGTCAATGCTCAGATATCGTGCAAGTTCCGTCAGGTGTACCACACGGAACAGTATTGGGCCCCATCTTGTTTCGTTTGTTTATAATATCGGAAATAAAATATATGCAACGGTACGACTGTTTGCAGATGATTTCGTTATCTACAAGCAAATAAAACACTTAGAATGACCAAATATTGCTAAATGACGCGCTAAAAAACATTTCTAGATGGTGCCAGGACTGGCAAATGTTACTTAACTTATACAAGTCTGTTTGCATGACCGTTACTAGAAGAAAAAGCACCATCCATGTACCAGTATATGATTGATAGAAACGTTCTCAGAAGAGTGGATGAATATAAATACTCGAGAGTTATTATGTCTGTTGACCTAAGGTATAATAAACACATACCGTATATTACTGCTAAGCCCCCTCTTCGTTCTACCCTCTCAAACGCTCCCCCAAATCAGCTTGACCTGAGACCAAACTACATAGTTGCCTACACCTCCTTATTTAAAACGTACGCTCGGTACTAGAATATGAAATAATAAGTTGGTTCCCACACACTGTGCGTATAACAACTAGAAAAAAACTAGAAAGAAGAAACTAGGACAGTGTGACTTCATCACTCCTTAGTGTCGGGATAAGAAGAATGATGACCGACATTCCGCCCCGCGTAAAGAATGAATGTGGCGTATCAGACAACATGCATTATGTGTCTACTTGAAAGAACGAACCTTTCGTCACATTCTCTCAACTTCAATCCTACCACGAAGGGCATTTTTGTTTTCTTAAAGCGAAGCTTCACGGGTCTAGTGTTCCGTACATATTTTTGCAGCATGAGCTACACTGGCCGAGGTTGAGCAGTTCCGCGTGGCTCCTGAAGAGCCGTGCTGCGCATGCGCGAGGAGCAGTGACGTCACACGGCGCACAGCTGGCGTGCCGGAGCCGCCGCCGCCGCCGCCGCGACTGGATTGGATTCAATTGAACTGAATTAAATTGGATTGGATTGGAAATCGTTTCAGCAGCAGTAAGCATGATATTCAGCTAATCCTAGACAACCAGGAAAACTAAGAATAACCAGCTGAACCTGAGCTCACGCTACGTATATCCTGGCATAGCCGAGCTAAACCACTGCTAATTTTTACCATATTTCTGTGCGGGAGAAAAGACGCCTTGCGGCAATGCCAACTTTATCGCGAATGCTCAACAGAAAACGGCTGTAACTCTGCATTTATCAAAACTTTCCCCGAAACAATAATATAACAATTGGCCGCTAATACTCCGAGGTTTATATACATGTCATAATTATTTTGTTCATGGAGTCGCTGCAAATGCTACAAAATCCCCGTCTAAAGTTAATTGGACATCTACGGCAGTAACACGGTTTCAGACATAGATTTACTACGAGTTTGAGACAACGGCTGTGACTGCTGCTTTATCAAAACTTTCCCAAGAAAAATTATGTGACAGCTAGCTGCTAAGGACTCTATCATCAGGCTGAGTTTCATTTACTTGTAGTAATTAGACAGTCCACATTAAATGAGTTCATATTTATGATCAAAATCCCGCGTCACCTGTGTGTCGTGTGCTAAAGCTTGGCAGGTCATCCTCTAACACATGGTGGAATGGTCCATGTTTTCTTTTTTTTTTTTTACAATGCGCGGGTTCATATTGGAGGGTGCTCGGATGTCCCGAGCCGGGATTACGATACATAGTGTAAGACAGGAACCAAAATGGCTGCAAAAAAGTGTCGGAAGAGACATTCCGTACCTTCTTCCAGTTGGAAAAGGAGAAGTTATATTTTTTCAATGAGCGGATTTTTTTTCGTTTATCCATCATTAATTTCCAATTCTAAGAGTACTTTTAAATAATTAGACAGATCTCAAGCTAAAGTTAATCCCCCTCGGTGGGTATGTGCCAATACCAAATAGAAGAAGAAGAAGAAGAAGAAGAAGAAGAAAAAGAAGAAGAAGAAGAAGAAGATGGTGATGATGATTAGGATGATGATGATGACAGACATTGCGAATACAGAAGAATGCCCCATAGCGAGAGCACGGCCCCTCGATCAAGCGCACGCAAGGTCCAGGGGTCTTAGCCAGAGACTGAGTTGGGACCTCGTACAGCAGTCACCGTAGAAAAGGTAATTAAATCAGCAAACAGCAGCAGGGAAAACTTGCAATGGAATACATGCAAGCAACACAAAACAGTCGACAAAAAAACAGCAAAAGAATGGGAAACAAAAGAAAAAATTGGCCAGGATTGCAGAAATGGGGCCCATGTCTCAGCCCTTGTTTTCGATAAGCAGGCGGGGTTGTGGCGACGAACAACTTCAGGGTGCCGAACCGAGGGCAGCGAGGCAGCTACGCTCGCTTCGACATTTTAGCTGCATTTCGCGATAATTTCCATGGGACAAAAAAGCCTCTTACCATACTTCCTTGAAGATGGATAAGAGGGATCAAGAACCCGACGCACCCCGCTGTACCAGCTCTCTTTTTAAAGCGAAAGCTTTATTGATCCAGGTACACACACCGAAGATGCCTCGTTCTCTCAATCTTACCTTCACACTCTTTAAAAAAAGGTCGGGGCATTCA
This sequence comes from Haemaphysalis longicornis, assembly GCF_048455015.1. Taxonomy (NCBI): domain Eukaryota; kingdom Metazoa; phylum Arthropoda; class Arachnida; order Ixodida; family Ixodidae; genus Haemaphysalis; species Haemaphysalis longicornis. Next base: position 109,967,974 of record NW_027526225.1, read on the forward strand.
CTAATGGAATACTAACAAGTTACTTGTCCCAGTACACACTAGGAACTTGGTAACTTAGGTAGCAAATTTAGCACTAGTCAGGGTTACTAACTGAAGGAGGCAGAAAGCACCACTACCTCCACTAGTAAAGTCCTAGCGATAACACTCTTCTGAGCTACATGCGTTTACTAACAGGCCATGCATAGCCTAGTCATAATAAGCACGAGCTTAATCCAGTGCATACTACCTCCTACACTCAGTTAATTTCCTAACCGTGCAGTTGCTAGTGGCAGAGCCTACGTACAAAACCGTGCGGTAGTAAGGTTCGTAAGGAGTTAGTAAATACGGCCGTTACTACCTTTTTACGACCTTTTTTAATCAAAAGTGTAGGCTCAGCGAAGGTGATGCCAGCGCCTCGCTGGCATCCAGGGGGAAAGTGCGGAGAAGGGCGCATGCCACTAAAAAGCGCGCCATTAATAAGTGTGCCATTAAGAGCGCATGTCATCAGAAAACGATACAAGGAGAGGCGCTGGTGGCGTACAAGTCTACTGCATATTCGCTTTTACAGTGTGGGCTGCGCCATGCGGCGTTTCTTTTTTTGTGTGTGGAGCAATGTTGTGCGCCTTCAATGTGCGCTCTCGGCCCGAAAGCCGAGCTATCTCTCGACAACCTTGGTTTCACCTTGTTCAACCATGGCATTTTCTCTTCGCAATCGTTCAACTGGATCACGCGAACTGTTCTTTTTCAGCAACCAACTCTCCTTTAGTTACTGACTCTGGCACTGACTTTTAAGTAACAAAAGCTTGACAAGGGCTAGTTGGTTGAACACACTGAAACAAAGACGCTAAACAACGGAGACCAGAAGAAACACGACTGTTTCTGCGTGTTTCTTCCGGTCCCCGTTGTTTAGCGCATCAGTCTTCAGAACTGACCTTTAGTCACCCCAGTAATGCTGACAGCAGTAATAGTCATGGCGCAAAGCTTGGCAACTCTAAGCTGAGTCGGGGGGGAATATAGTATACGTATACGGCACGTTCCCCTTTACACAGTCTTTAACCTGTGAGCGCGTCTGACGCAATCTTAATTGCTAACCGCACCCCCCTCATTTTCTTTAGTTCTCGGTACAGTGTGAACTACGTACTAATATATATGACAGCACGCCTGCCCTTGTAGAACACATGCATCCTTTCCGTGGAGTATGCAAAAAAGAGAGGCGGCGGGAGGGGAAGGGGACATTCATTGTCGGCTCTACTTGTTCGGCGAGTTTGCTAAAGCCTTTCCTTCGCAATGACTTGCTTGAAGAAAAAAAAATACACTCAAGATAGGGGGGAAATGGAAGCTACAGGAAAGTCAACGTTAACGCTTCAAGGTGAATCAAATCTGCTTCGTCCGAAAGCCAGCATTAGACTTCGCATTCAGCCATCCTTCTTTCCCGTGCTTACACGACCGCAGCGTATACCCGAATGCATTCAGTGTTCCCGTGTTGTTGTTCTTTTTTTTCTTTCTTTTTCATTCAAGAAACCGACTCTGAAGCGAGTCGCCTGAGACAGTGCAACTTTAAAAATGGGCTCGGCATTTTTGGTGCCGCGTAAAGGCACGCTCGATGCAAACAGTAACGCCCACACACGGCAGTCACGACACTCAAAAATAGCATTCTCTTTCGAAGGTCGCTACTGCAATAGTCTCGTCACTTTAGCAACTCGAGCTCCGTCTCGAAAAATCGGATCAACAAACCACGTTGTTTCACATGTAGCGGCGGTGGATAGACAATACAAACAATCGGCCGGGCGTCGAGAGGAAAGGCAGCTGACACATCGCGCTTCCTACTTTGTTTCGGAACAAGCCCGCATCAAATGAAAAAGTTAAACAAACAAATGGTGAAAGGGGATTTTGCTATCCAAACACGGCTGCGGCAGACGCTGAAGAGAAACCGCGAGAGGAGGAGGAGGAAGAGGAGGGAAACAGACAGCTGTGAGCGCCGCTTCTGCTTACAAGCGCAGCCGGAGCGGCTCGAACCACGAGGACTGAACCGCCACATGTATAACGTGGCCGCGTACGGAATTTGAACCGCGCTCACGAACGCAACGGGCGCCGAATCTTCCTTGTCAACTTGGCTGAGCCGTCTCGACTTGGGTGTCGGAGGTGGTGCGGCCTGTCGGCGAAGTGGAGGTGGCATCAATCGCCGAGGCGGCCGGCGACATGGAGCCGCCGTTGCGTCGCTGCGACAAGGCGGTGAGTCACTTGAGTCCCGCGTCGTCGCCGCCTCCAAGGCCGCGCCTGACAGCCGCTTAGTCGCAGCGGTGGTAATGCCGCTACGCGTCAATGCGGGAGCCAATTATAATACACCCGACGTTCCATGACGCGCGTGTGTACGTGATGATTGCCGCCTCAGCTGGAGTCAGTTGGTGGGGTATACGAACAAACGTTCGTTAGACCACGGCTTTGATGAACTCTTCGGAGCGTAGCGCAGGGCACGGCGGGGGACTAGAAAAGGATGGAGAAAGTTCGCGTCTTTGCGGCACACCTGGCTGAACAACCTGCTTCTTTTCATTTTCTCGCAGAAAGCGATCTCTGGAGAGATCTACTATTACTATTTTGCACCGCTAGTGTTTTGAGGTTGAATAGCACGTAGCTGGACACTCTTTTTCTCCAAGAAAAGTGATTTGAGGAGGGACCTGCTGTTACTCTTTCGCTCTGCTTAGTATTTCGATGGTAAAGAGTGCAACAGCAAATTAATGCCCTGTTGTTTTGCTGGCAACACTCTCGGGTTCATTACGTAGTTTCGAAAGTACCTTTTCCGGCTGATGAAATGTACAAAAGCCATGCTTACCCTAAGCGCACACAAGCAGAAACTTCATTAAGTTCGCAGTCCAGGTGGCTGCGGACAGTTCTTGCACGTATCTGGACGAAATGACGGCGCCATGAACGAAAACTTGATTGATTGCAAACAGCAGTTGTTCCCGGAACAGTTCAACGAAACGATTATTCAGCGACCGGGTGCATGCTAGCGTTTTTCCAGAGTCGGAACGTTGACGAACTTTCCTTGTCATATTTTCCAGCGCTGTATACTTAGATGTGAGTCCGTGTGGGCTCTACGCAAACAAGGCAAAGTACGCACCCTCGGCCTTGGTTATGTATGCAGTTCGCGTGCATAAGTTTCCCGCCAAAGGTGGGAACGTCAGAACACATCTGCAAGGTTTGCGTATGTTTAAGCAAACGCAGGGTCTGTCTTGTTTGTGGAACGCAAGCTGTCGTCTCCGCTTCTTCTGACAACCGGAACAAATGACTTTCTGCGCACGCCATGGCACCATACTGTAAGAGAGGGTCAAGCATGAGTATCATCATTATCATCGTCGTCGTCGTCGTCGTCGTAATCATCATAATCAAGAACAACAACAGCGTATTCGGGTGCACTACAGGACGAAGGCCTCTCCCATTGACCTCTACAGGGTTCCGTCTTGCGCCGTGCGAGCCTATTCTTTGCCTCCGAGTTTCCTTATTTCGTCCCTACATCGACTTCATGGCCTTCCCCTCATTATAGCATGAGTATACGCCAGTAGAAAGTTGTGTCAGTGACTTAATCATGTCCTCCGAGTATATGATAAGCACATTGGTCAGCACTGGGTTCACGTGAATGATCGGTTAAGAGGTTATAATTGACTGTTCACGCTGCTTGTTAAAAATTATACGGTGTTTTGCCTTCATCTGCTAATGCCATTAACATACTTGGCGGGCATGTGCAGTTCCACCCCCTGCCCCCCTTTTCCTCCTTCGCAATATAACATACTTGGGGGCATGTACAGTTCGCAATATTTCTGAGCTCATGATACGGTGTATATATAATACTCCGAGCTTTCATGTGTGTTTCGCCCTTTTTAATTCGTAATCTATGGCTGCTTGATCCCACTACGCTCTACAGAGCGAGTTATTCTACTCTGAAAACAGGTAGTTTTTCGTCTTCTTGTGGTAGATGAAGGGTATCCTTGAGATTTTACTAGGATGTTACTAAGATGTTATTAGGATGTTACTAAGATGTTATTAGGATGTTACTAAGATGTTACTAGGATGCTACCTAGGATGTTACGAAGAACGACACCGTAGCCAGACCTGAGTACCGACGTACCAGACTTACTTCCATAAAGACTTTCCTTCAGCATTTGTTGTGAGACAGTTTGCAAATATCATTGCTCTTGTACAACATTTTCTCGAGGTCGTTGCTGGAGGGTGCGGAAGATTAGAAAGGCAGAATGCATGGTCAGCAGGTGCAATGGAATTGTTTGACAAAAATTGTTCCCGGAGTTCGAAACAAGATGTTTTGATCGTTTTTCTCAGCACTTTTGTTGACAGAAATCATTATAAGAAGTCGTGTCTATTTGAACTACGCGTCGCACTGGCTTCTATATTAGTTTGTTTGTCTTCGCTGTATTTCAAGTGTAAAAGTAAGGAAAAATAGGCCATGCCTGGAATAGCACTTTATACCTGAAATTATACATAGAAGCATGCATATCTTGAATATGGGTAAATAAAATGCATCCCCCAACCGTCTCTCGAATATTTGATCCCACTCAGTGCTAGAAATGTTTTTTTTTTTTTTTCTGGAATTCGGTAAGCGCAAAATGTATGCTCCATTAGTGTGTTCGATATACGTCCGATGCAGGTTCGATGTTCAAACGAGGCAAGGTTTTTTTTTTTTTTTTTTCGAAATGAGCCAAATTCACAAACCGAAACTAAGTCAGAAAAAAACTGCAATGACTAGAAAAACTCGGCAACTTACCCCTAAAAACCAGGTGGCAAGAAAATAGTTTAGATAATGACCAGCAAACGCGTACGCATATCGTAGTTCGAATCCAAAATGAGCCGCGATCCTGCTGTTTCACGGATCGAAATGAGCCAAACCCATTTGCCGAATGGGAGTTTGCTTTTGGCTTGGCTGTTTGGACTGTTTTTCAGACGTTTTCTTTTTCTTTTTTACCTTTCGGAGCTAGCTTATCATAACTTCAGACGGCAATAAGGAGATCGGCGAAAACTCTGTCACCAGACGTCGACGACAAAGTGAATGTAAAAAGAAGTGAACGAACTTAAACTGAGAGATGTGAAACAATCCTTTCATCTCGTCTCCCTCGTCCCTACGGAGTAACTCTGGTTACACTTATCTTTTAAACCCATATTTACCATTTTGGGACTTAATTAAATAGCTGCCGCTTACAAACCCTGACAAATCCCCTCCCTCCCCCCCTCCCTCTGTGAGTACCAACCACCTCATTAAGGTGAAGAAGATAGGAACAGCCTTCTTGTGAAGCGTTTCGGAAATTCATGGCAAGGCAATGAAGAGCTTGCTTACTTTGTGTCTTCAGGCGTGTCCAAGAAAATTATCCCGCGGGAGAATTCCAAAAGAGCTGTTAATGATGCCAAGAGGACTTACCTTCTCTTCATGATACTTCTACTGTTCTTGAAGCCCTGGTGCATACGTTTAATGCCTTTTCCGCCAAACAATCCATCGCACCATTCTTGAAATTCAATTTAAATAAAATTTTCGTAAAAAAAAATTCCGCATCAAGTCGAGTGTTTCAATGCAATACGACCCGCATCCAAACTTATCATGCCAATATTGCTTAAATTAGCCGCGTAGTTTTTCATTACTTGTGGCCGTACACTTCCCCTAGCTGGCATGTAAAGCATATCATATAACACTTTCGACAGCGTTGCATTTAGTTCCGGTAACAAACTTCCGGTTTTTTTCTCAAATTCGCTTTCGGTGGATTTGGCTCATTTCGAAAAAAAAAAAAAGAAATTGCCTCAAATGATGTTCCACTTATGTTCAATTAAACATGAGGACTTCCTATCACACCCAACAGCGAAGCGATCGCTGCGTCTTTCATGCAGACAATGAAGATTATGTAAACGGTATCCTTTGCGCGGATGACCGATGGCGAGATACCAGGAAGGGTCGGTTTCACTTTCACTATTTGGGTTCACGGGCACTCGACGCCACGTATCATCAATGGACTCAAGGGTCGATCATTCCAGAGTCACGCCTACACTCTTAACCTGGTTCCCTGTAAGTTGCAGTTAAAAGGGTTACCTACCTATTTTCACGTTGACCCGAACGAAAAATTACTGCAACGAGACATCTAAGTGGATCTTATGCCAATATTCAGTTGGACGCAAATTCTTCCAGC
>NW_027526225.1:109974231-110018428 GCF_048455015.1 Haemaphysalis longicornis
CGGAAGCCCTGACGTCTGCAGTTTGGGGCGCGGCGGCCAACGGGATGCCGGTGCTGATTGCTGATGCTGATGCCGATGCTGATGCCGATTCCTGCGCTAATGCTGATGTCTAGAGGGTATTCGTTCTGAGCTTTCTCGTGCACGTAAATATTAAAATTGATTTAAAATGTGTTACACTGGACGGTTACGGCTGAAACATTCTGGGAGGAATCTTCGTACACAGAGGAAGCATTTTACATAGGTATCTCGGCTATAAAACTTCGTGTCAGCACTCCGTTAAGGCATCCAGCGGTTTTCCTGATGCACACTTCTCCACATGTTAGCTGCAGACAATACAAACTAATGCTTGGCACAAACGAGGTGGATATAGTTGAGAATACGAAAGTGCTAGGGGTGCAGTTTTCTAGTAACTTAATTTTAGGACATTCATGTTAGTGAAATTCATTTAAAAACTTGTACAGAATAGCTGGGACACAAAATAGAGCCCGCCACGTACTCGTATTACCGTATTTATTCAAAAATCAGGCGTTTTTTTTTTTTTTTTTTTTTCCCGAAATTCGTAGTTTCGAAGTCATGCCCGGCCTTATATTCGAGGCTCAGAAATATACTTTTGTTTCTTTGTTAACTCTCCAAACTGCACGCTCGTCTTATAATCGTGACCGTCTTTTAATCAAACGAATACGGTATCTGACGGAATAAAGCGTTTAATCTACAATTCCTTGCTTCTTCCCCCGTAACATATGGCCAGTAGTTTGGGGCGCAACAACAAAAATGAATTTAAATAAATTACTTCTGTGTCAAACGAGAGCTTTAGGAGTCATCGCAAATCTTTCATTTGCCTCCCACGCAAAAGAGCTGTTCGATCGATGTAAAATAATTAACGTTAATCGCGTGTACGACTTTCGCTTAATACAAACATAAAAATGTAGTTAGAGTCAACAACCCTTTTATGCTGAGTTATTCGGATTAAGAAACAACCTTATTATATACAAGACGCGTTTCGCGAATGCGCGATGCACTCCAAATCCAGAAAACAATTATGGCTTACAGACATTCCCCTTTAAACGTACCAGTACTTTTAAATAAGCTAAATATGGCTGAAGTAGACCTTTCGCGCTTCCCCAAGCGAAACTTTCGAGAATCATTTATTCAATTTTTTTTTTCATAACTATGCTCGGTTGCTGCATTTGTGTATCTTGTAATTTCTATTCATTATTTGCTGTGTGGTTAACTTTGTCTGAGTGCTGGATTAGAATTGATGAGTCCTACTCCTCGTCTTGTATTTTGCAAACGCCTCTGCTGTTAACGCCGGTGTTGTTTATAGGGGGTGGTTTTTATTTTTATTTTATTTCTTTCCTAAATATCTGAAGCCTGCAGTGTACTTTTTTTTTTTGCTCCACGTGTAATGTATGTGTACACGTGAAGTATCATGTTAACATGTTTCTGTCTGTTCATATCACACTTGTCGATTGTCGTAATATTTCCTACGGGTGCCCTTCTTTGTTTGTTTGTTTTTCTCCTTTGCTACACTATTCTATTTCCCGATACCGACCTGCCAGCCTATCTTCTAAGTGTTCCTTTTTCTCGACGCGACAAACTCGTGTGGCCAGTTGCTGTAGGCTCGTCAAGCTGCCATTTTTTGTGACGTCCCCCTCCTCGTATGCCCCAGGAAAATTAAATTTGATTTGATTGTGCGCAAAGCACAGACTGCTTTGCGTGTTTCACATATTTCATCTTCTGTTGTGATGCTATCCCGACTTATCAAATCTCTTGCCAACCGGGCATCAAATCTCGCTGTGCTTTCTTTCGGACGGAAAGCGCGACGTTTACGCGTGTGACAGCCAGTGAACTTCGGTTTTTTTTTTTTTTTTTTTCACCTCTTTTCTTCATTGTGATTCAGACTTCGACAAAGTAGTTCCATTAGTTTGTTGGATGACGCATCTAATTTTTTCGCACATGGCGGCTGTGGTAACACCAGGAAACCTCGTCTACTTTAGTCTTCTTACCTGCGATTCAAGACTGATGCCCATCATGTGATGTGCGCACACCACGTGTATCAAGCGGTGAACAAAGGTGAACCAAGCCAACGCTATGCCATTTTTATCCAGCCGGGAATGTCAAGTGACAGTCCAAGAGCGGCTTAGCGGCTCTGGGAGAGTTCATCCAACACGCGTTGTCGTCTTCGAAATAATATATGGGCACGCACATATATTGCAGTTGCCGTTAATAGGTGAATGACAGACCAAGACCCTTTGTTTGAAAACAATTTCAGCGCGCCTTCACGTGTCCGATCAAAGGGGGCGGACCGAATGAAAACCAAATAGTCGTCTGTATACATCTACATCTTGCGCACAAACACTTCCAAAGCCACGTCAAGAGCCTTGTCCACGTTCTCCAGAAAAATGTCGCTTAACACGGGTGCGGCCTTTGAGCCAATCCAGACGTCTTACCCTCCCGGCCCACGTATGTGCGCCTAAGATAAAAGAGCAGTGCTATGAACCTTTTCATCCGTTATCTTTAATAGGATCAGGACATGTCCTCGGCTGTGTTGCGCACTTATATCTTCCTGCCGACTGCACCAATTACAGGACCGCTAGCACAGCCCACTGATAAAATGGCAGCTCCCAGGACGAAGAAGATAAAAAGGTGTATACAGAACTTCTTCCCACTGAAATCCCACACGCCACCACAAACCTCATTTCACACCATTGCTATACATATGCACTACTTTACACTATAGAGTTTGCGGCAGTGAATAATGCAAGTACTCTATGACATTATTAAACCCTGGAGAGGGCTCTAGGATCCCTTCTCCTAAAGAACTGAAGGTGGCAGCCGACTTCGGAATTCGTAAGAAAGCGGTCTTGTGTTAGACGCCCCTGGGACAATGGGACAAAACGCGTGATGGTTGGCTAGCTGAAGTTAATTTAATTCGTCAAGGAAAAAACTATTTGGCGAATGCGTGGATAGCGCACAATATTCCCACGCTATGATGTCAAAATCAGGACGCATGTGACTGATCCAGAGAGAGAGAGAGAGAGAGAGAGAGAGAGAGAGAGAGAGAGAGAGAGAGAGCAAACTTTATTTCAACCTCAGATTCAGGGAAGTGGGGTGGGGGAGGCCCAGAGGGCGTCCGCGACCGCCAGGGCTCGCGCCGTGACAGCTTTTGACTGAGGCGTCGCTTTATCCAGTAGGTAATTCATCGGCCAGAACACTGCCGTATTCGCACATTCAATCGTGTGATACAACGACCTCGTGAACCACACGATCACGTTGGCACGCGCATTGATTGATTGATTGATTGATTGATTGATTGATTGATTGATTGATTGATTGATTGATTGATTGATTGATTGATTGATTGATTGATTGATTGATTGATTGATTGATTGATTGATTGATTGATTGATTGATTGATTGATTGATTGATTGATTGATTGATTGATTGATTGATTCCGATCAGGAACCAATTACCGAACAGGCCCCCCTTTTCTTCAGGCATAATTAATGCACCCTTCTCCCATCCCGTTCTTTTACGTATACTAAGGCTTACGACTTTCACAGGTTCAAAATAGAGTCTATTACCGCGATAAGAACGCTTAATGTGATGTATTCTTCGGCCATTCTCATTATCTGGCTGGTATATTGCCTTTTATTCCGAGCGATCTGTCACATATGCTGTTAGCGTTAAAAACGCCCCACCCACCCACACCTTACAAACGCACACGCGCGCACGCACAAACACACATACAGACGCACGCACGCACACGCACGCACGCACGCACACACACACACGCACGCACGCACGCACGCACGCACGCACGCGCGCATACACACAGGTACGCACACACAGTACACGATCTTCCTTGCAAAGATCCAGGCATCCTCATCTGTGGCTGCGATGTGGCAAGTGAAAATCTGTTAAGTGTCTGTGAGGTAAGAAATCTGTGGTTGCCTGTTAGGTAAATAGTACTGCTCATTTAAAGACTTTCATCGAAATAAACTTTTTCACTCGTTCTTTTCTCAACGCCCCTACAGCGTACTTCGACATTTCTTTCTACGAGTGCACGATAGAGAGAAAACTTCGTACCAAGAACACAAACCGTTGTTCGTTTTAAATAGCTAGGCGACTTGGCATTTCAAATTCTGTATTTCATAGCCTCCGCCGCGTACTCTTTCTTTATTCAGTATAAATGGGTCGGTTGTCGCATTCATGAATGATAACGTGCTTGCAATCCTGCTCCATAAATTCGATTCCTCAGAACTACTTTCCAAGTTTTTCTCCAAGACGTGACGACAAATAACGTCGCAGCAACTCCGGATAGTGAGGACTTGGACTTGGGCGCTCTTTGGCTCACTTTATCTTGGTAAGTTCTCCCAAGGGTGCGGAGAGTGTTAGCCCGTGACATGCACTATTGAAAGGTCAGTATTGAAAATATCGGAAAATATCTGCATCTGGGGCGGTATTCTCGTAACTGTCCCTTTTGAAAACGTCCCTTTTGCGTCCCTTTCATCGTGACGTACTTCCGGTAAAGCAGTGGACCTTTGATTCAAATACCGTAACTGTTCTTGCAAACGCATTTTAAAGAACTTAAACCGTATCAGAGTATCTTTTATGTGTTTATTGTTCCGCGAGCGAACCAACAATAAGGTGAAGAAAAATCGTCTGCTCCAAATCGTCTGCTCCGAGTAGCCACGGCTCATAGCCCCGCCGTGCTTGCATGGCGTCACATCCGGGTGTCCCCTTTTAGCCAATCAGTGCTCGCTCAAAAGGGACACTTTTGAAAGGGACGCAAAAGGGACAAAACACGGGAATACCGCCCCTGGTGGCGGCACAGGCCACGCACGGCCTGTTCAAACCACGGGTTCAAGCCACGACTGCCGCGTCGTTTGAACGATTGCCCTCAAACCGATTTTTCACGGTGGTAGACAGGTACTGCCATCTGTTGCCTCATTGTGCCACTATCCCGAGCCGCAGCCTTGGAGGCAATGTTTGCAGCGGCCCATGCAGTAGCCGAAGTATGTGCTGCCATCTTTAAACGGCAAAACAAACTACACTTAAAACCATCCTTCCAAGTGGTAGAGAGGTGTCGCCATCTGCTGCCGCAACAGATGCTCGCACGGCAGCACTGCTACAGTGTACTAGAAGCACTGCCTGCCATCTCGTTTGCTCTATTTTCGAACAATTCTCGCCTGTCAAATGAATGGTTGCATCCACGGGGGTCTACTGCTACGAGATGTACAAATTAAACACACTACCAAAGTCACACGGGCTCTGTGCCTGTATTTCAATTATTCTGAGGGAACTCGAAGTTCAGTGGCGAAATGTTTTTGATCGATTGTAGGGTTTAACGCGCTGTATGTTGAGGGCTCCGGATTAATTTTGACCACCTGAGGACCTCTAACGTGCGCCGAAATCTGACAAAATGTTTTTTTTTACTTGTACATTTTTTGAAATAAAAGCTAGCTGTCGTATCGTTTAGGTGATTCACGGTATGTATGAGATTTGTACTGCATTCTCTTCGAAGAAATGGCATTTCATTTATTGGCCAATCGTCGTATAATTTTGTTGGTAAAGATTGTATGGGCAATTACCCACGCACGCACGCACGCACGCACGCACGCCCACACGCCCACATGTGTGTGTGTTATTGTCAAAAGGCAAAATTGAATTGCAATAAACAAAAGGTTCATGAATTGAACGCATCAGAGAAGAGTGAGGAAGGTCGGGAGGAGCGTTAGGGTTGGGAGCGGAGAGCGGATTTACTTGGTAGCTATGGCAGAAGACAGTTTCGTTCCTCCACGCGAAAGACCACTGCGAAAGACTGTCGTCTTAGAATCCCTGTTACGCTGAACAAGAAAGCCAAAGCGCTAACGGCATGGTTGCGGCCTCTGTTGGGCGCGCGCGGTAGTAACTGCGCGCATCAACAGCAATTTTTTAGCAAGGTCTGCCATCTGGCGTTCTTCAAATAAACCCTTTTTATTAAGTCCGCGAGGCCTCGCCTAGAGAGCGCCACCCTACCGCACGGCATTGTGCAAGACATTGTAGCGCGTTGTTTGTACTTCCAACTTCTGTTGCTCTTTCTTAAAATTCGTTTAAAAACCCAAGCAGCACCCGAATTTTCAGCATGCGCTCATACAGCATTCGAAGCTTTAATGAATCAAAAGCCAAGCACTCTGAACTTTGCTGTCGTTCACGCGCAGTAAAGGTGTTCGTTTTACCATCAAGCAGGAGCGTATCCAAACTGAGCTCTGTATAGGCAGGAAGGGGTGGAAGTGATATGCGGCATCTCCAGAAAGGGGGTGAGAAAGAGCATGCATCGCAATAACCCAGGCAGTGCTGGTTCGGCACTTCTTGAAGAGGCAATGCCCCCCCCCCCCCCCCCCTCCCTTCACCCTTCCCTTTTCTATAATAGATTTGCGACTGCGTACAAACAGAGGAAATGCAAGTGTCCGCCCACGATAAGATGATGCCAGGGATAAGATGATGCCACACCCCCCCCAACACCCCCCCAGAAGGACTTCGACACCCTCCCAAAAAGATTCCACAACCACAAGCACCCTGCCTAGGGATTTATACAACACCCCCCCAAACATCCCACCGACACCCCGCCAAAATCGAAATTCTGCATAAATCCCTGGATGATGCTATGCGTCACTTGGTGAGTACTGGCGATAACCGCGGTTCCTCGACGGAGCTCCATGGTCTGGCTCTTCACTCAACAGCACTCAACGCGTAACTCTGCCAGTGTGAACAGGGCCTCACCCCTTTAATGTTTAGCATTTAAAAAGTTGATATTGCAAATTTTCTTAAATTGCCCCCAACCTTTACACTATTTCTGCAGTCACGCTTGCTGAATGCAACAGCTTATGGTTATTCGGGCAAAGACAACGTTTTTTACCAGAATTTGTCCATCGTTGTTTCCCGCGTGTTGAACGAAGCAAGAACTTGACAGGATATGTTAAGTTCAACGTACGCCTGCGCGAACCACAGCAGTCACGCAGATTGAAAGCGGTGGCATTCCGCCAAAGATCAGATTTTCTGTAGGAGCGTTTGTAACTGGGCTAGTTGGTTCATTGCATGAAATTGAACAGCGCAGGGACGGGACTAAGAGTGGAGGCGACAAACACAGCGCCCGTGTTTGTCGCCTCTACTCTTAGTCCTGTCGCTGCGCTCAGGGCCGTACCCAGAGGGGGGTTTTGGGGGTTCAAACCCCTCCCGAAATCTTTTCCAGGCAGCACGTAAACAATACTTACTCTTGCTTTCAGCAAAACTACCCCTTCCCAAAATTCATAACCCCCCCCCCCGAAAAAATTTTCTGGGTACGGCCCTGGCTGCGCTGTTCAATTTCAGATTTTCTGTCCAATATACGTGCAAGCAAAGCATTGGAAGAGCGCCTGACCAGTATTCGCCCCGAGCGCGAACACAGTCGGCCCCTGGCGGCGGCGGGACGAACCGCACCTAGTGTGGATGGCGCTCTCGCGTCGTCTGCTTTTTCACGTTGCGTGCGGCGCAAGACGCGTGCTGCACACGACAAAACAACCAATATGTGTGCTCGTTTGGCAGTAAGCAATGACATAGTAACCTCTGCGAGCTCGTTTCCTCTAGAAACGCAATAATCAGCGGCCGTTGCGGGTTAATGCGCTGGTTTAATTCCACGAAACATCTTCGCTGTGGTCACCGCTTGAGTGTGAAACGTGTTATAAACATTGCGTCCACACATTGCACTTTTCGTATTGTTGAGTGCAGTCGTCTGCCGTTTCGGGAACGTCGAAGGGTGCTTTTTGAAGGTGGCGTGGCGATTATTTAAAGGATAAAAGTTTAGTACGCGAAACGGGTAAGAAGCGACAAGACCTGTGCATACGCGTGCAAATTCTACACCCTTGTAAAATTGCGCTGTGTCCTTACAGAAAGAAGAAACAAACAAAAACATTTACACTGCACACGACCCGTGCGCTATCGCCCATACATTACCGGACACGTATTTTACACCCGCAAGCGTCTGTGTGATCGTGTCCTTCCCGTACCTTTTCTAAAATAAATACCATTTTTGGACAGTCGTTGGTTATACTCAGGAGGAGGAATAAAGATTTATTCAACTGTATCGAGTTGCCAATTCTACGTATTATTTAAAATACGTTTCTATGGATGCCCAAGAGTATTTAGGGGAATGTTTCGGTAAAATTAAGCAGTTGTGAGTTTGCGTCAGTCATGTGGCATTTTGTGTGTCATTTTCATATATATCATTTTCAAATCCGACATGAATCACCTTGTCCAGAAACGTGTCTCACTCAGCATAACCAAATGCCTAATTTGGTCACGTCTTAACCTCTTAAGGTGGACCTAAGTTTAAAGAAAGAGGAGAAAACGCGTAATATATAATGCACGTTGTTGCCCACATGTGTGTAGGGTGTGTGCCATGACTCGCTGTTTTTTTTTTTTTTAATTTCTTCCCGCAATGCTTGCTTTCAATACAATTTTGAAAAAGGCGTCCCACAATTTCTGGACATTCTCGGACCAAAGGGGGGTTAATCATTTTGGAAAATACGTGTACTGCTTTTTCACCGCTACAGAACACGACGCCTAGTGTAGTTTCGATTGTAAATAATACTGATAACCACAGTTTGACTTTTCGCGCGCGTTATTCTCTTCTCGCTGCTCTTGCAACGTTGGCAGGACCCCCCCCCCCCCCTCCCCCTTCCCGAAAAAAAATGAAATCGCAGAATTTCATTTATTAACCAATCCTCAAGAATTAAATGCCAAGACAAAGGCGATATTCAGTTTACAAAACAAAGTAGTTACCGGGAACCCGTTACGCTGATTTGCAACGAGAAATAAAAAGGAAATGTTTTACTACATCTGCAACAGCGGAACTTCATTCGTCTTTAGGGTTCGTAAGCGACCTTATACGCAAGAATGCAAACACATCTCGTTGTTGCAGGCACCTGTTAGATTTTAAAAGGAACGCAAATCGTCAACAGAGCAGCCGTCACAGAAAATTTGTGCTCACTGTGAGGTCCCAGAAGCTTGGTTTGCACACTGTAAGCCTGCTTGTCACTTTGCGAAAACCTAGCTAAACATGAGATACTGATTGTACTGCGTGCGTTGACAATTCAATTCGCAAGTTCACTTGCGACGAAAGCCGTAAATAAGTGATCCGACACCGTTATTCATGAAACCTTCCTTCAGAGTCGCTAAAATTTCATTTAAAAGACCCGTTAGAGCGGTTACATTTATATCTCTGCGCTGATAAAAATTCAGTAATTTTATGTTGCCTTTTGAACACACAAAAAATATCGTAAGCTCTTAGAATGAATTTCGGGGCAGTTAAGTAGTGTTACCATTTCAGAGCATCCCACAAATGCAAGAATGCGTCATGCTATCAGTGAAAGCGATTGAGATTGCCGTTGGAAACTGAATTGCAGAGATCGAGGCTTCCTGATTTGTTTCTATTTATGCTTTTATTGAAGGCTCAAAGCCATAGTCTGGAAAGATCGAGCTTGCTACGAGCCACAGCGTACAAGTTCATTGTCACAATTATGGCCATTCTGAGATTCCCGATGAGTCGTCGCGTTTTTTGGCGTAATAATGAAAACTGACTGCCGCTTCCATGCTATACATTGAACGTTGAGTAACCGAACTACAGCATACCACTCTTGTTTGCACCTGTCGTGCGCACATACGGTGAGAAAAAGGCACGAAGCGCGCCCACAGCGTGCATTCTTACGGGCCGCTCAGCGGAGCATCCACACTAGCAGCGCGACGCTGTCGCCACCTACATGTCGAGCTCGCGGCGAATAGTAATGGCAGCGAGGCTTCTTTCCAGAAGCCGATAGGCGAGCAGCAGAACTTCGGAATGGACCGGCCGGCTTCGCTCTGCTGCGAATCCGATTGTGTGCGCTGGCATGCTGTTTTGCAAACTAGGCCGCCACTCGCTGTAGTACCGTATTTGCACGATTGTAACGCGCACCTCTTTTTTTTTTTTTTTGCTAGAAGTAGCCTGCAAATTTGCCTGCGAGTTACAATCGGGCTCAAAGCCGAAAGCGGCTTCGAAACGGCCATCAGCATTCCCATGTACACGCGAACGCCTCGCACAATACCATTCAATCCTATCAGAGCACTTTCTTTTCGAAATTTTGTAAGTAACCTTTCCTGCGCGTTACAGTCAAAGGGGGGGGGGGGGGGTAATTGTGCAAATACGGTACTCACAAGGCGTCCTGTGGCAATTACGACGTATATTGCGGCTACCACGATGGAATGGGCGCGCGTTGTATGTAGTTCAACTGGCGCACGGAAACTTCGCTGCGCTCAAGTCGACAAAGTCAGCGAGCACAGGAATCAAGACAGAGACATCGATTGTTGCGCAGTGAACAGTTTAATTTCTGTAACTACATTGTCATGTAGCCAAAGATGATGCAGCTGTCTTGAAAGAAAAGCAAGTTTTACTGGAGCGAACTTGTGCTCCCCTGTCAAATCAAAGACTACACATGCGGCGCAACAGCAGAAGTGACGGGCGCAGACTGCTGTCGGCGAATCGAAAACCGCGGCGTCTGCTCTGCGGGAATTTATCTCTCGGCGCGAGAGTGCCCCGAACAGTCGAATTACATCGAGATCACTGTAGATCAAAGAAGATTATTCTAGTCTGGTGACGTTAGTTCGAAACACTCTCCCTATCAAAGTTGATAACACATGCGGCATAAAAAATTAAGAATGGAACACGCCCTTCACTTGGCACGCAGATAACGCAGCCCGGAGCAGCCGGGACGTAAGAAATTGGCCGGGTATCTGCTCCTTTCGTTCCAAATGTCGACGCAAGACGATAGTGGACTGGTGCCCCTGGCAAGTAAATGCATCCCTTCTCTTTCCCGCTCATCTCTCATGCTGTTCCTCTCCGGTCTCATTCCTTCCAATATAACATGGTACAGGTTTGCTCAAGTCAGTTTAAATTTACCGCGCTCCACTGCTCCAAGTCGGGTGCCTGCATGCCAGCGCTGCTGTACGGCAAAGACGTGCGTGAATCGAGGCACCCTACTACAGCCACGTTGCCCTACTCCACGAGCGTTCCAAGCAGAACGTGGAACCTGTCTAGTGGACCTTTCGTTGCTATTGCTGTTTGATTTCTCAAATGCCACAAGGAGGTAGCGCTGCCAACCGCAGGCGACAGTTTTCTGCCATTGATGTAGTATTTCTTTTGCTATCGGGAAAACCAAGCATCCATAAATTTTTAAATAAAGGAACACTGCAAATATCACTTATGTGTTGATTCGCTGCCTTATATTTGCGTAATGTCTTGTTCTTGTTCAACAATGTTGCCAAGTATAAACACCAACAGCGGACTTAGACGTTTAGATTTGGTTGTGAGCATATAAGACTATTGCGCAGCTTTCGTTTCACTTTGGCCGGGTAGCTAAATCGAGTCACAGACAGAAAGACAGACATCAAAATTTCTGCGTTTACGTAGCCCAAGAAAGGCTACTGTCTTTAAAATGCGACACCCGCAGGTAGCAGCAGCCGCTGGAACCAAGGCTTGGATGCAAGGCACACGCAAGTGAGCTCGTATGCTGGACGACTTGCTCTGTGCAAGTCGTCGCGTGTACGAAGGAAACCTTGGCTTTCGGATGAAATTGGTGAAAGAATGGAAAGGGAGTCGCGTCCAGGGATTTATACACACACCCCTAGCACCCCCCCAACACCCCCTAGAAGGACTTCGACACCCCCCCCCCCCCCCCAAAAAAAAAAAAGATTCCACAACCACAAGCACCCTGCCTAGGGATTTATACAACACCCCCCCCCCCACCCCCCGAAATAGAAATTCTGCATAAACCCCTGGTCGCGTCTGTCAGATGACGTCAAACGCGTCGCACGCGAACATACCTGCGAAGATAATTACAAATTGGTTAATAGCTTACTCGTCACATCGTTTGCAGTTCGTAGAACTGAAGGTCAATGCTCAGATATCGTGCAAGTTCCGTCAGGTGTACCACAGGGAAGAGTATTGGGCCCCATCTTGTGTCGTTTGTTTATAATATCGGAAATAAAATATATGCAACGGTACAATTGTTTGCAGATGATTTCGCTATCTACAAGAAAATAAAACACTTAGAATGACCAAATATTGCTAAATGACGCGCTAAAAACATTTCTAAATGGTGCCAGGACTGGCAAATGTTACTTAACTTATACAAGTCTGTTTGCATGACCGTTACTAGAAAAAAAAGCACCATCCATGTACCAGTATATGATTGATGGAAACATTCTCAGAAGAGTGGATGAATATAAATACTCGAGAGTTATGTATAATAAACACATATCGTATATTACTGCTCAAGCCCCCTCTTCGTTCTACCCTCTCGAACGCTCCCTCAAATCAGCTTCACCTGAGACCAAACTATCTAGTTGCCTACACCTCCTTATTTAAAACGTATCCCCGGTACTAGAATATGGAATAATAAGTTGGTTCCCACACACTGTACGTATAAAAACTAGAAAAAACTAGAAAGAAGAAACTAGGACAGTGTGACTTCATAACTCCTTAGTGTCGGAGTAAGAAGAATGATGACCGACATTCCGCCTCACTTAAAGAATTAATGTGGCGTGTCAGACACATGCATTATGTGTTTACTTGAAAGAACGAACCTTTCGTCACATTCCCTCAACTTCAATCCTATCACGAAGGACGTTTTTGTTTTCTTAAAGCGAAGCATCATGGGGATAGTTAGTGTTCCGTACATATTTTTGTAGCGTGAGCTACACTGGCCGAGGTTGAGCAGTTTGGCGTGGCTCCTGAAGAGCCGTGCTGCGCATGCACGAGCAGCAGTGACGTCACACGGCGCACAGCTGGCACGCCGGAGCCGCCGCAACTGGATTGGGTTGGATTGAATTAAATTGGATTGGATTGGAAATCGTTTTAGCAGCAGTAAGCATGATAATCAGCTAATCCTACACAACCAGGAAAGGTAAGAAAAACCAGCTGAACCTGAGCTCACGCTACGTACATCCTGGCATAGCCGAGCTAAGCCACTGCTAATTTTTACCATATTTCTGCGCGGGAGAAAAGACGCCTTGCGGAAATGCCAACTTTATCGCGAATGCTCAGCAGAAAACGGCTGTAACTCTGCCTTTATCAAAACTTTCCCCAAAACAATAATATAACAATTGGCCGCTAATACGCCGAGGTTTATATACATATGCCATAATTATTTTGTTCAGAGAGTCGCTGCAAATGTTGCAAAATCCCCGTCTAAAGTAATTGGGCATCCACGGCAGTAATATGGTTTAAGACATAAAGTTAATACTAGTTTCAGACAACGTCTGTGGCTGCTGCTTTATCAAAACTTTCCCCCCAAAAATATGTACAACTAGCCGCTAAGGACTCTATATGATCAGACCGAGTTTCATTTACTTGTAGTAATTAGACAGTCCACATTAAATGAGTTCATATTTATGATAAAAATCCTGCGTCACCTTTGTGTCGTGTGCTAAAGCTTGGCAGGTCATCCTCTAACACATGGTGGAATGGTCCATGTTTTCTTTTTTTTTTTTTTTTACAATGCGCGGGTTCATATTGGAGGGTGCTCGGATGTCCCGAGCCGGGATTACGATACATAGTGTAAGACAGGAACAAAAATGGCCGCAAGAAGTGTCGGAAGAGACATTCCGTACCTTTTTGCAGGTGGAAAAGAAGAAGTTATATTTTTCCAATGAGCGGATTTTTTTCGTTTATCCATCGTTAATTTCCAATTCTAAAGAATACTTTTAAATAATTAGACAGATCTCAAGCTAAAGTTAATCCCCCTCGGTGGGTATGTTCCAATACCAAATAGAAGAAGAAGAAGAAGAAGAAGAAGAAGAAGAAGAAGAAGAAGAAGAAGAAGAAGAAGAAGAAGAAGAAGAAGATGATGATGATGATGATGACGACAGACATTGCGAATACAGAAGAAGGCCCCATAGCGAGAGGACGGCCCCTCGATCAAGCGCACGCAAGGTCGAAGAGCCGTGGCCAGAGACTGAGTTGGGACCTCGTACAGCAGTGAACGTAGAAAAGGTAATTAAATCAGCAAACAGCAGCAGGGAAAACTTGCAATGGAATACATGCAAGCAACACGAAACAGTCGACAAAAGAACAGCAAAAGAATGGGAAACAAAAGAAAAAATTGGCCAGGATTGCAGAAATGGGGCCCACGTCTCAACCCTTGTTTTCGATAAGCAGGCAGGGTTGTGGCGACGAACAACTTCAGGATGCCGAACCGAGGGCAGCGAGGCAGCTACGCTCGCTTCCGGAAGCGACATTTTAGCTGCATTTCGCGCTAATGGCCATGGGACAAAAGAGCCTCTTACCATACTTCTTTGAAGATGGATAATAGGGATCAAGAACCCGACGCACCCCGCTGTACCAGCACTTTTTTAAAGCGAAAGCTTTATTGATCCAGGTACACACGCCGCGGCGGCAAAGTGGCTAAGGCGTTGCGCTGCTGAGCAAGAGGTCGCGGGTTCGATTCCCGGCCGCGGCGGTCGCTTTTCTGATGGAGGCTAAAAGCAAAAACGCCCGTGTGTACGAGATTTCGGCGCACGTTATAGATCCCCAGGTGGTCCAAATTAATCCGGAGCCCTCCACTACGGCGCGCCTCATCACCTGCGTTGCGTCGGCGCGTTAAACCCTACAATCAATCAACACACCGAAGATGCCTCGTTCTCTCAGTCTTACCTTGACACTCTTTAAAAAAAGGTCGAGGCATTCACTAGTGGAATACTAACAAGTTACTTGTCCCAGTATACACTAGGAACTTAGTAACTGGAGGTAGCAAATTTAGCACTATAGTCAGGGTTACTAACTGAAGGAGGGAGTAAGCACCACTACCTCCACTAGTAAAGTCCTAGCGATGACACCCTTCTGAGCTACATGCGTTTACTAACTGGCCATGCATAACCTAGTCATAAGCACGACCTTAATCTACTGCATACTACTTCCTATGCTCAGTTAATTTCCTAACCATGCAGTTGCTAGCGGCAGAGCCTACGTACAAAACCACGGGGTAGTAAGGTTCGTGAGGAGTTAGTAAATACGGCCGTTACTACCTTTTTACTACCTTTTTTTAATCAAGAGTGTAGGCTCAGCGAAGGTGAAGCCAGCGCCTCGCGCAATTCCACAGTGAAAGCGGCTAAACGCTCGTTCGTTCCAGGGGGAAAGTGCGGAGAAGGGCGCATGCCACTAAAAAGCGCGCCATTAAAAAGTGTTCCATTAAGAGCGCATGCCATCAGAAAATGATACAAAGAGGCGCTGGTAGCGTCCAAGTCCACTGCATATTCGCTTTTACAGTGCGGGCTGCGCCATGCGGCGTCTCTTTTCTCTTGTGGAGCAATATTGTGCGCCTTCAATGTGCGCTCTCGGTCCGACAGCCGAGCTATCTCTCGACAACCTCGGTTTCACCTTGTTACCCGCCGCGGTGGCTCAGTGGCTAAGGCGTTGCGCTGCTGAGCACGAGGTCGCGGGTTCGATTCCCGGCCGCGGCGGCCGCTTTTCTGATGGAGGCGAAAAGCAAAAACGCCCGTGTGTACGAGATTTCGGCGCACGATAAAGATCCCCAGGTGGTCAAAATTAATCCGGAGCCCTCCACTACGGCGCGCCTCATCGCCTGCGTTGCGTCGGCGCGTTAAACCCTACAATCAATCAAATCAATTTCACCTTGTTCAACCACGGCATTTTCTCTTCGCAATCGTTCGACTGGCTCACGCGAACTGTTCTTTCTCAGCAACCAACTCTCCTTTAGTGACTAACTCTGGCACTGACTTTTAAGTAACAAAAGCTTGACAAGAACCAGTTGGTTGAACACACTGAAACAACGACGCTAAACAACGGAGACCAGAAGTAACACGACTGTTTCTGCGTGTTTCTTCTGGTCCCCGTTGTTTAGCGCCTTAGTCTTCAGCACTGACCTTTAGTCACCCCAGTGATGCTGACAGCAGTAATAGTCATGGCGCAAAGCTTGGCAACTCTAAGCTGAGTCGGGGGGGAATATAGTATACGTATACGGCACGTTCCCCTTTACACAGTCTTTAACCTGTGAGCGCGTCTGACGCAATCTTAATTGCTAACCGCACCCCCTCGTTTTCTTTAGTTCTCGGTGCAGTGTGATCTACGAACTAATATATATGGCAGCACGCCTGCCCTTGTAGAACACATGCATCCTTTCCGTGGAGTATGCAAAAAAAGAGAGGCGGCGGGAGAGGAGGGGGACATTCATTGTCGGCTCTACTTGGTCGGCTAGTTTGCTAAAGCCTTTCCTTCGCAATGACTTGCTTGAAAAAAAAAAACACCCAAGAAAGGGGGGAAATGGAAGCTACAGGAAAGTCAACGTTAACGTTTCAAGTTGAATAAAATCTGCGTTGTCCGAAAGCCAGCATTAAACTTCGCATTCAGCCATCCTTCTTTCCTGTGCTTACACGTCTGCAGTGTATACCCGAATGGATTCAGTGTTTCCGTGTCGTTGTTTTTCTTTTGTGTTTTTACATTCAAGAAACCGACTATGAAGCGAGTCGTCTGAGACAGTGCAACTTTAAAAATGGGCTCGGCATTTTTGGTGCCGCGTATAGGCACGCTCGATGCAAACAGTAACGCCCACACACGGCAGTCACGACGCTCAAAAATAGCATTCTCTTTCGAAGGTCGCTACTGCAATAGTCTCCTCACTTTAGCAACTCGAGCTCCGTCTAGAAAAATCGGATCAACAAACCACGTTGTTTCACATGTAGCGGCGGTGGATAGACAATACAAACAATCGGCCGAGCGTCGAGAGGAAAGGCTGCTGACACATTGCGTTTCCTACTTTGTTTCGGAACAAGCCCGCATCAAATGAAAAAGTTAAACAAAGAAATGGTGAAAGGGGAGTTTGCTATCCAAACACGCCAGCGGCAGACGCTGAAGAGAAACCGCGAGAGGAGGAGGAGGAGGAAGAGGAGGGAAACAGACAGCTGTGAGCGCCGCTTCTGCTTACAAGCGCAGCCGGAGCGGCTCGAACCACGAGGACTGAACCGCCACATGTATAACGTGGCCGCGTACGGAATTTGAACCGCGCTCACGAACGCAACGGGCGCCGAATCTTCCTTGTCAACTCGGCTGAGCCGTCTCGACTTGGGTGTCGGAGGTGGTGCGGCCTGTCGGCGAAGTGGAGGTGGCATCAATCGCCGAGGCGGCCGGCGACATGGAGCCGCCGTTGCGTCGCTGCGACAAGGCGGTGAGTCACTTGAGTCCCGCGTCGTCGCCGCCTCCAAGGCCGCGCCTGACAGCCGCTTAGTCGCAGCGGTGGTAATGCCGCTACGCGACAATGCGGGAGCCAATTATAATACACCCGACGTTCCATGACGCGCGTGTGTACGTGATGATTGCCGCCTCAGCTGGAGTCAGTTGGTGGCGTAGAAACAAACGTGCGTTAGACCACGGCGTTGATGAACTCTTCGGAGCGTAGCGCAGGGCACGGCGGGGGACTGGAAAAGGATGGAGAAAGTTCCCGTCCTTGCGGCATACCTGGCTGAACAACCTGCTTCTTTCATTTTCTCGCAGAAAGCGATCTCGGGAGAGATCTACTATTACTATTTTGCACCGCGTGGTGTTTTGAGGTTGAATAGCACGTAGCTGAACACTCTTTTTCTCCAAGAAAAGCGATTTGAGGAGGGACCTACTATTACTCTTTCGCTCTGCATAGTATTCCGATGGTAAAGAGTGCAACAGCTAATTAATGCCCTGTTGTTTTGCTGACAACAGTCTCGGGTTCACTACGTAGCTTCGAAAGTACCTTTTCCGGCTGATGAAATGTACAAAAGCCATGCTTACCCTAAGCGCACACAAGCAGAAACTTCATTAAGTTCGCAGTCCAGGTGGCTGCGGATAAAAACAACGGCAGTTCTTGCACATATCTGGACGAAATGACGGCGCCATGAACGAAAGCTTGATTGATTGGAAACAGCAGTTGTTCCCGGAACAGTTCAACAGAACGATTATTCAGCGACCGGGTGCGTGCTAGCGTTTTTCCAGAGTCGGAACGTTGACGAACTTTCCTTGTCATATTTTCCAGCGCTGTATACTTAGACGTGAGTCCGTGTGGGCTCTACGCAAACAAGGCAAAGTACGCACCCTCGGCCTTGGTTATGTATGCAGTTCGCGTGCATAAGTTTCCCGCCAAAGGTGGGAACGTCAGAACACATCTGCAAGGTTTGCGTATGTTTAAGCAAACGCAGCGCCTGTCTTCTTTGTGGAACGCAAGCTGTCGTCTCCGCTTCTTCTGAGAACCGGAACAAACGACTTGCTGCGCATGCCATGGCACCATACTGTAAGAGAGGGTCAAGCATGAGTATCATCATCATTGTCGTCGTCGTCATCGTCGTCGTCGTAATCATCCTAATCAAGAGCAACAACAGCATATTCGGGTGCACTGCAGGACGAAGGCCTCTCCCATTGACCTCTACAAGCTTCCGTCTTGCGCTGTCCGAGTCTATTCTTTGACTCCGAGTTTCCTTATTTCGCCCCTACGTCGACTTCATGGCCTTCCCTCCTTATAGCATGAGTATACGCCAGTAGAAAGTTGTGTCAGTGACTCAATCATGTCCTCCCAGTATATGATAAGCACATTGGTCAGCACTGGGTAGAGCGGACTCGATCTGGGGTCAAGGCTGTAAAGAACGTTATAGTGCACGTGAATGATCGGTTAAGAGGTTATAATTGACTGTTCACGCTGTTTGTTAAAATTATACGGTGTTTTTTCTTCATCTGCTAAAGCCATTAACATACTTCGGGGGCGTGTGCAGTTCCACCCCCTACCCCCCTTTTCCTTCTTCGCAATATAACATACTTGGGGGCATGTACAGTTCGCAATATTTTTGAGCTCATGATACGGTGTATATATAATACTCCGAGCTTTCATGTGTGTTTCTCCCTTTTTGGTTCGTAATCTATGGCTGCTTGATCCCACTACGCTCTACAGAGCGAGTTATTCTACTCTGAGAACAGGTAGTTTTTCGTCTTCTTGTGGTAGATGAAGGGTATCCTTGAGATGTTCCTAGGATGTTACTAAGACGTTATTAGGATGTTACTATGTTGTTACCAGGATGTCCTAGAGATGTTACTAGGATGCCACCTAGGATGTTACTAAGAACGAAAGCGAAATACCCTAGCCAGACCTGAGTACCGACGTACCAGACTTACTTCCATAAAGACTTTCCTTCAGCATTTGTTGTGAGACAGTTTGCAAATATCATTGCTCTTGTACAACATTTTCTCGAGGTCGTTGCTGAGGGTGCGGAAGATTAGAAAGGCAGAATGCATGGTCAGCAGGTGCAATAGAATTGTTTGACAAAAATTGTTCCCCGAGTTCGAAACAAGATGTTTTGACCGTTTTTCTCAGAAATAATTAAAAGAAGTCGGGTCTATTTGAACTGCGCGTCACATTGGCTTCTATATGAGTTTACCTCGACCCCTCGCGCGCGTATACATGAGCTCCATTCAAAGCGTCGAGGCGAGGGGACCGGGGGGATTCCCGGAAAAGGACAGGAAAATTAGGCCATTCCTGGAATAGCGCTTTATACCTGAAGGTATACATCGAAGCATGTATATCTTGAATATGGGTAAATAAAATGCGTCCCCAAACCTTCTCTCGAATATTTCATCCCACTCAGTACTAGAAATGTTTTTTTTTTTTTTTTTGGAATTCGGTAAGCGCAAAATGTATGCTCCATTAGTGTGTTCGATATACGTCCGATAGGGGTTCGATGCTCAAACGAGGCAGGCTTTTTTTTTTTTTTCGAAATGACAGCCAAATTCACAAACCGAAACTAAGTCAGAAAAAACTGCAATTACAAGAAAAACTCGGCAACTTACCACTAAAAACCAGGTGGCAAGAAAATAGTTTAGATAATGACCAGCAAACGCGTACGCATATCGTAGTTCGAATCCAAAATGAGCCGAGATCCTGCTGTTTCACGGATCGAAATGAGCCAAACCCATTTGCCGAATGGGAGTTTGCTTTTGGCTTGGCTGTTTGGACTGTTTTTCAGACGTTTTCTTTTTCTTTTTTACCTTTCGGAGCTAGCTTATCATAACTTCAGACGGCAATAAGGAGATCGGGGAAAACTCTGTCACCAGACGTCGACGACAAAGTGAATGTAAAAAGAAGTGAACGAACTTAAACTGACAGATGTGAAACAATCCTTTCATCTCGTCTCCCTCGTCCCTACGGAGTAACTCTGGTTACACTTATCTTTTAAACCCATATTTACCATTTTAGGACTTAACTAAATAGCCGCCGCTTACAAACCCTGGCAAATCCCCCCCACCCCTACCTCCTCTGTGAGTACGAACCACCTCATTAAGGTGAAGAAGAAGATAGGAGCAGCCTTCTTGTGAAGCGTTTCGGAAATTCATGGCAAGGCAATGAAGAGCTTGCTTACTTTGTGTCTTCAGGCGTGTCCAAGAAAATTATCCCGCGGAAGATTTCCAAAAGAGCTGCTAATGGTGCCAAGAGGACTTATCTTCTCTTCATGTATACTTCTATACTGTTCTTGAAGCCCTGGCGCATACGTTTAATGCCTTTTCCGCCAAAAAATCCATCGCACCATTCTTGAAGTTCAATTTAAATAAAGTTTTCGTAAAAAAAATGCCGCATCATGTCGAGTGTTTCAATGCAATACGACCCGCATCCATGCCAATATTGCTTAAATTAGCCGCATAGTTTTCATTACTTGTGGCCGTAAACTTTCCCTAGCTGGCATGTAAAGCATATCATATAACACCTTCGACAGCGTTGCATTTAGGTCCGGTAACAAATTTCCGATTTTTTTCTCAAATTCGCTTTAGGTGGATTTGGCTCATTTCGAAAAAAAAAAAGAAATCGCCTCAAATAATGTTCCACTTAGGTTCAATTAAACATGAGGGCTTCCTATCACACCCAAGAGCGAAGCGATCGCTGCGCCTTTCATGCAGATAATGAGGATTATGTCAACGGTATCCTTTGCGCGGATGACCGATGGCGAGATACCAGGAAGGGGTGGTTTCACTTTCACTATTTGGGTCGACGGGCACTCGACGCCACGTATCATCAATGGACTCAAGGGTCGATAATTCCGAAGTCGCGCCTGCACTCTTAACCTGGTTCCCTGTAAGTTGCAGTTAAAAGGGTTATCCACGTATTTTTACGTTGACCCGAACGAAAATTTACTGTAACGAGACATCTATGTGGATCTTATGCCAATATTCAGTTTGACGCAAATTCTTCCAGCACCAACACTCGGGCACATTTTTGTTGAATGTAAAGTTACCCCAGGATTGCGACCATTCCTATCCCCTCCGACCCTGGGAGACACTGCTGTCTAGCCCCTACCTGCCGGACCATCTCATCTTCGTAGAGAGGGCAGCCGCGGTAGATGCGGCACAGGGATCCCCGGGATTAGTGCACCACTTCCACATGATCTTCTGAGCAATGCTCCTAATAAAAGTTCTCTCTCTCTCTCTCTCTCTCTCTCTCTCTCTCTCTCTCTCTCTCTCTCTCTCTCTCTCTCTCTCTCTCTCTCTCTCTCTCTCTCTCTCTCTCTGTGTTTTTCTTATGTTTGTCGTTGTTATGTGTAACTCAATAGGGAGGGGAGGGAGCTCTGTCGGAGTATTAGTTACCATTCCACTTACGTTCCAGTAAAGATTTCTGTAAAGTGTGCTTGAATATTTTTGTTCGTGTCTTGTTCCACATAAATCGTGCGCTACAGTTGAGCATACAGTTTTTCGTGCATCAAGTGGACGATTACACCGCATACAAATTTGGCGTTTCTCAGCCGATGATGCAAGCCCACGAAGACGGAGCGAGCTCCTACATGTGACACTTGTGAGACTTTCTTCTTCTTTTGCTTCCTTTACACCCCCCCCCCCCCCAACATACTTAAGCTGTTCCTCTCAACAGGCCTAATGCGGCTACCACAATCATCCATCTTAATTAGCCTTATCGAAAGGTGGATTAACAAGGTCAGCGCCCACTGATAAAGATCATGCTGTTCCTCCCGTCAGCCGCCCCCGGCCAGCAATTAGTCGCCCCTTTTAAGGGTATATAATTGACGTTGCATTATTTATATGCATACACCCGTGCCTGCTGCAAGCGTAACTGGCAGAGAATAGAAATCTGCGAACTCTGACCGAATCCGAACTTACTAGCGATGACACTCAAAACGCTTAAATGTTTTGTTTTTAGGTCAAGCGCATTTTATGCGTAAATGTATTGATGTTGCTAAACTTTAAGACATTTGACTAGTCTTCTGGTACAAGCGTTTCTCTGAGTCTCTGTCCTCGTGTGGTACAACACTACCTGTATACTGTGACGCATAGGGTTGCTATGCACTCCTCAGCCCTGATGAATATTTATGTTCCTTATAACCACAGTCCCCCCCCCCCCCCCACTTGCAATAAATTTTATGCACTTAATTACCTCCGCACTGATTTCGCAACTACGTAGGTAGACCGCTAACACACATGTTTGGGGATATTCATGGCACACAAAACGACCGGAACCGAGCAAACGGGCTCGGAGTACCAACGCTGTGGCATAATAATGGCCGCGTATCTGGTTGCTCCGCTGCTAATGTCGTCGAAAGACGATGGCCCTCTGCCGCCCCTGCAAAGTAGCACGCTTTCCTACCTCCTCTCTCACTCATATAGTGGTTAATATAATGCCGATTTCCTTAATCTCCTTCAACTTTCCCGCGCGGGCATCGCGAACACGCCATCTGGTGGAAGAGAGCGCAACTTGCCTCACTTTTTTTAACGAGTTGTTTTTGTGTGTGCGTGCGTGTGTACCACTTACTAAGGGGAGTTTGTTCCGTCGGTTGTGCATTAACATCTTGCCGCAAGCAAGCCTGCAATTTATTTCGCATGGCATAAAGTGAACATATATTACCTACGCCAGTGGTTTTAGTGGTTTGGAGCAGTTTTGCCTATAATTCTTGTTGAATTATTAGAAATTTTGTTTGAATGGCTGAATCGAGTGACAGACAGACAGACAGACAGACAGACAGACAGACGGACGGACAGACAGACAGACAGACAGACAGACAGACAGACAGACAGACAGACAGACAGACAGACAGACAGACAGACAGACAGACAGACAAAAATTTTCCCATTTGAGGTAGCCCTCAAGGCCTGTTGCAACACGGCCGACACGGGTGAACGGAGAAAGCGGAAGAAACTCAAGCCTGTTTGCAACGGCTCGACCACTGGAGCCAAAAGAGGACCATGCCAATGTTGGGCAACGAAAGTGGCCTTCCTTTCACCCTTGCAAAGCCTGTATCGATCGGCAATGCTCCAGTTTCGACGTACAATCTCACACATAATGTATTAATGCTAGTATACACTAATTAGCTTGGCAACCTGCAGCATTCCAGTTTTATAACTGTGGAAGGCTCTACGAATGCGCTGTGCCAAAAAATGATGCATGGAGTGGTGATGGGAGAATTGTGGGGACACTCATCTCTTTCGTTTTTGGCCTCTCTTCTTTCCATCCCCGTCCTCCCTGACTGCCAACGCCTTGATCGAGGTTTTCTCAACCCGAGATGAAGTTATCGGCTGCATCTTTGCCCTCATATCTTTAAAGCAACACACGCGCACTTACCAGGTATGGTTTACATGTTCCGAATATGTGCCAGCATATCGGGTAATAGGGCCTCGGTGATACGAAGTGAAAGAGACCTGTCAACGCGTAATGATGAATTATTACGCTCAATTAATTTGACAGGAATCTCTGACACGACGTCCTTGCAGAAACTTTCGCCTCTTGGAAGGGGCCCAGGCACTGTCGGTCGCTCGTTTTTGTGTCTATGCAATGGGCATACTTGTGCAAGTGCTTTTCTGTGCAGAAATTGCTAAAAGCGTATCTCAGAGCGTTTTAAGTGAACAAATCCGGGTGAATGAAATCAATCGCCTTCCTCCGTGAACACAGTGTTCACCATTATTACACCCTAAAGCCTACCTCCCTCTGAAATGCGCACACAGCACAGCCGCTTCTTGAATTACCCGCCTTATTTGGTGCATTGGAGAACCGGTTCGAGGCTAGATTGCCTACGAACGTGAACCTCAGCAAACTCGGCGCAAACGTTTTGCCGGTGAAACTTTCGTTTCCTGCGTTTGTTTCAGCAGCAAAAAGTGCCTTTCAGAAGTCCCTTCCTCGTCGTTTGTTGCGTAAGGCCGTTACAACGCTTCTCGATCAAGGACCCCGATCAAGGACTGTGATCAAACTTCTCCGATCAAGGACTTCGACATGGCGCATGTCGCCACGGTGCGCCACGCTCGCGATGTCAACGCGTGCCTTTATTTGATGCCCAGCTCCTGCCCCAAGATGTCTTCCTCTCTGCACCATTTAGTTTTCACTGTTTTTAAAGACTATAGTCTTTCTAGGGCTCTTCAAACGCGAAAATGCTGATCCGTCGGCCGGTCGGTCGGACCGTCCATCCGTCCGTCCGTCTGTCCATCTGTCCGTCCGTCCGTCCGTCCGTCCGTCCGTCCGTCCGTCTGTCTGTCTGTCTGTCTGTCTGTCTGTCCTACCATATTTTAATACGCACTGCAAGCGGTAACCGAATTTTTTTTCCGAAGTAAAGGGCATTCGGCAGGGCGAAATTAAATCTCAAAGCTTCCTCTTCGCATAACCCGCCGCGGTGGCTCAGTGGCTGAGGCGTTGCGCTGCTGAGCACGAGGTCGCGGGTTCGATTCCCGGCCGCTGTGGCCGGGAATCGAACCCGGGAAAAGCAAAAACGCCCGTGTGTACGAGATTTCGTCGCACGTTGAAGATCCCCAGGTGGTCAAAATTAACCCGGAGTCCTCCACTACGGCGCGCCTCATCGCCTGCGTTGTGTCGGCGCGTTAGACGTACCCTACAATCAATCAATCAATTCCTCTTCGTATACAAGAAAAAGTTTTAACTCAGACAAAAAAATTTAGTGCCCTTTCACTCTGTGAAGTAGGTTGACCAGCGAGGCTGCTGTGCCACGCCTCAGCGTGAGCTTGGACTGGGTCGTAGTCCGAAGGGTGTACGAAGCAAAACACGTTTGTTTGTAATTTTCGATCGAACATAGTTCCTGGTTAATTACCGAATAAACTTTTGGCGAACTAGAGTTTTGTTCCGGTGGACAAACATGGGGTTGTCCGTTTCCCTCCCGTAGAATCCCATACGTATTGACAGCGGACGAGAATTCCAGAATATTTACAATTTCACTGTGGACCATGTAATTTTGAAAACTATATAAAACCCGGCATTGTGTTAGAGTCGTCTTAGCGACGAATTGTCATAATTTGTTTCGGTATAGTTTCAATAAAACAAGCGTTATAGCCACTTTCTGCAATAGTATTCCCTCCGAAAAATTGACGTGATTCACTGTGGAACTCTCGATGTGGGAAAGCCATCTTACAAAGGTCAAGCTTACAACGATCTCCTTAAAGTCTGCTTCACCTCCTAACACAAATGAATTGCTGGGAAGACATTTTAGGGCGCAGCCCTTTGGCGCCCGTCTCTGGACTCAGCCGCGTCGGCGTCGTCGTGACCGAGCCAATGATGGAAAGACCGACGAGTGAAGAGAACGCAGAGGAGGAGAATGCCGCGAAATCAGGAGAGAGAGAGAGAGAGAGAGAGAGAGAGAGAGAGAGAGAGAGAGAGAGAGAGAGAGAGAGAGAGAGAGAGAGAGAGAGAGAGAGAGAGAGAGAGAGAGAGCGGTTTGCCGTGGCGGCGCGAGCCAGCGCTCTCCGAAAGTTTGTGGGGGGGGAAGGGACGGGGCAGTTTGCTGTGCCCGCACGAGGCGCTCGACGCTTGGCGAAAACTTTCGCGTGGCAATGATGTGCGTTCGCTTAATGCTAAGTTCAGACTACCGACGTAACTGCCGTATCGTGCGCTATGGACTTAAAAAACAACGGCGTTTCACGCAGTTGGGTTGGCTCAGACGTCAAATGACGTCATTATTTAAAGATATTACGACAGTTGCGACAACAGTCTGAACCCGGCCTAAGTTGCAGTTGGCGGTCCCTTCCTGAGACGCACTTCGCACCGCCGCCGCAGAGGCTCACCGTCGAGAGAACCCACGAGTAAGTGCTGCCCCAGCGCACTGCAGTCATCAGGAGTGAGTGCTCAACTGAGAGTGACGCAACCGGTCGTGCGCATCTGCAGCGGCTATTGTGGAACGCGCAAATGCGCTCTCAGCCAGTTCTTGCTGAGAAATGAACGACGACGCAACTGGTCGAACTGCGTCGTCTGCCACTGCTGCTAAACGACCTGCCCGTACAGCTGCGCCCAAAAATCGCATTAGGGAGTATCGTAATCGCCAGCCAATTTTTAAAGGAAATATAAGCCATCCTGTATTAAAATATGAATGCCGTAGGACATTTTAATTTAAGATCATTTTTTCCATGCACCGGGGGTGTGGCGTGCGGTTTTACGATCCCGGGGATTTGAGTGGTCTCTGCAACGTGGCGCTACGCTCGCTAGCGATTCTTGTCTACATCGCTCTGTTACCGGAGACGATCTGCTGGATCCTAGCCATAGACAGCTTTGCTGTAATAAACACAAGCAAAACCAAATCTGGGCATGAAATCTGGGAAAGGGTATGATGCCAATGAAGTTCAATGTTCATTGTTCATAGGTGTTATCAATATTCTGCGGAAAGGGTATCACCATGGTGTACACCGCAGGTCCCTCTATGGCGCCGTCCACGCATCAAACGGTGTGTCTGCATTAACAGTAATTTCAATGAGATCGGCCACCCACGTGACCAGCACGGGTTTACGGTACCGTAACGCGACATCCCGGCTCCCCGCATCGAAACCTGACACTATCGAAAATAAGACCCATTCAATTCGCTTTCCCTTTACGATTAGCGAACATCAACGTCCTTACCATGTCCATGTCGAAGAACTGAGCCTTGATTGATTGACTGATTGTGGGGTTTAACGCGCGGACGCAACGCAGGCTATGAGGCGCGCTGTAGTGGGGGCTCCGGATTAATTTTGACTACCTGGGGATCTTTAACGTGCGCCGAAATCTCGTACACGGGCGTTGTTGCCTTTCGCCTCCATCAGAAAAGCGGCCGCTGTGGCCGGGAAACGAACCCGAAGAACTGAGTCTTTTAATGCGAACTGGGATGTGTCCTTGAATGCGAACGGGAAAAAAAATATTCCAACTACGAAAAACACCATTAAGTCCGGATTTTGAAGCACTCGAACCGCGTCTTACTTAGATTTTTTTTTAAGCAAAGGGAAAACGACAAAGCGCATTTGAGGCTAAAAATACGTAAAAAAGAACTACCCTCGGCGGGACTCGAACCCGCAATCCCCGGTTTAGGAGACCGATGCCTTATCCATTGGGCCACGAGGGCGACGGCGCCTCCACTTTAAATAGAGCGGCAAGGTCGCGCGGAAAAAGCAGCTGCTTATCCTCTAACAACGAGTTTTTCGCGCGCGCTTCCCAAGACACCGGGATCCAGCCTTCGTCTTCACACACTAGGGCTACCGTCTAACGCTTGCTTGGAGGAGGGGTTTATCAAGAATTTCGATTTCGGAGGGAGGTCGAAATCCTTTTGAGGGGATGTTGGGGGCGGTGGAGGTGAGGGGGGGGGGGGTATAAAACCCTGGGCAGGGTGCTCGTAATTGTGGAAGCATTTTGTGGGTGTGTAGAAATCCTTCCCGGGGGGGAAGGGGGGGGGGGGGGGGCTAGGGAGTGTTGGGGAGGGTGTAGAAATCCCTGGTCTGGATCTCTTAAATGCGCATTGACGCAATGCCGCAAACCCCGCGACCACTACGCATTCGCCCGTGATTCAGACGATTCTGAAGTAAACCGTGAGAACTTCCCCGTTTGCCAGCGTCCAATCACAGTATCCTCACCCGTAATGAACAATCCCGGGGTGTCCGTGGGGTTCTTACAACGGTCGATATTTTTAGAACACTCGACATTGTTCGCAAGTGGATCGTTGTAAGACGTAAAAAGAGCAAACAAAAAGGTCGGGGAACACATGTCCTTGTATCGCCGCGTGTGATCCTCACCTATTTCTGCGTTGTTGAATTACCTGCGCAATTCTGTTTTCGAACATGGAACATTAGCATATGGCCCACGGTTTCCCGTGGCCAGATGTTAATTTTCAGAGTGCGGTTTTTTTATCGTAGGGAAATGAGGCTTGCGGCCAGGGTAAAGTCGATATCAGCAAACTTAGAAACGATAAGAAAAAAAGAGAAGCCAGGTAAGAAAAAAAAAAAAAAAAAAAAAACTTGCGTCGGCCGGGAATCGAACCCGGGCCACCCGCGTGGCAGGCGAGTATTCTACCACTGAACCACCGACGCTTTTTTTTTTTTTTTCTTTATTGCCTGCTTGGCGACAACACAACACGCACTGTTCAGTACACAAATTACTAGCTCCAGCCACCAATCGGCTGAAGGGAGTGGCTTAAAACATCTTAAATTGCGCTAGAACATCCAGAATGGGTAACCACTCAGGCTCTTCCGGCATCACTCGATAAACTTCTCTTATATAAGCAACGCTTTCAATGAAGTACTCTCGCACTGTGCGAGCATCCTCTTCGGCATTTTGAACCGCCATGCGAGTTTTCCACATAGAATGCAGACTAAGTGCCATGAACATATCATAGGGCACGCCTCCATCGTTGTTTACGGGCAAAAAGCGAATGCCATAAGGCGTTAATGGTAAGTCTTTTTTCAGGGTTCGTTGGAGGATGTCCCAGTGAAACACCGCATCCCAACAGTCCAGAAAAATGTGCTCAATTGTTTCCAGCTTTTGGCATAGTCTACAGTTAAGTGTCCATGGGTGTACATATAGTCCTTTTTCCTGCAGCCAGGGTTTTACTGGAAGCGTGCCGCTATGAAGTTTAAAGAAGAAAGATTTAACAGATGAACGTACTGGCATTCGTTTCACTCTTTTTAGAACATCTTTTCCTGAACCCACTGCATATAACTGACGATAAACCGGAACAGGCAGACACACATCAATCATATCTTTGTACAAACGTTTTCGCGGTACACTACTCAAATACTCCAAGGAAAACCTAACCCTTAAAATCCTAAAAGCATCCACAACTTCCCGCAAGAACCCACGCACACGTACACATCGCATTTCAGAAGTTGAAACTACATAGTCTGGAATGACATCACGTAGTCGGGCTTGTACCACAGTACGTAGAAAGCAATCTCTCTGATCTCTCAGAAACATAAACCTAGAAACTATTTGTCGGATAAACAAATGTGCCAGTCCCAATCCACCACTTTTCACCGAGCGAAACAAATTAGTTCGACTCATGCGCTCCCAACTTGAGCCCCACAAAAACACCGCAAACACTCTGTGCAGCTTTTGTATGTTCCTTCTTGACATACAAATCGCCTGTAGGACGTACCATACCTTGGCAACAGCAAACACATTACATACTGATGCGCGGGCAAACATTGACAGATCCCTTCCCCCCCATTGTGTTAATTTCTCTCTAACTCTATCAGTTTCTCCGTCCCAGTACTCTCTAGCATCCTGGTAGTTTTCAAGGGGGATGCCCAGATACCTGGCCGGAGTTGTCGTCCAAGGCATGTTCTCGAAGAACACTGGCTTACTTTGCCAGTCACCATGCCAAAATCCTATGCACTTGTTCCAGTTAACTGCACTGGCAGACAACTCGCAAAATCGCTTTAGATCGTTCACCACCTCCCTCACACTTTTCCTATCACTACAAAAAACAGCGATGTCATCGGCATATGACAAAATTTTAACTTCACTGCACTGCAAACGGAATCCGTGTATATTTTCATTTTGAAGAATCTTTAAACAAAAGGGTTCAAGATAAATTGCAAACAACAAGGGACTCAAGGGGCACCCCTGCTTCACCGACGACAGTATATCAAAACTTCGTCCCACTTTTTTGTTTACAATAACACGAGCTGAGCACTGAGTGTACGACATCTTTACACCTTCGAGGATGACGGATCCTACGTTAACGTGTTCTAACACTGAGAAAAGAATGTTATGCGCAACACGGTCAAAGGCCTTCTGCAAATCAATTTGGATCATCGCCACGTGGCCCCCTAGAGCGTCGCAACACTCTAATACACTTCTAGCGACATGAATATTGGTAAAAATAGATCGTCCCTGAATTCCACATGTTTGATGGGTTCCAACAATTGTTTTTATTATTCCTTGCAATCTTCTAGCCAAAACCTTCATGGAAATTTTGTAATCAACATTCGTTAAGCTGATTGGCCGATACGACTCTACCGCCAACAGCTTTTCAGGATCATCAGTTTTAGGAATTAACACAATATGACTATTCCGAAACGAAGGCGGTGTTCTCTTGGATTCATACGCTTCCGTTATGACCCTGTACAAAATTAATGCTATATCTTCTTTGAAGAACTTGTAAAACTCGGTTCCCAATCCATCCGGCCCCGGTGACTTCCCTATGGATAATTCGTCGATGGCGTTATTTATCTCCTGCAAACTGATCGGCGCCTCCATGCTTGCTCTGTCATCATCACTTAACTTTGGCATTGACGGCAAGAAAGTTAGCTCGTAATCTTTACTGCCTTGCTTTTCAGTTCCCAGCAGTTCCTTATAATGTTCAAAAAACGCGCGCTCCACGACTTCAGGGTCCCTAGAAACCACATTATTGTATCGAATAGCTTTAATCTCATTCTTTAGCGCATAACCCTTTTCGTCACTCAGGGAACGTTTGCTGGGGCGGCGTTCCACACAGAAGCCCAAGCGTAGCGTCCCCCCGGACAGGAGGGAGCCAGCGTCGACGCCGGCGAAGACGCCGACGTAGTCGCGCGAGTGGTGTGCGCCGGTGGGCGAGTGAGCCAGCGTCGGTCATCCTTGTGTCTGAGACTCCAGGCCCGTAATTCAGTAGTGTATTCTGCGCTGCTTTTGAATCCACGCCCCGTACTCGTGGTGCTGTCTGTAGTGTATGGGTGGGCAGGACAACGTAAGGATATTGTCGAGGTCGGAACAGGTGCCATAAATTGGTATGGGGCACATGACAGCTTCTATGTCATTTCGACGGTGCATTTGGCTGACTACAGCGGTTCACTCCTCTTCCTGGCATTAATGAAAGCACCATCCTGTCCACACGCTCATTAATGTGAATGGCAACGAATCTCCTTTCAGCACTTAAGGTGGCAACAATCAACGTCAGGGGCCTGTCGTCAAAAAGGAGACAGTACCAGCTTAACCGCCTTTTTCTGGAAGACGATATCGACATAATCGCCGTTCAAGAGACGAAAATTGAAAGTCAGGAGCAAAGGGGGCCACGCCGAACACGCGCACCTTGCATGGGCTCCAGCTTCTTCGACCGTTCTTGGCTTTCCAAGGGCACGTCAAACGCTTAAATAGTTATCAGCGGCTTCCCACCAGCACGCCGGTCACGTTGATACCACCCACGTCGACCTCGGTCCACATATTCGGCCAAAATCACCAGCGGAAGAACTGACCCCGCCGGCGGCCACCGCTAGGCCTACTGCCGCCCAGCTGGCTGCCGCCGCCGCCGCCGCGCCGGTTCTACCGGCGCAGAACCAACACCCAGCTGCCACCATGCATCCGGCGCAGATCAACACCGCCCCCTCCGCCGCCGCGCCGGTTCTCCCGGCGCAGAATCAACACCCAGCTGCCACCATTCACCCGGCGCAGATCAGCACCGCCACAGCCGCCGCCGCGCCGGTTCTCCCGGCGCAGATCAACACCGCACCTGCCGCCACGCACACGGCTACGGAAACCGCGATGGAGTTCGACACTCTCAGCGGACGCACAATCCCGCCACCAGGCCCCTGGAAGCAGATTCTACGAGAGCGCCGAAACCTCAAACAACAAGCAGCGCCGCCCACATCCCCGTTTCCTGTGCCATGCACCCAACAAACCACTCCAAGAAGCACACCGACGCCACGACTACCTGATAAAGACTATAAAGTGATCTACCGACCACGCACAGGACTTCGTGTAGCTGCCTATAATGGCCGACAAATGACCCAAAGCATAAAACAGGCAAGTAAAATCCCGGAGCACGTGTTCAACGCTTATGTAACGATACAACCGCAAGCGTTGCAAAATCTAATTGTCGCGAGCACGCCCGACGAAAACTGCGCCATGGCACTTTCTGAAGTTAATACACTACAGCTTGGTGCAGCAGCCTACGAAGTGCTACCCTACCTAAAGCCACCTCCTGGTACGGTTCGTGGAGTGATTCATGGATTGGACCAGGGCACCACGACGGAACAGTTACCCTACATTCTCGCGTCCAATGGACCCCGTATACTGCATGCGCGAATGTTGGGCACCTCCACCTCTGCCGTCGTAACTTTTGAAGGACCACATGTACCTTTCTACATCAAGGCCTACGGTCTCTTCACGCGGTGCCGCCCGTATCGACAAACTGTGCAGTGCTGTTCTCTGTGTGGTGAACTTGGACACAGACAGGACGTTTGTCCTAACCCTGATGCGCCTGTATGCGCCCAGTGCCACGCCAGAAACCCCACACCTGGTCATGAGTGTACACCTACTTGCCAACTCTGCGGCCTAGATCACCCCACGGCCAGCAAGGACTGCCGCAGAAAACTCCGCCCTCCGCCTCCACCTGTCCGGGTCCGGGAACGAGCATCCGCCAAGCAGCAGACCTTCCATAACCCGCCGGATCGTCAAACCCAGTCGATGCCTCATCCACAGAACGTTCATCGCCCAGCCCAAACCCAGGTGAGCTGGTCAGCTGTCGTCACCTCACAGCCCACTGCTCTTGACCAATTCCCCTCCCTGCCCACACACCCCAACCAACCCCCTACCTCCGTTACCGACACCCGCATCCACACCCTCGAAGAAGAAAACGCGCGCCTACGCCAACAGCTGGAAGCTACGGAAAAGCGCACTGCCACCTTAGAACAGCGCATTCACGAGCTGCTAACTAAAATAGAACTCTTGACTTTACAACGTCAAGAAGTCACAGCAGCACCCTCTGCACCGCAAGTACCCATACCCACAATCGCTGCCAACATGCAAGGCCCCTCCCTTCCCTCTTCGGATGTAGGCCGCATAGAAACACTTATACGTGAAATGGGCAACCAGTTCAACAGCCGCTTTGCTGCCCTAGAAGAACGCCTAGTCGCCATCGAAGAAACGGAACGCCAAGCCCATAAAAAGCCCAAACAACACACCGCTCCCCAAGACCCCAACAACGCAACCCCTAACCTCCCATCCCACGATGACACCTTCTAATCCACCTATGCACGACTCAACGCCTCCGTCCTCGCTACTTGTATGGCAATGGAACTGTCGATCGTACCGAAGCAAGCAAGCCTCACTCCTTCCACTTACACAGCAAAATTCACCTGACATCATTGCCCTACAAGAAACTGACACCGACCACATTGCATTACGAGGATACACAGCATACACCACAGACCCCAAATCCAGAACGGCCATCCTAGTCCAAGCCTCCCAAACGGCGCAGGCACATACCCTTCCCACCACAATAGACTACACATTCATCGAACTGCTGCCCCGCCGGAAGTCCCATACCAGCCTTTACGTTCTAAATATATACAGCTCACCCACCTCATCCCTCTCTGGAATTGACCGACTACTAAAACACGTACGCCAACGCACCAAAGGACATAAACTCGTTGTCCTCGGAGACTTCAATGCTCCGCACACAGCTTGGGGTTATTTGAGAAATAACCGGAAAGGAACTCGGCTTCAAGAAGCCGCTCAACAAAATAATCTCTGTCTCTGCAATACCTACGGCACCCCCACCCGCATCGGCAACAGTGTTTCAAGAGACACCTCCCCTGACCTCACGTTCACCTTTAACATCAACGATGCCATGTGGTCCTGCCTGGACGAAACCTTAGGCAGCGATCACTACATCATCCAACTTCAAATCCCACACCGCAAAAACAATCAGCAGCGAATCGGCACGGCCAGACTGACAGATTGGAAAAAATTTCGTGAAAACTCCCCCACCGATCCCATCGACGATATAGAAGAATGGACCGCACAGCTCCTCACAGAAGCCTCGAAACATACCAAAGAGTTAGCGCTAACTGAAGATAACCCAGCCATTGATGCCCACCTGTTACACCTCTGGGAAGCCCGAAACGGACTCCTTAAACGATGGAGAAAACGCAAGACAAACCGTAAGCTCCGGATTCGCATCGCCAAACTCACGGTCGAAGCAGAAACTTACGCTCGTAATTTAAGCCAACAAAACTGGTCGGAGTTTTGCAATAAACTTCAAGGAACCCTGGGAACCCGTCGTACCTGGCATCTTCTCCGCTCCCTCATGGGAACAAAAGAATCCAAATCGACGACGGCGCATCAACTACGTAGACTGATACACAACCATCCGGGCACTGAGCAAGACCTCATACAAGAACTAGAGAAACCCCTCAAAGCAACATCGGCAAACCAAACGCAAGTTATCCCACCATACACCGGTACCCCCAATCTAGACTTAGATGAACCTTTTTCAATAGCCGAAATGGAAGCCGCAGTGCGTAACCTCACAAGAAACACCACCCCAGGAAAAGACAAAATTCCGAACAAACTACTTCGCAACCTCGACCCAATAGCCCTAGAAAGCCTACTACAGTACATCAACAACCAATGGACATCTGGCTCCCTACCACCACAATGGAAACACGCAGAAATAACCCTCATACCCAAGCCGGGAAAACCTCTGAATACAAAAAATTTGCGGCCCATCTCATTAACCTCATGTGTTGGAAAACTCCTAGAACACATGGTCCACAACCGACTTTCACCCCACATAGAGGACAACGGTTACTTACCGAATACGATGTATGGATTCCGCTCACACCTCTCACCCCAAGATGTTCTACTTCAACTGAAAGAAGATATATACCCGCCGCGGTGGCTCAGTGGCTAAGGCGTTGCGCTGCTGAGCACGAGGTCGCGGGTTCGTTTCCCGGCCGCGGCGGCCGCTTTTCTGATGGAGGCGAAAAGCAAAAACGCCCGTGTGTACGAGATTTCGGCGCACGTTAAAGATCCCCAGGTGGTCTAAATTAATCCGGAGCCCTCCACTACGGCGCGCCTCATCGCCTGCGTTGCGTCGGCGCGTTAAACCCCACAATCAATCAATCAATCAATGAAAGAAGATATCATTGACAAACTTACCAATCACCACAAATTCTCGATCCTCGCTCTAGACATCAAAGGAGCATTTGACAACATCACTCATCAAGCAATCCTACAAGGTCTCGCCTCTACTAACTGCGGCCAACGTCTCTACGACTACGTTGCCTCATTCTTAACCAATCGCACTGCAACGGTGGGAATCGGGCACCTCCGTTCCGACGTTTTCAAAACTATGCCTAAAGGAACCCCCCAAGGCTCAGTGATATCTCCATTACTGTTCAACATCGGTATGAAAGATCTACCTCCTCTGTTGACAACTATCCCCAACCTGCGACACGCCCTATACGCCGACGATCTGACACTCTGGACTCCTACGGGCTCCATAGGTGACCAACAAGACGCCCTCCAAAGTGCCATCCAAGTAGTACAACAATACCTGCAAGCCCGGGGGTTGGAATGTGCCCCAGAAAAATCCGCCTTACTTACACTGTGTAAACGAACACCTAAACAGCGCGCCAACTCTATACCGGATCCTGAACTCAGCATCAATAATCAACCCGTTCTTAACGTCCCCCACCTCCGAATTTTGGGACTCACTATTCCCAAAGACGGGTCGGGTGCCCAAACAATTTTGCCACTCCAACGTACTCTCTCACAATTAATGCATCTTATCCATCGAGTTTCTCACCGAAGATTTGGCCTCCAAGAATCAGATACTCTGCGCATAATCCAAGCCATCCTTATCAGCCGGATTGCATACAGTGCTCCTTACCTAGCCCTGAAACCCTCCGAACAAAACAAACTGAACACCGCGATACGGCAAGCCTACAAAACCGCACTAGGATTGCCCCCTAAAACGGCAACAAGCAAGTTACTACAACTGGGCGTCCACAATACGTGGGAAGAAATCCAAGAAGCGCACCGAATTTCTCAATTCACACGCCTCCAACTCACCACCACGGGAAGAGCGACCCTCCGCCGGCTAGGGTATTCGACCCCACAACAACCAGACGAGAAGACACGCATCCCCGGACCAATTCGACAACACATCAGAGTGGCTCCAATCCCACGTAATATGCATCCGACCTATAACAAGGCACGACGAGCAGCAAGAGCACGAGCAATCCATGTGCAGTATGACCACCTCCCCTTCAGTCGCTATGCAGACGCCTCTCCATACCCCCACAAATCTGCGCACGCTGCCAGTGTGACCGACGCCAACGGAAAAGAGTTAACCGCAGTCACGACCATTACAAAATCTATAGAAACAGCCGAAGAAGTTGCTATCGCCCTAGCTGCCACCACTTGCGAAAACTACACAGTAATACTGACAGACTCCCAAGCTGCATGCCGCAATTTCTTGATCGGACGAATATCCTTACCAGCATTGGCTATACTAAAACAAATTAAGCAACTTCCTGAACTACAGATTGTCTGGACACCTGGCCACGAAGCCCTCAAAGGAAATGAGTCGGCACACGCCGCCGCCCGCGCGCATACACACCGGGCCGTTTCCCGAGAGGGTGACAAACTTCAAGATGGCGACATCCTCAAGCCCACGCCCCTGAGAAAATATGCCGATATACTCGCCCACTACCGGCGCGGGCGCCAACAATACCCAGCACCCCACCCACACCTATCTAGAACCGAAGGTACAATACTCCGGCGACTACAAACAAACTCTTACCCCCACAATACCCTACTCCATGCAATGTACCCCACCCTCTACCCCGCATCTTGCAAATACTGCCCCCATCCTGGCACCCTATACCATCTGGTATGGGGGTGTCAACAAACCCCGTCCCTTACTCCCAATCTCCAACCTACTTACGAGCAGTGGGTGGCACAACTGACCAGCTCCGACCTCTCCTCCCAGCGTAGCCTGGTAGAGAGGGCCCGGGTGGCCAGTGCAGGCCAGGGTATCCCGGACTAGAGGAAACCCCCCACCAGGCGGGTGCCCAGACAGCAGCACCTAAGGCTCGCATAAATAAAGTTTATTCCTCCTCCTCCTCCTCAGGAGCAAACGGACCGGATGGTGCAAACTTTCAGAGCACGATATAACGTTTGCGTGTCCCACTCGGTAGGCGCGTCGGCTGGATGTGCGATTTTTCTGCGTAATTCTGTGGGAATTTTTGAAGAAAGTGTCAGTGTTTGCGAACGCGGTCGCTTTATTGTGTGCGATTTTTTGTACTCGGAAATGGCATGGAGAGTGATTTGTGTATATGCGCCAAATAAGGAAGTGGATCGCCGCCTTTTTTTGAAAGTTTGAAAGTGTATTTAAACTGCGATAGGCACGTAATATTTCTTGGCGATTTCAACTGCGTCTGTTCGAGCGCTGATAGAGCAAAAAAACCGCCGACACATGATTTGAGTGCGATGGTTTTAAATAGCCTAGTGCATGAGTTTGGCCTGGAGGACGTCGCGTGTGTTCTGTCGAACATGAATGCACCACAGTACACACATTTTCAACGTGAAAGT
This sequence comes from Haemaphysalis longicornis, assembly GCF_048455015.1. Taxonomy (NCBI): domain Eukaryota; kingdom Metazoa; phylum Arthropoda; class Arachnida; order Ixodida; family Ixodidae; genus Haemaphysalis; species Haemaphysalis longicornis. The sequence continues at coordinate 110,011,834 of NW_027526225.1, forward strand.
CACGCAAGATTGGACAGAGTTTACGTATCACTGGGTCTTGTGCCTCTGTGCGAGGCCTACAACGTGAAACCGCTGTCCTTCAGCGACCACAGCATGGTGACGTTTACAATAGGTCAGAAGCAAAGGAAAACTCGCTTTAGCTGGGATACCTGGAAATTAAATGTAAAATTACTGAATGATGAACCATTCACAACTGGTGTAAAGAAAAGATTAGAGGAGGCAATCGGAACAGAAAGTGGGTCACTTATCACCGTCTGGGAACAGCTAAAAAGTGACGTTAAGATAAGTGCAATAGAAAGATCGTCCGTCATACGCCATAAAGAAAAGGAGGAGGAAACACAACTACAAAGCCAATTGCACTTCTTGCTAGGCATTGAGGCTCAACAGCCTGGAACTTTTACAAAAGAAATAAGAGAAGTTAAAAATAAGTTGGAGGTCATTGACATCGAGAAGTACAGGGGTGCCATAGTGCGCGCACGCGCAGAGCGACTCTGGTTGGGCGAAACGCCAACCTGAACCACCGACGCCGATGGACGCTACTGCGGTTTCTAGCCGCCTGGATTGCGTCACAGAAACTTCAGTGCCTTTTTGTTGTCCCAGTTCATCCTTTCGCAGAAAACTGCGCTAACCAACTGGCGAATCAAAATTCACAACGGACGACGGAAACTAAAACGGCAGGTAAAAAAATGCGTTCGTCGTAAATCAAACCCACCCGCGTCGACCGACAGTGAGTAACGGCGTATTCTCGCACAGGAAATGTTCGGTTATGCCAACACACAAGCTGAAGTTAACAAATTTTCATATAAAATGATAAATTTTTGCGGTTTTACGCGCTTTTGTGGAGGGCTAGATATAGTTTGACATCTTGTGATCTCGAACTTGTGTCGAAATCTCGGCACAGGGGCATTTTCGTAGTCTCAAGTGCCCAAAAGTACCCAATGAAGTTATAACCAGTTCAAGTTACGTTTGCTCATTTAACCGAAGCAGTCAAAATATCTCCCTTATGGCAAATCCCTCAGCATTTCAGATACTTCGACACTACGAGAGCCACAGTATCTGGGCAAAACATTACTTAGACGTTTTCCTTGCGTTGATAACTAGCTGAACCTGAATGCCATTTGACAGATACTTTTGTAGCGTGATTTAAAAGCCTGTGAAAATTCCGCATTCCGAACGTTTCAAGTTTGGCAATTCTCTGCATTTAAATTAGGCTGTAACCTTTTACGCCCCAAATTAATCCAATTTTTACAGTAAACCACAACGATGTTCCTTAAGTTCTGCAAAATTTGCGATTGTCCCATTAGGTTTTGATGTGAAAAACGGCAATTTTTCTTTTTCTTTTTCAATGCAAAGACGCCGCTTGCTGAGCTTAGAACGTAATAGTTGTAGGCTCGCGTGGAATAATGAAATCGAGTACAATATCCCGTGAGCTCTCACAAAATACTGATTGTTTGATGATTATCAATTATCGACTACACGTGTGTTTACGCGTGAAAGCGCTCGCAACTTGCTAAATTCTGCTTGGCCATCGTCAAGTATGTCGCCATGACAGCCGGCTTCATTAAAGCGGCCAAACAAAAATATGAAGGAACGTACTGGTATTTGGTAGCTCACTCAATTCAATTCCAGCCGCGAAAGACGGTTTTTTAAGAAGAAAACGAAAGAAAAGTTGAAAAGCTTTCAAATTTCGCGCTACACGGCATCAGTAATAACGCATTAGAGGCTATAGCACTAAAACGTGCTCACCAGTGGGCTAATTCTGCACATTAAAATTTAACTGGTATGATCAAACTGACCTTGAGGCTCCTCTGCAACCACCCAGTCACGTTCCTAGGCGCACAAGCAAGATTCTATGACGTCATAGATTCGCACAGGCAAGCTTCTATAACGTCATAGATTCGCACAAGCAAGATTCTATGACGTCATAGATTCGCACAAACGAGATTCCATGAAATCGTAGATTCGCACAAGCAAGATTATATGACGTCATAGATTCGCACAAGCGAGATTCTATGACGTCATAGAAACCTCGCCACAAAGTGGCTGGGGAGTAGCCATTACTTCACCTTTAATACCTAGATAACTTGTTTTAACCTTTCGATAAAATGGTGTCATTGTTATTGAGACAAAGCAGTTTTAATGCACCAAACTTATTTTGTCTTGATGACCCCTTTAAAATGGCTGAGACCACTTTGGCGAAAGGGAAAAAGCACTCTTTTTGAACGCCCCGTTTTCCTAAAGGAATGCGCGTAAATAGGCAGAAAAATATTAAAAGCCGATAACGTGGTTCTTACGTTCCTCCCATTAAGGTGATAAATTAACCCGCCGCGGTGGCTCTGTGGCTACGGCATTGTACTGCTGAGCACGAGGACGCGGGTTCGATTCCCGGCCGCGGCGGCCGCTTTTTTGATGGAGGCGAAAAGCAAAAGATGCTCGTGTGTACGCGATTTCGGCGCACGTTAACCATCCCCAGGCGGTCGAAATTAATCCGGAGCCCTCCACTACGGCGCGCGCCTCATCACCTGTGTTGCGTCGGCGCGTTAAACCCTACAATCAATCAAGATGATAAATTAATTAGAAGTGTTTAACGCCTCTGTTGAGTGTCCATGTACAGCCATGGATAAACGAAACGCGATCACGAAAATATGAATCAGAACACACACACACACAGCGTAATTTCTTTCCATGCAAGTTAATTAAATTGGCGCGTGGCTTAATTACAGCAGCAACGTTGGGAAATGTGGCTTTTCAAATACTATACCAATAGCGCGCCATTATTATACCTCCACGAACCGTATTTTTCAATTTTGCGTGTCTTGGTTCACATTTTGGAGTCCGTATTTCACTTGACCTTGACTATACGTGCAAGTCCGTGCGCTTTACGTGCGCCTAATCTCGACGGCGACATTCGTTTGAAACAGGCGGAGGACTCCGAAGACGGACCAACGAGCGATGCGCCCGCAGTGCCCACAGAGGAAGGGGAAGCGTTCACCCGGTTCCCGAGAATGGTGAGTCACCCCCTCAAGAACACGCTGAACCTTCCCCTCCCTTATCCTTCACGTGCGCCCGACGTTTTTTTTCTGCAAGAATTAAGCAATTGCAAGTTTGCTCTTCGGGTGTAGCACTTCGTGTCCCTTTTGCCGCAGTTATTAGTTTAGCGCGATTCTGGAAGGATAAAAATATAAAGCACCGCTCACTCGGAAACTTGGTCACAATAATAAAGGAAGATAGTGGAAACTGTATATTAGCCCCATGTATAATTTTCAGATATTAATAAATTGATTGATTGATAGATTGATAAGCAGAAAAGGAAAATTACGGCCGTCCCAACAATACGGTTAATTCTAGTAATCTTGCCGCATTACATATCTTTTGTGCGCTTAATCCTAATTTAGTGAATACGAAGAATATTACCAAGTCGAGCCTCTCATAGTATTTGCTAGTTTTTACTGAGAGAGAGAGAGAGAGAGAGAGAGAGAGAGAGAGAGAGAGAGAGAGAGAGAGAGAGAGAGAGAGAGAGAGAGAGAGAGAGAGAGAGAGAGAGAGAGAGAGAGAGAGAGAGAGAGAGTACAAAGAGTCGGCAGGCTTTCAGGATTTTCCACCGCAAACTGTGCCTACAGACTGACCCTGAGGCTATCAGCGAGCCTGAGGCAAGAGCGGGTGGGTACAATACAGTTTTAGCACTCCGTATGTTCCGTGTTGTACATGCGTACCGTGTTGACCTGGACCCGTCTGGGCACTTGTGCATTCCTCGCGGTAGGGTGGATTAGATATGCGGGCCGGCCCTCGCCCTTCCTGCGCGCGCAGGCGCAGTCGGGTCCCGGTAACACGGAACAGACGGAGTGTACGGAGTACCAAAACTCTCTAATAGAGGGTTTTAGCAGCCCGGCCGTTCCGTCGTGTACGTTGCTACCGGGTTGTCCGGGACCCGTCTGGGCACTTGGGCGTTCGTCGCGGTAGGGGGATTAGTTCCGCGGGCCTGCCTTCGCCATGTCCGTGCCTCCTCGCCCTTCCGCTCGCGCCGGCACAGACGGGTCCCGGTCAACCCGGTAACAACGTAACCAACGGAACGGACGTACTGCTAAACCTCTCTAATGACAGTAGACAGCTGCAAACCGGCAGCAAGGAAACCCATATTCCATAATCCATTCCCTCAACTATTCCATCCGTGCTGCTGTTTTTTTTTTTCTTTTTCTTTTGTGATGCGATGCGAACCATCCCTTGCAGTATAGAAAAACAGTGTCCTTGCTTCTGCAGTAAATCGGTGCACTCGTCTCCCGTCTATTGGCTGTGATGTGCTGCGGGTTGCGGGTGATCCCGCTGACCCGCTCATCCCTCTCCCACTACTGCTGTTCGTGTCCAATGACCTCTGTCAGTGGCCACCAGGTTCCGTGTTCTTGCCAATCCCTTCGAAGAAAGAATCAACCCTGATTTTGCACTTAGCTTTCTACGCACTGTTGTTGATGATCGCAATGGCGATGCTGCTGCTGGTGATGATGATGATTTCAATGTTAAAGGGACCCTGCAACACTGTTGCAACTTTTTTCGGCATCTTAAATGCTTGCAGAACGTAGTCAACCAACACATCAAGTACTTAGATTAGAGGGTCGTTAAGTACCTCAGCCAAAAATTACAGCTATATGCCCATCAGATAACTTATAAACTTCCTGGAAAGATTTTTGTCTCTTTCCCGGTACCCGCCGCGGTGGCTCAGTGGCTAAGGCGTTATACTGCTGAGCACGAGGTCGCGGGTTCGATTCCCGGCCGCGGCGGCCGCTTTCCTGATGGAAGCGAAAAGCAAAAACGCTCGCGTGTACGAGATTTCGGCGCACGTTAGAGATCCCCAGGTGATCAAAATTAATTCGCAGCCCTCCACTACGGCGCGCCTCATCGCCTGCGTTGCGTCGGCGCGTTAAACCCCACAATCAACCTCTTTCCCGGTCTTGGCGTTACAGAGATGTAGCGGCTGTTGGCCGGCTTTCCTTCAGTTGCAGCAATGAACGCATTCGATAGACACTTTAAAAAGAAAGCCACAAAATCAATGCGGAAACGGGAGGACTATCTCCTGCGACGAGTTAATCACGCAGAGCCGCTCCGTGCTGGCGATAACTATAGCTTCCGCAGTGTTTCCAGACGCGAAGGAAAGAGTGAAAGCGTTTATCGCAACTGTTGCAGAGTCCCTTCAACGACCGCAAGCGCGTAATGATCCAGTCCTATGCAACCAACAAAAGAAATTCGCTCCATAATTGACATCTTCCGGTGATGTCGAGGGCAGACTGCCGGTACGAGGAAATCAGACATGCGCTTCCGTCGTGTCTATTTCCGCCGTACTTTGCTTTTATTGTTCGCGCAGTAACCGTTATCGAGCAAAGGGTGGGCGGGGCCTGACGAGCTGGTTTAGAACGGCCGGCCGTGACGCCTGAAAACCGTACACCAATCTCTCCATTGTGTTTACGTCTGACTGGGCACGCGAGATTTGAAATTACCATGAACAAACTGAAGCGTGCAAGATACGGTTGGGCGCCCTATCCTCTGTCGCTCCTTATCCCTTGAAAGGCCGCCCTGGAGAGTCCATGCCTGATCTATAAATAGACGCGAATCTAATTAAGAAAGTGGAAAGGCTTCGAAGATCCTGCGCGTTGATTAACCGCCTATTGATATTGGTTGCCTCATCAGGCCCCCAAACCTTCCGTAAGCGCCCCCCACGTTATAAGTATCATGCCACGTGAACTGTAGCCCCATGATCAGGGTTCATGGAATAAAAATGACCACTATCGTCCAAGAGGTGCAAAGTATTTGCAAAGGAACACCTTTCATTTCTAGATGCGCCGTAGTTCGAAGAGAGGAAGGGAGACGAGTAGGGATGGATCACTTAATTAGAATGCGAAGTGCTAAGGACGTGGCGAACATAAATAGAAGGCGCAGCGCACAACGCTATGTTGTGCATCACCCGCCGCGGTGGCTCAGTGGCTATGGAGTGGTGCTGCTGAGCCCAAGGTCGCGGGTTGGATTCCCGACCGCGGCGCCCGCTTTTCTGATGGAGCCCAAAAGCAAAAACGCCCTTGTGTTCTAGATTTCGGTGCACGTTAAAGATCCCCAGGTGGTCCGAATTAATCCGGAGCCCTCCTCTACGGCGCGCCTCATCGGCTGCGTTGCGTCGGCGCGTTAAACCCTACAATCAATCAATCATCATCCTCTACGGCGCGCCCCATAACGTGTGTAGTTTCGGCGCGTTAAACCCCACAGTCAATTCATGTTGTGCGTCTTTTCTTCCGTCCGTCTCATTATTAGCTCTTTGCATTCTGATCATATCAAATCAACGAGCCCCTGTCATTACGGGTTAACGAACACCGTACGAAGTACGTGACGCAATCCTTTTCTGACTCTCCCGTGCCACCAATATGCCGAGGATTTTAAGAGCATACTGACAGCAGCAGCGTGGCCGGAGAACAGGGACGCCAGACAACAGGCCCGGGCGCTTTTTCCAACCGGGACGACGCAGACGCGGACGCTAACACCCCCCCGCCCGCCGTCCCCGTCTCTTGTTCCAAACGGAAACAGGTCGCGCGAGCGTCGGCGGCGGCGCAGTCACGCT
>NW_027526225.1:110018551-110068551 GCF_048455015.1 Haemaphysalis longicornis
GCTTCGTCCTCAACACGCCTCAATGGCAGCGGAGAGGGAGCCCTCCTCCTCCCGATTTCCGCGCCTGAAGCCCAAACAATCTGATTCCGATAACTCCCGTGTCAGCAGCCACTGCGTGAAAAGGCGCTGCAGTCGACGTCAGCGCGGAAGAAACGGACAAATGGCGGAAAATTCCTCGGAGTTCGGCGACCCAGTGGCAGTCCTGCGTCTTGTGTTGCGAGTGCTATTGTAATCCACCTGCAAGCCCAGTGGCCACCCCCGAATGACGGCCGCCCCGTGGTGGTACCACACCTCGCCCGTGTCCACTATGCCCGTGCAGTCTCCCATGGCGTCTTGGGCATCGAGGCGCGTGAGGCGGATGCTGGTCCCGAACTTCGGAGCCCGCTTCGGTTCCAGGGGAGCTTCTCGACGTCGACATCGCAGAACGTCTCCCACGCCCAGTGAGTACACCGAAACCAAGAGCGCCCCTGCTCGTCATATTACTCGCGGTACAAACTCTTGAATACCACGCGCGGTTCGAGCATTAATTGGAGTTTGCGGGAAGCGCGAATTAAAGCGTGGACAAGAGAAGAAAACAACAACGTAGACGAGACGAAGCGCTGTTGTTTTATTCTCTTGTCCTCGTGTTACCCGCCGCGGTGGCTCAGTGGCTAAGGAGTTGCGCTGCTGAGCACGAGGTCGCGGGTTCGATTCCCGGCCGCCGCGGCCGCTTTTCTGGTGGTGGTGAAAAGCGAAAACGCCGGCGTGTACGAGATTTCGGCGCACGTTAAATATCCCCAGGTGCTCAAATTTATTCCGGAGCTCTCCACTACGGCGCGCCTCGTCGCCTGCGTTGCGTCGGCGCGTTAAACCCTGCAATCAATCAATCAATCGTCCTCGTGTTAATTCGCGCTTCCCGCCAGTGCAATGTATTACCAACTCGCCCAAGCTTCCGCTCTTGCATTTATTGGAGGTTATGAAGGAAGCCGCATCGGTGCTTCTCCTGCTGCAGATGTCACGCAATACTGACGCGGTTGGCATTTGTGCGTGGCATGGTAATAATCAGGGTCGTAGCAAGCGGTGTCCCAACAGCCGCCGAAATTTCCCGAGTGCTACATTTCTGCCTTCCTTTCAGGACTTGATTGCAGGCTAGTTGGTTCATGACGTATGAAGGAATAAGTTTGCGCAAAAGACGAGGACGAAGAGACGAGAGTACAAGACGAGGGTTTTCTTTTTCTTTTTCCTACGCTATGTACACACCGCATTGAACAACGTAAAAACGGAAATAAGAAGAGCGTTGGTTTCTTTGCAAAAATGTTTCCTATGAGCTTTGTGGGCAGTCGTATTTCTAATATATACTACAGTAAAAAAAAAAAAAAAAGCAGCTAGCCCTTCGGCTTTATTGAAACGGGAATGGCGAAGGTATCGTTTGTGTGCAGATTATTTTTTGACTGGTGGCTTCGGCGGAACATTCCACGAAAAATATTTTTCTACGCCACTGCTACTAATCCATCATTCATGGTAGTGACTAGAAAGTTAGAAAGCGCGCGTGGAAAGGAAGGTGGACAGAAAAAGCACGAACAAGCGCTTGTTTGTGTTCCACCGTTCCTTTTGCGTTTTTTGACGTTAAAGTATGCACCAAGTAGCCCAAGTTTCGGAAATGGTGTTGCTAAGGCTACTAATGGTGTTGCTAAGGCTACGAATTATAAGGCACAATGTGTGTTAAAAATTTGAGGGTTCCAGCTAGTTTTCGAAACCACAATGCTCACAGCCCAAAAAACAGACAACGGACAGTGTAAAGGACCACGACACGAGCAAGCACTGATTTGAGGTCCTTTAGCTGACCTTTTTTTTTTTTTTTTTGCACTGAGAGCAATACAACGCTTGCGTTGATGTTTCCTTGATTCGTATGCTTCCAAAGCGCAACCCGAGTGGCAATGAAATGTGCGTAAAGCAGCACCACATTCCGCGGGCCCTTTTACGATATTAATAAATTTACGACGTTATGACCTGGGCATTTTCTTCAAATTTTTCGTACTTAGGTGTTGGGAACCTACACACCGAGGTTCAGACATGCGCCTGGGTTGCATTCTGGGCTGTTTCTGATTCACTCAGAGGACAGGAAAAAAAAGTTGAAGGCCCTGTTACAGCCGTTACCAGCAAAACATTTTGAGCGCGTGTGGTACGACCTAGACACGCTAGATTAGGTCTGACTTAGCTTTCGTGCACACTGTCCCACCCTCTGATTTGCAGTCTAATCTGATGTTTTCAGCAGGCACCCGATTCCAGAGCTTTCGTCGCTTACTGCCAGGCAGTTAAAACCAGCGTCTTAGGTTGTTTCACTTTACCGAAATGCGGGAAAACGCATTTGACCGCGGTGAGGTAACGATCCTACAATTCTTCTTGGAACAGTCCAACATAACTTCGTTAAGCCGACGATTGATTGGTGCATTGATTGATATAATGCCATATTGCTTATTGGTCGGGTGTATAGCTTTTTTCTTCCCCGCATGGCTATCCTAGGCGCGTCGCGGGACGCTCCCATTCACCCAACGGCTGATGGCGTAGCTGAATATACGTTGCACCGGACAGAGGCCGCTGTGAGCGCAGCACTTTTCCTACCAAACTTTCCTGTAGCGCACGCTAGGGCATCGGTAAAGGAGTTGCGATTCCTCGACCCGTTATCACCCACTGCCTGCAGCATGCCGTGTCGATGATCTGTGGGGTTGACACTGAGACACGGTGTAAAGAAATTTGGCCGTGATGAACGCACCAGTTCCTCCCTGCCATTTGTATTATCCGCAATCTGAATGGTCGGCTACAATATCAGCAGCTAACGCGTTTTCGTCTGCGCCACGCAAAACTGTTCGTTCTTCTCGGCCTTGTTATCATGACGGTATACATTAGATGTCTTCTTTGTGTGGGCGCCCGTGCGCGTGACTCACGATAATCCCGGCTGTTGCTGTCTAGGACAAAGTGTCGACCACGGAGCAAGATCTTGCTCCGTGGTGTCGACACTTACGCGATATGAATGCTACGAACAGAGCCCACGATATGCGTGGCATCTTTCCTACAAGAAATGACCCCCCCAAACCACCAGGATATAGAAAACGGCGCTGCTGCTTGTAATGCAAACATCAGCGCAACGTGCCTATAACGGACAGTGTGTTCATGAACAGCAACGTGGGCGTTATTCCCAGTGTGGATTCCTTACATCGTAATTCAGGGCCCAGAATTTTAGACACCGAAAATTTCAAAATGGGCAGGCGCCTATAGGCTCACAATAATAGGTGGAGTAGGCTGGAAGACATAATCACTCAATCAATCAATCAATCAATAATCACCAATGGACGCGAACGCAAGGTTCCTAGTTTTAGCAGATTCGCTACGTTGTAATCTAGATTTTATATCTGAGTATACCTGCCATGGCTATGGTAAAACAACCGCAAGAGATAAAAAATGTAGCTATCATTATCATCTTCCAGACTTCTTTGTTCCATATTCCGCATGTGCCGTTTGTAATTTTTCCGCCAACCGGTGAGCGATATAAGGGTTGATCTAGAGGGCAGAACCGACTATTGTTGCGCGGAAGCTTTTGGGCATCAAACGGAAGGAAACATTGACGTGCATTTGAGAGCACTCTTCATCGACCTACACAAAAAAGCGTGCCTTTTAAGATATGGTTTCCGGCGTGTGTCTTTGACAAATGTTTACGATTATGCGTATGTTTATGCTTTTTATATATATGCCTGCCGTTTTCTAGATATATCAGATATATATCCCCTCTGATCGCCATCTTTGTGTGGGCAACATTAAACCTTCATTTATCGTGATGAACCAACCCTCCCAACGACGCGTTTTATCACTGTTGTGGAGTTAACAGCGAAATTTGAAAGGGCAAACGTTTGATATAAAACTGACGTGGTTTTTTATATCTTCGTCACTGAAACCAAAAATAAATACTGGCGGAAGCATGGCTCACTTTTTTTTTCACTTCCTGGAGTGTCATTCGACTTCAGCCGGTCATTAACTTTAAATAGTAAGTATTCGAAATCTTTCTCGGTGGTACCAGTGACGTAAGGTGCGCACGGACCAAGATAAAATTCCACTGCTGGAATTTAACACTAACACTACGTTAAGTCAACACTCACACAGTGGTCGACCGGAAATCTATTCAAAATTGGTACAATTGGTGAAATTACCGGCTTCCACAAAATAGGAAGTGCAGGCAAAAGCTTTAAAGGCTTCATCACGGGAGAATTCATAGAAAAATGCGTAATCACCCAAGTCCCAGTAAGTATACAACCAGAATTGGCTTTCTAGTCGCGGCAGCCGTATGTCAACGAGAGCGAACTATAAAAGACTCCGTGTGCTGATATGCCGGGCAGAAGTTAGACCCCCCCCCCCCCCCCCCTTCCCACACACACACTTCCCCACGCCGGTACAAAAAAAAATCAATCTAATTATAAAGCACCCATAAATTACTCCGCTAGTACATGTGCCTCCGCGGTGCCTGAAATGAATTCGTGGAATAAATTTGAAATGTGAATTAGGACTACGATAAAAACAACACAAAGCTGACTTTTTCGTGGAGTCATGCAGGTCGTTCGTCAGGGGTGGCTGCGGCGGCCATGTCACAACGGTAGGCCAACGACACAATGCCTTGTCGTCGGTCGGAAACAATATATCCGCTGCATCCGGCATTTCCTCTCTTTCTGCCTCAACAGGATGGCCGCCTCCCATATCGTCGTCTTTGTGATACCGCCGGAGGTTCTCGCCTATCGCATCCTTCGCCAGCTAGGCGGAGGAAATCAGCAGCAACAACAAAGTAATATAATCTCGAAATAGCCTCGGCTGCAACGTAAAAGCGCTTCTAAGCAAGCTAGTTTTCCCGCTGTAAATAAAAATGCGCACTCGCTACGTAGCTAGCGTTCGACACCACCATGCTCTAACTTTCGAGTCCGTTTTCAACCCTCGCCAGTCTTACAAGGCGAAAGTACGCCCTCGGTTGCCGACAGGCGATGTGCTGAATGCAGATGCAGTATAAATGCGTAGCAGTCTTTGCCGAGTGCCCCCACATCAAGGACCGCTGTTTTAAATAAAGTCGCGTTTTTTTTTTTTTTTTTGATGCGGTGGAATAAAAGTAACTGCTGCTGGGCCGTGCATCGGAAACTTGGTCGGCTCCAAATAATCCACAACGCCCACAACACCGCTGTTGTGTTGTGAACCTGTGTCGTTTCGAGATCCAAAATCGGATTCTCTCGAAGTTGAAGTTTACTCTCGTCGTAAGAGGCCAGTGATAATTATCAGGCGTTTATGACAGTTCTTACAAAATGATGATTGATTGATTGTGGGGTTTAACGCGCCGACGCAACGCAGGCGATGAGGCGCGCCGTAGTGGAGGGCTCCGGATTAATTTTGACCACCTGGGGATCTTTATCGTGCGCCGAAATCTCGTACACACGGGCCGTTTTGCTTTTCGCCTCCATCAGAAAAGCGGCCGCCGCGGCCGGGAATCGAACCCGCGACCTCGTGCTCAGCAGCGCAACGCCTTAGCCACTGAGCCACCGCGGCGGGTTCTTACAAAATGCGTGAACGCCTTCCAACCAAGGCACTTTCCTTACCTGCCGCTGCCAACTCGTGTGCATTGCAGGACGCAAACGCTACCGGACGATGACGTCGAAGACACGCAGTGCCGAAGATGCCGGCGCCTCTACAGGAGACGGCCAACTATACGGTGAGCACGTGTATTTATTCACTAATCTAGCTGCTTACGCAGAGCGCCAAACCAATCCAATCCAATTCAAAACTTGCACCGTGTGGTAGGCACACGGAAATCTTATCCTACCGGAGCGAGCAGGTGTTTCGCTGGCGCCAAGGAGCGACGGCTGATGCGCTACATGTAAACACTGACGAATCGTATCACCTAGAGTACGATGCGATACTGTCGTATCCATGTAAACGGCCTTTGTGTCCTCAAGGAAGTGACAGCGGATAACTTCCTGTTGCACCTCGATTTGACTGAGCTAGAAGTTCAGTTCATCACGAAAAGAAATACGGGCAACACTCTACCATTCATGGAAGCTTTGATAAAAAGACAACCCAACCAACTAAGCTTCACAGAAAACCTACTCATACCAGACGCTACTTTCACTTTGATTCGCACTGCACTACCCCATTTCATCCGTCTTCGGTAGCTTCCGCTCTTGTATACGCGGAAACATAGCAGGCTGCTCGACAGGATAGAAAAAAAATGATAAAAAAGACAGTCATCCTAGACATGAGGAAAATCGACTACACCAGCAGCGCATCAAATGCAGTCTTCACCGACCTGTGCGTCGACCATGAAGAAATCTACTTCCGCCCTCTAGCCTGCAAACCGGTGTCGACTCTTTGGCAACTGATGTTAGAACGAAAAGAGCGCCCAAGAGAAGTGAAAAGTGGTCATTTACAAGATTCCCTGTACCCAGCGCCCCGTCAATTGCGTCGCCTAAACGCGGAACTCGCGGAGCGACTCTGAAAGCGCCAAACGACGTCAGACTTCAGGCGCAGCGCTTTCGCCGCTTTAGGTGACTGGCACCGAGACGAATCAACCGAAAAGGGTCATCCTGCAGTCCTGGCACATACAAAAAATTCCCCGCATTTCCCCGAGGGGAAGAATGTGAAAGTGCGAATGCACGAGTTGAATTTGCGCGGTTCGGTAATGTTCGCGAAAGAGAGATCACACACACACACACACAACTACAAAGAAAGAAAGATGCATTTATTCACAGACACCTATTTGTGTTGTCGTTGTACTGGATTGCTAGAGCGGATCTCAGCTTTGAAATTTCGTGTCAGTACTCCTTTAAGCAGGTGCATTAGCCCTTCTCACGCCCGATTCTTGGCCAATCCCCCACGTGGGTATGTGCCATGTCAGCGGCCAGGCAGCGCGCGCCCATCTCCCCCCGTTGCCAAGGAAGACGAGGAGATTTCTGGCCAATCCCCCACGTGGGTATGTGCCATGTCAGCGGCCAGGCTGCGCGCGCCCATCTCCACGTGCGCGGACATCGCCGGTGGACGCAGGTTCAGGGTCGCTTAAGAAGTGCATTGCACTTAATAAAGTACAATGAAAGTACAATAAAGTACAATGAAAGTACAGATCGTCAGGGGCTTCCCACATGCATATTTAGGGCCACGGCCTCCTATGCACAGCGTCAAGAACCGAATAAGGCCCCTCTTAACCACACCGCTGACGCCGAAACGTTGGGAAAGCTTTGTTTGTGGTATATGTTTTCATCCATGGATGAAAACATATACCTGGATGAAAACACATTCGACAGAACTATGCTTGCGGGGAGGCTTGCAAGTCTCCCCGCAAGCATAGTTCTGTCGAATGTGTTCACATTCAAGACTCTAATTTGCGATACCCCGCGCCTCGTCCGCAATATTTACAGAGCACTTGGACATTCAAAGGGTGACGTTACAGCGCACGAAGTCGAGGACGCAAAGAAGGCAGTACAAAGCGCTGACTTGTGCGCTGACTTCTTTCAGCGCCTTTGTCCCAGTCTTAGCGAGTTGCAACGTCACCCTTTAAAAATGCAATACCAGCTAGCTTGTATCAAGCCATTGTCGTGCACTGTTCAGACTCCCACCCATTTCCAGTGTTTGCAAGCTGCGTTCGCGGAACGCTCGCTTCCTTTTCATACGCGCTCCTGGGTGCGCTGGGTGACGTCAGTGCAGAGAAGCGTGCATTCACGTCGTTCCGGAAACTGCCTCAACCCTGCCCCAGCGACAAATGCTTGACGTCGCTTAAAGTCTTCTTTGCATGCAGCCAGCCGTTACTAACACCGGAATGTACCAGAAGAAAAAAAAGATGCAAAAACGCTTGGGCATGCGAGAAGATCCGGTAATCGTGCTACAGTAAAAGCTCGTTAATGTGAACTCGAAGGGGGACCATGGAATTGGTCGAATTAAGCGGAGTTCGAATTAGTGAGCGGGCGCCAGAATGAATGGAAATCATGCCACACTGCGCGGGCAGAACACAAAGGAGCCACCTCTGTACTCGTTATCGCAAATTAGGCGCTACTACACGTTTGTGGCAGGTTATTTTGTAAATAATGTTTCGTAAATAATAATAGCATGCGCCGGAGCACTGACGCCGGTGGGGCGGCGCCCTCTGGGGAAGCGAAATAAGCTGTTGCAGGACCGTAGCGCGCGCGCACGCCGTTGTTTTTCTGTTCCGTTGTTTTGCATCTCTAGAAAATTTGGTTTGGTTTGGATTTGCAAGACATTGTAATCACTCTGGGCCGACTTCTTATCGGGAGTTTTCCCCCATTGAAATATACAGCGCTGTGGCGGGACCGGGATATGAGTGCGGATTAACCGGAAGTCCGAATTAACCGGAAGTTCGAATTTAACGAGTTTTTACAGCATAGTGTCCTCTTGGAATGTGCAGCCGGATATATTGAAAAGAGAGCAGGGAAAAGACATATTAACAAGATATGTACTGAGAAGAATCTATTTGCGAATAATTTACACGGCAGTTCCAGAAAGGGGCAGCTAGGTCGTTCGGACACTGCACGCGCTAGACCGCCGGAGCGTCTTCGTCTTCTTCGACGGCTGGCTAGGGCCGGTACAGTACGACACATCCAGGCACACGTCCACTTGGGGGAGACTGCACCCTTCGCATCGGAATCTCTCGACACTGAGCGATGACCTCATTTTTCTGGCAACCGCTTTGTTGTTGACACATCTGTGGGGCTACAGGCTGTTCTGGAGCCACCAAATAGTTATTTGGTGGCGCTAGGTGCCCCAGAAGCAAAAACGCGCCGCTCCCTGGGCGCGAAAGTGGTGAAAGTAATTCTTAATGCGGAATGAATAACCGATCTTTACTTTTAATCAGGGAAATTCCTTAATCCGGAAGAACGAAGTATTTTACAACTTAATAAGTCAAACCAAATGTTCCTCGAACTGAAGCCCCTTTCCTCATTTCACGAACCAGTGTTGACAACGAAAGTCTGTACATAATTACAGCTTCTGCTACGACAATTTAATCCGCCCTTGGCAACCTTTTCGCGACTTTGGGGAGAGACCTGCGTTGCCCGTTGCGTTAGCTTGCGTTAGCTGATATCGTTACCTCTAGGCATCAGCGCTTGGCGGGGAGCGTCGAACACGCGCTTGCGCGTTCCTGTTAACAGTGGAGCCCTCTATACGTCTCGATAATGCTGTTATCTAAACAAATATTTGTGAAAATTGAAGCATATCTGCACGTTCCTTTTGGTGACACGCCTCTAATGGCCAAACAATATCTCGCTGAACCACGTATACACCTTTCTAATACCACCTATGAGCAGTCATTTAATCAGTGGGCTTTTCTAGAGGCACTAATTGGCGCAGTCGACAGGATCACCTCACTGCGCATGCGCGGCACAAATTAGCACGTGTGATTTTATCAAAGATGAGATAATACAACGTTCTATTCGAGTATACGCAAACTTTTTCTATATGTGTAACATTAATTAGGGACAAGAAGACAGCGGAGTGGGTCAGGGAACAAACGCGTGTTAATGACATATAAGTAGACATTAAGAATAAAAAATGGACGTGGGCAAGACATCTAATGTGAAGCAAGATACCAGTTGGTTATTAAGGGTAACAGTGGATCACTAGAGAAGGCAGGAGTGGCAGGGGGCGGCAGAAGGTTAGATGGGCAGATGGGATCAAGAAGTTTGCGGGGATAAACTGGTCGCAGTTAGCACAGGGCCGGGATACTTGGAGATTAATGGGAGACAGGCTGGTGATGATAATGCTGCTGCTGATGATGGTGGTGGTGATGATGATGATGAAACTTTTTCTTCAAAGCTATAGCAAAAGGCAAAGGAGACGAGGTCTTCGCAGCTTCATCACGCACGCGCCCACACTCCGCCATTGTGGAACGCGCCCTCGGGTGGAACTGTATACGACACAATAACATTGTCGCCAGAGAGGCTGGTTTCCTCACACGACCGTACCACTTCTTTCCAGGACCGGCTATTAAGTCATCTTGGCTTTCCTGATCACGGAAGGGTCGCTGTTTCTGTCCATTGTGCGACCGTATACGTGAAAGTACCGAGTGCCTCATTAAGCGAGCCTCTGTCCCGTACTCTCGCCATTGTTTCTGTTCGCCAACGCGTTATCTGCAGAAGTTGGAGACACCCGTGCCACGTGGCGCAGCCGCCCTCTTGTTAACAATATTTGTTCCCCGGTCGCAGCAGTGTGGAGCAAAATATTAACGCTAACGTCACCAAACTAGCAAAGATTGTTTGTGCAAACATGGCCGTGTATCTGCTCCTTTCGTTGCAAATGTCGTCAAAAGACGATAGTCTTTGTAGACATTTGCCAAGGAAATGCCCCCTTTTGCTTTCCCGCTCACCTCTCATGCTGTTCGTGTACCGTCGCGCTCATTCCAAGGTAAACGCACTAAAGGTTTGCGCAAGGCGATTTGAATTTCCCGCGTTCTACTGCTACAGGCCGGGTTCCTCGATGCAGCGCTACAGTACGGCGGAGACGCGCGTGAATGGAGGCGGCTGACTAGGTTTATAGAGCCGCGTGGCCGTGCTCCTCGAGTGAGTGCTTTACAGCCAAATATGGCTGCGAGTAGCGGAGGACGTTGGATTATTTTTTTTTAAGATTCCTTTTGTTTATTTTCGCCAATGATGTACATATATACCATTATAGCGACGAAGTATTTTTATTTCGCTAATGATTTTTTTTTTCCTGAAGGAGCGACGGGTACTGCAGAGGTGGCCCGTTACGCTATTTTACACGTATTTCGAACTTTCTTTTGCAATCTTTTTTCACTTATCCATGGGTTTCGATCGGGGGGAGCTGTTTAAGATGGATATTGTTTATTTTGTCAGATCATTTTTGTTGACATTGTATTTTCTCTCGTCTTTTTCGTTTTTTTTTTTCAAAATTCTGTTCCGACCAATTATTTCTATTCGCGCTATTGTAATGCTTCCGCCAAACCTGCATTTTGGGGTAAATGCAGGGCGTCACACGGTCGGTCCTGGCTGTGGGGGTACTCGACAAAGAATGCTACGCATTAAAAGCGCGACAAGACGGGGTCACAAGAAAGGACACTTGCACTGGACGAGAGCTAGCGCTCGTCCTGTGTCTTTCTTCTTGTGTCCCCGCCTTGTCGCGCTTTTCACCATGTCGAAGTTGTTTATGCAAGAGAGACCGTGAATAATTTTTTTCAATGCTTTAGAGCTGCCATCAAATTTACAAATCATCTTCGCAATCAAACCTATTCGGAGCTCAGCGGGTTGGTCAGTGTATACAGTCGAGGTAGCCTCAATTATGAAAATGTAGAAATTAGTATTTGATTTGCTTGTAGGGTTTAACGAGCCGACGCAACGCAGGTGATGACGTGCGCCATAGTGGAGTGCTCCGGATGAATTTTGACCACCTGGGGATCTTTATCGCGCGCCAAAATCTCGTACACACGGGCATTTTTGCTTTTCGCCTCCATCAGAAAAAAGGCCGCCGCGGCCGGGAATCGAACCCGCGACCTCGTGCTCAGCAGCGCAACTCCTTAGCCACCGACCGTGTAGATAACGCTTGACGAATGCTACAGCGATGATAAATAACTAGAAGCAGATTTGTCTACATCGACGGATTGTCGGGGTTTATTTACAAATATACCACACTCGGGGAAATGGGACAGAAGAGAGAGAGGGAGGGAGGGAGGGAGGGAGGGAGGGAGGGAGGGAGGGGTAGGGGCGACAGCTTCCATAACCTGAAAGAAAGTACAATTCCAGTCGAAAATGACAAGAAAAATTCGTGTAGCTTGACGTATTTTTGCGTGTTGTACTGTCGTCTTGTCGTATGCATAAGTCGCGATTCTGGAAGCTGGCTATGTCACGACAACATGATGGCTGTAGTAGCGACAGGCAGTCCTGTTGTGACTACAGGAATGTTTGTCGTTGAGAAAATTGATTTTGTCGTTACGACACAAATGTGTGTCGTAACAATAGATGGCTTTGTCGTAACAACAGGGCTGCTGTTGTCACAACAAAGTTTTTTCGTCGAACGACAGGAATTCTTGTTAGGTTTCTGCGGTATTTCTGTTGTCATTCTAGACTTTGCGGTTTGTGACATCACAAATCGCAATAGGGATTTGACGGAACACAAATCCCATTTACAAATTCCATGCTCAATATACGAGCTTGCAGTTGTTAACTTGCAGTAGCCTTTACTTTTGCTGTTTGAATAGATAGTAAAATTTCAGCTCTTGCCTTTTCGAGCACCATACAAGCTGTAACGAATACACAAGTTTACGCTTTGTTTGTCTGCACGGCAGAGAAAGCATGTCGAAGCTTCGGAATTCCTCGAAGACACTGAGGTATGATATCCAATTCGTCGAAGATGGCGAAAAATTCTAACTCAGTCAGCAAGCGCGCATATGCCTGCGGTTATACGACGGTGATCCAAGCGAAATTCACCCACGAGGCGAGCCGTGGCAGAACCATCTTCCGTGTCCCTTTAACACATGAACATAGCCGTTGGAAACTGCACGCAGCAGGTCTTCCTTTTTGCTTCGCGTAGCCCAGTTGAATGGTAAATGCGGTCTCACTCTTGGGCACTCGCGCCACGCAAGAGCGTGCGGTTAATCAGGTGGTGTTGTCCACGCGCAGGCGCGCGTGTAAATAGTGAAACTACTGTCAAGGCCACAACGTGTTCTTGAACGAAAAACGGGGACCGCATCGCGGCGCTATCTGCAGAATCCAGCGGCGTTCGCCCGCAAGCCATGCACACGCCGAGGTGCGGTCGAACTTGGCGTCGCTTGCGTAATCGACCCACGCGAGGTCATCGCGCGCTCTCGTTTTCTCGGTCACCACGTGTTACGCAAGTACGCTTTCGATCGCTGGAGATTCCGACTGCGCCGGTTCCGATGGTTACGATTGTCTGTTTACGATGCATGCAGTCGCCGTCGAAACCCCGGGGCTCCGGCGGAAAACATCCTGTAGTCGGGATGCTGCTACTGCTTGCCAGCACGAGGTAGCGGGTTCGGTGCCCAACAAAGGTTGTGGCATATGTTGATCGGAGGCAGAGACCAGAAAAAAAATGTCATGCCCTGAAGTTGTACCTAAAGAACACCAGCTTTTTCGAGTTGAACCAGGCCACCATTACGAGTACCTATCTTCTCCCATCCGTGTGAGTGCGGCAGTGTTAACGGCGCTCGGAAACAGCGCAGACGTGGAAGGCTGCGTGCCCTGCGCATTGCTTGGCTGCCAATCTTGTATCTT
Organism: Haemaphysalis longicornis; assembly: GCF_048455015.1. Classification (NCBI taxonomy): domain Eukaryota; kingdom Metazoa; phylum Arthropoda; class Arachnida; order Ixodida; family Ixodidae; genus Haemaphysalis; species Haemaphysalis longicornis. The sequence continues at coordinate 110,031,802 of NW_027526225.1, forward strand.
CAATGCTCCGTAATGTCACATTGTTAGGGTTCACGGAGACCACTCAGCCAACGTCACTGCTTGATCACGAACACGAATCCGGCGCGCTATGCCGTTATTGTTTTCCTGTGAGACATACAATGCTAAAATATTCTACAGCAACCTCGCTAGCGGCGAGACCCCACACGTAGCAACCGCAACATGGCTGTCATTTTTAATTCTGTCTCGAAAGCAACTGCGTGGCATTTTGTGCAGGCATAAGACAATATATATGTTCCGTTAACTGTTATTGAAGTCATTCGAAATTTTGCCGGATATCGCCACTTGTCGAGCCCTGTTAATAAGTTTCCTCTGAAGCTCCAGGATTTGAGCTTGCAAGGTTCTGCCTCCCATGCTATTGTTTCCCCTGTCGGGTTGTTTTGTCTGCCATTTGTCCCTACATTGCCAGGTATACTGAGGAATATGTTTTTGGTGGGGTGGCACTATTGGTGTCTTTCGACTTTAAGCGCCTGGAGTCTTTCGCCGTGTTGACGAGTGAGTGAGGTGAAGGAGAACGTGTTGATCTCCATTCAGTTCGTTAATTCATGAGCGATCTGATCCACTGCTTCGTTCCTCCCCTTCGTGTCCCGACGTCCATGTCTTCGCTCGGAGTTGTTATCGACGCTTGTGAGGAGATTAGCTGCTGTCCTTGGTCTATTCTTGGTGCATTGGCGTATCCTTGGCGTGCAAGTTATGAGAAGTGCAAGAGAAAGGGCTGCACATTATTATGGGCTCTAGGTACCTGTTCGGTTCAATGGCGGAAGTTCAAAAGCAAGTGATCGGGTGGAAGGTTAGATAGGTCCGACCACAGAAATAAAGGTGGCGACATATTTCCGTTCTCGGCACAAATACTCGCCAGCGTTCGTCTCAAAATTTAGCGTGTCGGCGGGGGCTCGCGGCCTCCTGGACTTAGGAGGAGGCTAATCACTTCCACTTTTAATCTTTCCCTTTTTATCTCAAATGTTTATTTCTTCTTCTTCTACTTCTTTTTCTACTTCTTATTCTTCTACTTCTACTTCTTCTTATTCTACTTCCTCTTCTACTTCTTCTTCTACCTCTTCTTCTACTACTATTGGGGAGTAGTTACACTTAATTCTACTACTTCTACTTCTTCTACTACTTGTACTGGGGAGTAGTTACACTGTAAGGAAGGTTCGTTCTTCACAACGCACCCCACAAAACTCCCTATTGTTGTGACCATTGATTACAAATCCCCGCAATGCTATCTGTCGCTATTGTCTCCAAAAACAGAGGCCTGTTTTGTTGATATCCTTTTTATCTTACATGTGATGGTAGTCTGCATGACTCGTGGATGCCGATGCCCTGTGACGCTTTGCCGGGCCCCGTCAATCTGCAAAACGGCTTTGAAGTCCAGCAACACAGCCTAAAAATACTCGTTGATTGATTGATTGATTGATTGATTGATTGATTGATTGATTGATTGATTGATTGATTGATTGATTGATTGATACATGGATCGATAGCTCAGGAATTCGTTTTTTGACAGCGCGGTAAGCGCTAAACTGATGGAATGAGCTTACTCCAAGCAAACTTGAGAGATAGCGGAGCACCGGTATTGGGCGCTTGCTATGTTCTTTGCCAATTTTTAAAATTGCCTCGAAAGTAGGGGGCAGTCCCTGACTGACGCAGGGGCATTCTCGGGATTCTATGGCACATAAATCAGGGGCACCAAAATCAGCGAATTGAAGGTGGTCAGGAGATCGGAGGGGAAGGGGTTGCAGTTTTTAAAATGGTTGTGCCCTCAATGCTTCATCTGCACGTCAGTTTTCCTTGCCGTATTAGTCGTGATCCCCCATCTCGGTTCGTTAGGAGATTAGGACACTGGAAATTATATAATGGGGCAGAAAAGACCGGCGCTCATGACGAAGAATACCACTGTTGCCCCCCAACAGGACTTACTAGTGTAACAGAACACTTTCTAATGGGTTAGAATACTTTGCAGTGGGATTGAGGGCTTTGCAGTGGAATAGAAGATTTTCTATTCATAAGACTTTCTAGTATTATTTAATCTGTCTCATTGCCAGTAGCACAGGGTACTCCTAACCTTTTTAAATGCCGCGGCATTCCCATTTGAACTGCTTTGACGTAGCACTGCGTTGACGTAGCATTATAGTGCCCTACCAGAACCCGTGTCATGCGTGGTTGACTGCTGACTGAGGCTCGCTTCTCTGCCGCTTTCACGCAGGGACGAGCCGTATCCGCTCGACCAAAAGGCGGTGGGCCGCTCCAGCCTGACCTCGACGACCAGCGCTGACCCGTGCCCGGTCAAGGCCTCGGCGAGCACTGGCTGGTCGGCGCGCCTGGCCGAGTCTTTCCTGGCCGTGGTCTCCGAAGTGCTCCAGTACCCGTGGGGCGGCGACGCCCTCCTCCTGGTGGGAATCGTCTTGCTCGCCTCGCTGCTCGTCATCCTGTACTACGTGGTCGCCGTCGTGCTCCCCATCATGGTGCTGGCTGTGGTTTTGGCTATGGCCAACTACGCGCTCTTCGAGAGCAACCGCTTCGCCTTCGTCCTGCGCCGCCTGCGGCTAGCGTGATGCACCAAGCTGGGACGCGCGCACCACACACGTGGTTTGCGAAACTGAGCGCGCGCTTTTCGAATCGCTTAAAGAGCGCATCCTCACCAGTGCCTCGGCATTTGTCAGACTGCTGCGCTTAAAAGAAACGAAGTCGTGTCATGTTAAGTGCCCTGAGCGTCTTGGGCGTACGATTCACGCTTGGCGAGCTTGGTAGAAGTGCGAGCGGCGATTATGGATGCGATTAAGTAGCTACAGAATAACTCAAATGCTGGACTTAAGGTAGCTTGATTGTGATGACGACGCTTAAGAATGAGTAAATACTTGCACCGCAGCCGCTATACGGTTGCTGAATTGTCGCCAAAGTGACGCGCTACTGCGTCAACTAGCAAGTGGGGGTGATGCATCAGGTGCTCTTAAAAGTGCGTTTGCCCAGGAATGCCTCCTAAATGAACCTTCTGCGCCACTCTTGTCAAACTCCTGGCACTGACGTTGCACGTCTTTTGTAGCTCGGGCCCGTCTACTTCCTATTCTTTCTTTTTCATGACTATGTTTCTTCGCACTCACAGGGTAAGCATCGAAAGGTGCAGCAACTTTCATTTTACTTTTTTTATTATTTTTTCACAAATGGTTGCAAGAATAGCGACACTTAGTTCCTCACACAGCACGTGTTCCCCACAACCTTCTACGCTGTACCGTGGGCTATAAACTGCACTGTGATTGATGCCATTCCACAAGACACGCATGAAAGCTTGTTTTAACACGCGTGCCAGCAAGCTGCGTTTTTTAATGACCTGACTTAGTGCCAACGGGCATCTCGCGTAATCCTGCCCGATTTGTCAGCAACCAAAGCCGTAGAGTTCCTTCTTTTATTCTCTCAGCAGGGTTGCAGTCGCGCAATTACTGATCGCGTTATATGTCCACCGTGTGTGTTCGTGGCGTGACTGAAGAGGTGTATACGACCACATTGTGCTAACCACTGTTTTTTCAACGTTGTGGTTCGCCTTGTATGATCACAGTCTTGACCTCTGCGTGCTGTTATTCGTAGCAATAAAAAGTTAAAGCCAGTTGTACGCCTGTGAAATCTGCTGAACCAGCGGAGCTGACTTCAGCACGCTGGCGGCCACCTCTTGTAGAGGCGGGGGTCGCTCACAACGTCACTCGCCGTGGTATGTACTTACGCCAAATAATTTCCCCAAAAAGGGGGACACTGGCGAAACGAGGACGGACACACACGGCGCCGTGCTCGACGTTTATCGTACTCGAAGTTGACCCACGGAGGCCTGGTAGTTTATCGGTGCATATATGGGGAGGTGGACCTGCGCCGCGTGCCGATATCGCGCATAACCGACCATCTACCAGGAAAACTGCAAAAACACCCTGCTTCTCAACAGGCTCCAAGAAACCACGTCTCAAATTGTTCGGATGCTGCGTAGGGTGGCGAACAGGAGCCATGGACTAAAAGAAAACGACATGGTCCGTCTTGTGCAGGCCTTCGTCGTCTCCAGAATTGTTTACGTGGCTCCTTATGCGGTTTTGGGGACATCGGAGCGCGAAAAGCTAGACGTCCTTCTTAGAAAGGCATATAAACAACCCCTGGCACTTCCTCCAAGCACCTCTACGGTACGACTCACGTCTTTGGTACTGCAAAACACCATCGAAGAGCTCATGGAGGCTCACCTAACGGCGCAGAAAGTAAGACACGGAGCAAGCCCAACGGGTAGGGAAACGCTAGCTACGCTTGGTTACACGGCGCCGCACATCACGGAAAACGCAGTGGACATCCGGCCTGAACTAAGGACCAGAATTCTTGTCCGTCCAATACCGCGGAACATGTCCCCTCAACATCATGAGGGAAGACGCCTAGCAAGAGCAACTGCGCTAGAAAAACAGTACGGAGGACAAGACTACGTCGTATATACAGACGCGGCGGAATACGCGAGGTACGGGGTAAGGGCGGCCGTTACCTCCACAACCGACCTCCTTTCCAGTCCGACGCTTCGGTCGTCGAACACCCAGCAGGCTGAAGAGACGGCTATCGCCCTTGCCCTCTCCCAGACAAATTCCAAAGTAATTATTACGGACAGCCAAGCCGCCTGCCGAGCATACCAAGCAGGTAGGGTTTCAAGACAAGCGCTTCGGGTTCTCCTTCAACGGCCACCGCAGAAGCAGGTCACAATCATTTGGACCCCGGCCCACTCTGCTCTTCGCGGCAACCAGACGGCACACGTCCTGGCCCGAGAACTCGCCCACCGGGCACCGCAAGAAGAGTCGGAGCGAACCTGGCAACCGCTCCTCACATACGCCGACATCCAACATTATCGACTAGCGAGACAACTCTATCCCCCAGTCACCGATAAGGCCACGAAAGAACAGGAAGTCATCCTGAGACAGCTACGGACTAATACCCTACCCCCCCCCCCCCCCCCCCCAAACACGACTACACGCCATCCACCCTACTCTTTACGATCCCCTATGTACTCACTGCCAAGCACCAGGCACGCTGTACCATATTGTCTGGGAATGTCAACTGAACCCAGATCTTCCCCCCATCCCAAACCCCTCACGCGAGCAGTGGGAGAGTACGCTGGCCAGCTCTTCTTCTGAAACGCAGCTTTTGCTAGCGGAAAGGCGAAGACAGCCGGCCGTACCAACGGAGTCTTGGACTGAAGACCCCGACCACAAATATGCTCACTTCAACTGTGATTAAAGTCTCTCTCTCTCTCTCCCTCTCTCTCTCTAGAAAGCCCCTGAAACCAGTGACTTTACAACCGTCGAGGCGTTGTGCCATCTGTCGACCCAGCGGGGTACTTTCGCCTGGACGGCCCTCAAAGCCGGTGCAGCCATCTGTCGGCCCAGCGGGGTACCTTCGCCTGGCGTGACGGGCGTCATCGCCGGACATTGCGAGCCCCTAAACAGCTCCGCTGGTAAAATATGTACGCTGAATTTCACTTTGCGTATGGTTCATTCTTGCCTCATCTGAAGTGAAATTGTTTAAATTCGTGAATGTTGAACTTGATGAGGAAACCTCTGTAAGGCTCGATGCGTCACACTTGCGCCTCATTCGAAAATGATAATGAAACTACTGGAACGTTTATAGTTTCTCAGACTACATATATTTCCACTAGAAAAACATGTCTTCCGAGCAAAACATTCATATGCAGTAGTGAAGCTAACTTTAAAGGGGCTTAATTTTAGAGGGGCTCACGGGAGGGTATTAAATGATTATTGAATTAAAAATGGTGTAAGTGCCCTGATTCTCACTCCCACCCAACCTTCGCACCCAAAAATTCTGCGGATGGCCGGCGGCCTCTTCGGCACCCTTACGTCACTATTGGATAACGTTAGTTTAGATAGTTTAGTAAGGAAAGCCAACGTGTTTAGGTTAGAAAATCTGACAGCGAAGTAGTGTCAGACGTGGCGTTACGCAACATAACGCAGACGGAGGTCACATTAGTGGAGTTTTTATAGTGACGTCGGATGGCACTTTAGACAGTGCTAAAAAAACAACCTGGATCCACCCCTGGTTTGGTGGCATCGCACCCATGGCACCGCCCAGGATAATACCGGACACCACCGGTACTTGGGTTTGACAGTGCCTGGGACAACGACATCCCCCTCACTGGACGGCTGAGCGCTGGTCGCTCTCACTGGCGCCCCTAACAGGGTAGCCTCCCCTTGACTCGCTCTTGGGTGCTCTAATAAAGTTTTTACTCACTCACTCGCAGACAATGTCGCAACTCTACAATAGTAAGCCAACCTGCAGGAAGTCATTCCACTTTCAAGAGAAGAAAAAAACGAAGCCGCAACCTTGGCCGGACCGGCAGCCAGCCGAATCTCCCCAACGGACGTCCACAACGCGCGCCCAGCGGAAGTGATTTACGACGTCAATGCACGCAGCGTCAGCGTTGCCGCCGGGCGCCGCCTTCGAAATGGTAGGAGGCCAGGGACTGTTCCGTCAGTACGACTCTTGTGGGGCGATCGACTCCTTATTAATACAAACTAATTGTAGCAACAGAAACGTCATAATTGATAAAGCCTTGTAGCTAGTGGCTCGATGAGAAAAAGTTGAGACCCAAAATGCTCGGGGTCTATTACTCTCTCTGTGTGGCACCGCCGGAGTTGTTTGCAGTGATAGCGTGCGCACGTGGAGATCGAACGGTCGAATTCCCATTATTATAGATGGACCAGCACGACCCTGTGCAAACAGTGGATGTATCGCAGTCTGCACGACTGTATGGCCTTAATATTGCTGCTTAGTAGCCACAATTATAACTTATTCATTTTTGCATTTCGCGTGCCATAACCTGCAGGCGAATAAAAATTACAGCGTGAGGATAGACATGTGCAACTGGAAGAGCCCTATAGTGCGTTTGAGGGTATTGGTATACAGCACAAGTTTCACGTCTCTTTCGTACCCTTTGTTGGACGTAACTCATTTCAGCATACGATACCGTGTATCATCGTCGTTAATAGCAACGGGTCATTTAGAACATGTAACTAGAACAAAAACACAATTTCCACCCTACGCGGGTTCGATTCCCGGCCGCGGCGGCCGCTTATGTGATAGAGGCGAAAAAGCGAAAGGCAAAAACGCCCGTGTGTGCGAGATTTCGGTGCACGTTCAAGATCCCTGCAGGTGGTCAAAATTTATCCGGAGCCCTCCACTATGGCGCGCTTCATTGCCTGCGTTGCGTCGGCGCGTTAAGCGCTACAATCAATCAATCAATCAATCAATCAATCAATCAATCAATCAATCAATCAATCAATCAATCAATCAATCAATCAATCAATCAATCAATCAATCAATCAATCAATCAATCAATCAATCAATCAATCAATCAATCAATCAATCAATCAATCAATCAATAAATAAATAAATAAATAAATTTCCACCCTGAAACTTACTTCTATTGCAGCGATTCGTGATCAAGCTGGTTGGTCAAAGCATCACTTGCGACATTTTGTAAAATCCTGAACGCAATAAACTGAATTTTATAATCTACCAGTCACTCAATTCAGCAGATCTCCTTAAACGTGCCATGACGACGCGCGTGTCTATGTATGTAAATATAAGTTCTTTACAATCTCTTTATCTTTATCTGTTCCTTCTCTCCTGCGTTTTTCTTTCTTCGGGGGTATATATATATTCCGCCACGGCCGAAATAAACGTTGTTGTCGCTAGTCAGCGCCTTGTCTTGTCAATCTTCTTTCGTCTCATTTAAGCGCTGTTGTTCTCTGTCATGAAGACAAAATACGCGTTTGGTTCGTTAAAAATACCGCCGTGTTTTGATCACAATGACATCATTGTCATTGCCCTTTCAGCCCAAACTTGACACAAATAGTCGAGATGGTAAAGAAAGCAGATGAAGCAATGGCGACTCCGCAGATACTTTCCGGCGACTTCTCTATGACGGTACATAATCTTGCTTGTGCGATTGGCTGCCTAAGCCATCGCCAAGAAACATGACTGGGCGATCGTAAGCCCCAGATTGGTCACGACGAGAAAGGGTCGAGTCGACTGGCGGGTTCAGCTACCTCGACCCCTCCCGCATTTATACGAACCCCCGCCAAAGTATCAAGGTGAGGGAAGCGGTAGGATTCCCGGAAAAGGAGCTATCGTATATTCACAATTCTAACGCGCACCCTTTTCTGCTAGGAGTTAGCCGTAATATTTGTGTGCGTGCTACAGTCGGGCTCAAAACAAGAAAATGCTTAAAAATATGGCAATTCTGCGGCCAGCAGCATTGCCATAGGGAATGGACACGAAGTCCCCCCAAAACCCAACTCAATCCAGTAAGAACAATCCCTCAACACCACGTGAGTGAATTTCGACGCATAATTCCTCAATAGCATGCCGCATACTTTCGTCACATTTCACATTTTTGTGCTGGTGCGATTAGGCTGTCACGCCTAGAATTATGAAGATCAAGACACTTGAAATCGCAAGCAGCTTCAATGTTTCCCCTTATAACGTTATTTCCAGCAGCATCTGGATAAGCAATCTTAGCGCGATCGAGGCTTCCAAGCGCGATCGAACGAAAGCGGCGATTCTTTTGTCCCCGCTCAGCAATGGCACCGAAGGGGACAACTTCAACTAACGCCGCAAATTGTATCAAATAACTTGACCGAAATAAGCGTTCGGTAACATTTACATAGTTACGTATACCTACGACCGCGCAAAGTTACCAGACGCCAGCCGCAAGTACATTGTTAGCGCCATCTGGCGTACACGAGCGCAACCGGTGCAACTTCTCGATCGCGATTGAAACGGGCCGTGTAGCAGCGGCAGTGCGTCGAGCGTGCTTAAAAACTCGATCGCGATTCACTTCAATCGCGATTGAAAGTGCCCGTGTGACAGGGGTGTAACGAAGACAATTCCTTTTTTGGTTTCCACAGTTGCATACACAAAATAAAATCTGCTTCCAGGTGCGTGGTAAGTCAGTATCAATTTTTTTTTTCGTATTTTTCTGCGCGAATTTACCCACGCGTCGCAAGTGGGGGCGCATTAGAATCGCGCAAATACGGTATTCTGCTCCTCACGACCCGCTGACTCAGCCCGACGAACGAGTCAACCTACCCCCTGCCTCCGAGTCGACTGGACTCGCCACGACGGCTTTCCGATCCAACCCGTCCGCTTAAACATGGCGGGGTTGAGTACAAAAAGCCGGTTTATTTCGACTCAACGCGCCCTCGTACGGTCTATGTAAACGGGGCTCTAGTTACGTTTTAACGTATCACTTGAGTGCCAGCGTGCACTTAGAACACCGATAACCAAGTTTTTATCGGTGGCCCATATTACGTCATTGAAGCGGGAAATTTGAAAGTTTTTCAATATTTCTTTTGTTTTAGAATGAAGCTGCGTGAGCCACCAAAGTGCGGTTCTTTCAAACCGAATAGAGCTGTATTTTGCCGTCATGGCCCCTCCGATTTCACTCGGCCAATTTACGGGGAGAGGCTATCATTTACCAATGGCGTACGCACACCAGTCCTGTGGGCTCCAACGTCAACCTGTAGACCGACAGGCCTTGCGTTCTAAACTGTCGATGCTTTATTTACCTTCATAAGACAACCCACGCAGTACCCACCACAAAAGCTTTCCACGAAATCGCATGCCTTGCTCGTTCGCTCTTTTTAATGGAAAATTTCCCGCTGGGTGATTCAATGCGAAAACTTCCGCCACCGCATTGTAGAGCGGCGCGTCTTGGTTTTGTGTTATCTCCAGCGTATTGTGCGTCCAATTGTGCGGCGCAGCCAGCAGCCCGCCAGAACAATGGGTAGGACGTTTACGGGTGTGTCTGCATTGAGCTTACGCGGCATCCACCTCGTAGAATAACGCTGGTTCTAAGTACTTAGGTATTTCTTCGTTTTTATTTTCCGTTCAGGTACTGAGTGACGCAACTTCCAAGTCTTCATTGGTCTCATGCGTTTGAAGCCATCTATTTTATTTTTTTGTGCTGCATACAGACATTCGACGCATCAGCCATCACGGACACCCCGTGAAGCCCATAGCTCGTGATCTGTGCTATATTCACGTTCCAACATTCAGGTAACCTCTAGTTTTAACTGATAACGAGTAGATAGAAGGATATAGTTAACCTCTATCCACATTTTTAAGTCCTGCGAGCAACAATATAAAGAAAGGCTGGGGCAATATAATTGGCGCAGTCGATAGGATAGTGGAACTGCGCATGCGCAGTACAGCCTAGTACATGACTAATTTTATTGGTTCGAAGAAAGACAAATAACCCATATCACTGCGTAACAACAGTACAGAAAATCCTTCAGGGCGCACACAGCAACCACGTAAAGTACTCCGTGATGACAGCAGCGACATTTCCTTATTCAACAAGGCCACGTAGGGGTGAATGACACGGTCGTCTTTGTGCAGGGAGATATAAAAGCGCTTGCACAATCTCCCTCATAGTTTGATTATGACGCGTAAAGGAAACAAGCTATGTTTGCAAGGAGTGGTGTGCACCCACAAGCTCTACAATGCGTGGCTAAGTGTGTGAACGGGCGTCTTTTTAAATTCGAAGCGTGTTCACTTAATATGTTAGGACATCTTCCCCGGTTAGTCCAATGTATACGTGCCAACACTGCAAGTGTACCTTGCATGTATACCACATTTTTTGTACATTCGACAAAGGGGAGCTCGTGTTTAACGGTGCAGTGATTGTTGACGTTGTCTTAACCCTCAAATTTCTGTTTGACCCTAGAACAAACACTAGCTTTTTTTTTTCGCCGAGAACACCACTTTCACTTCATAGTTCGCTGCCATTTTTTAAGTCGGTGGGAGGGGTCATGTACATAAAGAATTACCGACACCTCCTTCCAGTCTTCCGCTTTATGCTTAAAGGGACCATACAGACAAAATACAAGTTTGTTTTATTCGAGAGATCTCGTGTTTTATAGTGCCCCCAGCTCTCGTCCAAAAGCAGACGATGCTTTATTCACTGCGAAATTAATCAATTTAAGCTCAAATTTTGATTCTCCCGCCAAATCGTGCGTTTTAACGACGTCTGCAATGACATCATAAGTGCGGGTCTTCAAGCTAAACTTGGTGTGAAGCGGAGACTTGTTTACCGTTAGTCAACCTGACGGTAAAACGGAGAAGCACTAAGTTGGCTCGGCGTTCGCAACTGGCTAATCCAATATGGCGCCGTTTTGTTTACACTTTGCCCACCCCCCCTCCCCAACAATGGCGGATTGGTCGCTGGGAGTGAGGGTAGCGCATGCGCAGAGCTCTACCAAACGATTGCGCATTACCCCCCGTGGTTTTGATGCGTTGTCATCCGCTTGGGTTTGACAAAGTGTCGTGCAGGCGTTCGCCAGGAAGCCACCCTGAAGAGTCTCTTCCGGGTAACAATAAACACCTTTACTCCCTCAAAGGTGCGAGGCTGAACAGTACGCTTTTCTGGTACCAAATGTGAACGCGAAACAGGCGAGCATCACGCAGTTTTTTTCTTCGGAAATAATAAAAATTTGGTTTTCCTGCGAATTATTTTGCCTTTATTACGAAAGCTTCCCGGTGCAATGCAGGTTTTGTTACCAGAACTATCTCTTATTACAGTAACCTGACCCTAAATTTCCGGCATTTCGCTTAACTCCAAACTCCACTCATAATATCTCGAACTTTTGAGCGGATTTTACGACTTCGAGTTAACGAGGTATTGCTGTATACCGTCACGCAGCGATGAATGAAGCAAGGTTATTGTTGAAGTTAACGGTTATTGGAGAGAACTTGCGCTCCGCTAAGAACGTATAGTACACAGGCGTCAAAGAAGCTGTCAAAACAGCGGCGTACACAGACGATCGCCCGCGAATCGAATGCCGCGACGTTTGTCCTGCGGAGACTATTCTTCCAGGAACCAATTGGATCGAAAACATTTTCAAAAAAAGAGGAACACTCTACTCAAGTGATCACTGGGTGAAACCCTATCCCTATCAAACAATATTACCAGGGCAAAACACGGCAAAAAATTCAGCGAAAATTCAGAGAATTATCTACTAATGCGTAGCATGCTTATGCCGCTTGTCTTGAGCGTGAGTTCTTTACAGCCTTTTTTGGAGGTTTTTCTAAATCGTGTCCGATCAATTATCTCCATTTACGCTATTATAGCGATTACATGCGGAACCTTCGCCAAATCTGCATTATTGCTGAAATGCAGGGCGTGACACGGCTCGCCATTTTCAGTAAGTTCTTATTTTTCTTATTTTTTTACCTTCTCTAAATTTCGTTTGACCAATAATCTAAATTTACTCTATTATAACGATTACAGGTGTAACTTTCGCGATATCTGCATTTTTGCCGAAATGCAGGGCGTTACACGGTACTGGCTGTGGGAGTACTATCGGCAAAGAATGCTACACATTAAAAGAGCAAACGCGTTCCGCTTGAAAAGAAAAGTGCGGCTTGGCAGGCGCTGCTAACGAAACTTAAAAAAAAAACACATTAACGTGGAAAACTGGGCTTGTTGGTACATAATCTAGACAAAATTCTAGGTAATCTAATCTAGGTAACATAATCTAGGTACATAGTCTAGGTCTCTGTCCTGTATCTCTCTCTGCCCTGGTCCTTTTTTTTTGCGCTGTTTTGCCTAGAGTAAAGAACACATGTTCGCGACAATACACCTTCCGAACTACTAAAACTGCCACCCGCCGCGGTGGCTCAGTGACCAAGACGTTGGGCTGCTGAGCCCATGGACGGGGTTAACCCCTGTCGCAGCGGCCGCTTTTCTGGTGGAGGCGAAAAGCGAAGACACCACGCCAGAGTGTCGAGGAGATTTCGGGACACGTTAAAGACCCCCACGTGGTCAAAATTAATCTGGAACCCTCCACTACGGCGCGCCTCATGGCCCGGTGTAGCCTCGCTAATTTAAACCCCACAATCAACCAACCTACTAAAACTGCTGCCACGGCTCATACACGTCCACATCACCACCACCACCACCAACCACCACCACCACCACCACCACCACCACCACCATCATCATCATCATCACCATCATCATCGTCGTCGTCATAGTCATCATCAGTATCATCATCATCAAAATCATCATCATCATCATATATATATATATATATATATATATACGCCCACTGCAGGGAAAGTCCACTCCCATAGATCTCCAATTATCCCGGTCCTGTGCAAACTGCAACCATTTTATCCTCGCAAACTTCTTGATCTCATCTGCCCGTCTAACTTTCTGCCGTTCATATATTTCCGCGTAAATGAAACCTCAGGCATTTTTTGGCGCAGAACATAAGTTTACATAAGGAAAAGTACCGGCGTTCTTTGAAGACTACACGTTGGACTGGTTTTTACGATAGCAACAAAAACACGTTAGAAACGGTATCCAACGGAGGCGTGATAAATGCGAACACTAAAACAAAACGCGTCGGCTCGAGCTCCTCCACGCACAACAAAAACAAAAGGTCCCGACAAATAGCCTACGAGCAGTATGAACGCGGGAAAATTGAATTGCACTGAGCAGAGCTCCGTTAATTAATAATGAGGGCCTTGAGGCGACCGTTAACAAAACCAAGAAAATGCCCAGCGCTCGTATGTGTGCGTGACTAGAGACGACCGCCCAGCGTCCCCTGCGCACGTCCGTCAAGCCAAGCATACCCGCTTATGGATATTGGCCAAGATTGGCAAAAAGCTCCAGCGTCCGCCGTAATACTGGAAACACTTGCTCGGAACGCGAAAGACTCCAGCGTTCGCAACAGTTACTCGGAACAGTTACTCGGTACGAGAAAGCCACGTCATAGCGTACGCCCCTCCAAGGTGATGTCCAATGATGATCGCATTTAAAAAAAATGAAAGAAGCTCACACTTATAGCAACCCAGAGCACACAGCATCTTTTCGCAATATACAATATTATCAGGATTGACCTTCTTTATGGCTTCTGTCTACTACAGAAAATGCTATTTTTTCATCAACATCCTCGATTTCCTTCTTAACATCACTAGCAGGACTGACATATCATAACACCATTATAAACACACGTATTCCGGATTTATGGCATATACCTCATTTTTGAACAAATTATAAGTGACCGTCGTTATCTCATAATCTCCCATTATTACTCAGTAAATATCGGCATACAAAGATAGCTAACAAAAAAGAACTACGGAGGTTTTTCACTCAGGTGGACTGACATTTTAAGTTCATAGTTGTTGTTTTTTTTTCGTGCTATTGGTGTTTTTTGCTATCCTGTACTTGTAATTGCTACATCGTAATTTAGGTATGTCTTGCGTGTTTGCTCATAATGTTTATGTTCAGATTTCATTTTTTCTTCGTGATTGCTATAAAACATTACTAGTATTTATTACTTCTTATACTGTACCTGTAGGAAGAATGTAGATGCACTGTTATATTTGCACATTTTGTTAACGTACATAGCTTCATTGTCCGTAATACTTTCTTAAAGTTTGTACGATATGCTTCTTGCGTTACTCTACCTGATTAAGTAATCAGAATTTCATTACACTTTTCTGTGCTTGCAGCTATTGCCTTGTATGTGGTTTCCAGGGCTTTGTCAAGCTGCTAAGGCAGCTTATACCCGGGAAACCACACCAGTTTCTGGGAAAATAACTCCACTCAACTCAACTCAATGATGGAGTAAAGGTCGTTGCGGCAGCGAAGAACAAGCAAATAGACTGCAATCGTGGACTTAAACCTTCGTGATGGTCGTGAAGGTGGCGTACAGCTCCGCTACATTCGAGTCTTGCGCGTTAGTGTGGGCTTCCTTAATTTTTTTTTATTATTATTAGTTACTGTATTTCTGTATATCCTCTTTTTGTGTATCTTTTTCTCTCCTGTGTCTGTCGTTCCCTGCTATATCTTTCCTTACGCCATTAGACCATTCGGGTGCCCGCTGCAGAAGGTGAGGCAAATTTACGTCTGCTGGCGGAATTCCCTTTAAAATTTGTTCATCGTCACCATCAACCAGCTTGTGACCATTTCGGGAGTAAGGCGTCTCCTAGAGATCTCCAGCCACGTCTATCGTGCGGTAGCCGAGTCAACTCTTTGTTCCAGAATTGTTCTATTTATGAAATAGTAAATACGTTTCCCTCTCAGTGGCTAAGGCGTTGCGCTGCTGAGCACGAGGTCGCGGGTTCAATTCCCGGCCGCGGCGGCCGCTTTTCTGATGGAGGCGAAAAGCAAAAACGCCCGTGTGTACGAGATTTCGGCGCACGTTAAAGATCCCCAGGTGGTCAAAATTAATCCGGAGCCCTCCACTACGGCGCGCCTCATCGCCTGCGTTGCGTCGGCGCGTTAAACCCTACAATCAATCAAATCAATCACGTTTCCCTACTACGGGTCCGCTACGGTGCTTTTATTTTTTTGCTTTTCATGAGGCGAACTCGTCTGCTCATCGAAGCGCTTTTGAATGGCGTCCCGGAAGACATCAGCTCCGGTGGACGCGCAGACGGGCCAATGTGGGCCACCAGGAAATGTGCACCGTCGCTTGACCCGGCACCGTCCTCCGCTGCTCCCAAACCGGTTGCCATTGAACTTGGCGGCCCGGGAGCAGAGCGGCAGAAGGAAAAGAGCGGAGACGCGGAGCAGGTAAACGCGAAGACGTCGGGGAAGAAGCGAATTCCGCGCACGTCTCGCGTCAGTTTGGAGCCGCGCTAGATGGAAATGTGTCAGCGAGTTCAACTTGAAACTCGATCGCGGCCACTTGAGCACGGGTCCCGCTGCTGCTGCTGCTGCTGCTGCTGAAAAAATGCAGGGTTAACGTTCACCGTCCGTCGAGTGAATATATTGTCCTGTTTCTCTACTGACTCGAATTCCTTACTTATGCAGTAAAATCTCGTGAATTCGAATCCACCTAATTCGAACTGCCGCCCGGGTCCTGGCACAACACTATATTTAAATAAATAAGGCAAAACTCACGATAATTCGATCGCTTCGGTATTCACAATCGTTGATACCAATTAGCAGCATCTGGCTTACGCCGCTCCTTGGAGATAGGAGTCGGCCCATTGTGAGGACAATGCGTTGCAAAGGTAGTTAAATTTACTACAGACGCAAAACAACATGAGAAAACACAAACAGGCGCGCACGAAGTGCTGCACGCCAGCGCACGCAGCGCTTCGGTCATCTTCTACCATAGAGAAAGAGAAAAAACCTGTAATGAAAGCTGAAGAGTGCCACCATGAAAGCTGAAGAGTGCCACCATAGAGTTTGTAATGTTACAGGAAACCTTCGATGAAAGCTGAAGAGTGCCACCATAGAGTTTCTAACATCACATGCAACATTTGATGAAAGCTGAAGAGCGCCACCATAGAGTTTTCACCGTATTGTTACGGAGTACCCCTCCTTGGTGAAGCCGCAGCTATGTAGCGCCGTGTGGCCAAACCTTGAGGAAGATGAAGATGACGATCGGTGTAGCGTCCGGCAGGAGCTGAAGCGGTCATCTGCTGTGTCTCCGATTCAGCGCCTTCTACACATTTGTAATCACAGTCAAAACACGATCTACCAAAACCGATATTACGAATTTCCTGATCTAACGAAGAAATTTGGATTCCCGCGCAGGTGGGAATCCAAATCCAAGCGCTTATCACCGCGTTCGTCACTACTTTTCTACGGTCAGGAACATCAGTATCTGCCGTAATTACAGGGGGCACCGATTAATCATGATTTACTTTCTACAGGAATAGTTTATACAACGGTAAAATAGTATAATCACCCGCTCGCTTGCTTTTGTACCGTGTACACTTGTATTTTTCATATGGAAATTTGCTCTGTGGCGTAAGGATACACGAGTGCAGAGGCACACGAACAAGTTGACTTAGTGTATAAAGTCCAAGAGTTGTCGATGAAATGCTATTAAGGGTAGACATTTTCCCGTCCGTCTTGGCTCTAAACTTTGTGTTTTAATCGCTATCATCTCTTAGCATAATGCCATCGTTTTCTGTTGTCACGCAAGGTGGGTTATTTGAACGCGATTATGGCCCTCGACCGACGCTTGCGCACAATTTCAACATGGCATTCTTGTTTCTGTTTGCTCGCATGACTTCAATCGATTATTCGGTTTAAAAAATTAATCGCGACTAAAACATTAATCGATTAATCGGGAGGTAAATCGATTAATCACCCACCTCTAATTTTTTACCATTTTTACTCACTACCATTTCCTGTATGCTGTGTTTGTATGCGTTATATTCCTCATATACACAGTGCATCGCCCGAGAAGGTACAGCGCTGTTGTTGAGCCCTTCCAGTAAATAAATAAATGTATAAATATTCCGTAAGAAACTTTATGACCTGCCACATTGGTCACCTACGCGCCGTATCAAAATCACCTACCCCAACGCGCCTGATTCGTGATAAAGAATCCAGACGTAATTTCTGTGGGTTCTACCCCCGCAGGGTGACGCCATTTCCGCTCATTCTATAGTGAACTCGAACTACGGTTAATTCCGCCTAATTTATGGTCCCCTTCGTGTTCGAATTAATGAACTTTTACTGTATATATATATATATCGAACTACAGTTGGGAATGAGCGGCTCGTTAAATGAACGAACACAGATAGGCAGATCGGCAGTCAAGAATGTCAAGGAAGGCGTATAGTTCATTATTTTTTTCTCGTGTTTTCATAACTTTTTTAGATGTTTTAAAGACAGGTAGCATACTGGGACCACCCGGGGAAATTTTTCTCCACTTTTTTTTTTCTTTCTTTCTTTGACGGACTTGAAGCAAGCAGATAAGCGGCAATTTTTTATGAGACGTAAGAGGAAGGTGTGCTGGTACAGCCAGAAGTCCGCGTAGCAGTGTAATCAACCGGCCAGCGTTAGCACAGCCACAACAATTCCGCACTTAACCCCGTACACCCATTTCAGAAACATGAAATTCTGCATACAGTGATTCAACTTTGGATACTAACGCTGTAGAAGATACTATTCAGTCATGGGCACGTTACCAGTAAAAAGTAACAGTGTTACAGTTACAGTTACCTAGCCCGCCACAGTAACTCTATCACAATTACCGTTACAGAATTCCTAAAAGTAACGTGTTACAGCTACAGTTACTATAAAAAGTAACGCCGTTACTTTTCTGTTACTATGCAAAACTAATATATTGTCACGGACAAACGAATGCAATTAACCAAAAGACGTTCATTAGGGGCGAACTTGTGCCCAAAACAAGACAAAAAAAATCACGCCATATCCACGGAATGAATGATGATAAGTGGGGCGAAGCTCGAGAGGGGGAGATCATCGGTAACCGTAACTCTCCCGTGAAAGTTCGCCCATTACATCATTAAGAAAGACGTAAGACTGTGTGCGTACATTGTACAAATCAACTTTTATTTTCGGAGTCAATGCTCCCAGGCCCAGACCTGGTGAAAGACCCCGCGCCATCGAGGACTACCCCGCACCTCCACCACAATTTGTCACGTAGGATGGGACACAACGGTAAAGAAAGAACTTTTATTTAGGGCGAACTTGTGCCCGAACAAGACGAGAGGAAACGAGCAAAGATCCTTGCGTCTCGTTCGATCTCCGAGAACGACTGCCTGCGTTCGTGGCGTGATCTCTTGCGTGATCTCCCCCTCGCAGTGCACGTGCGCTCGCGCCTCCGTTGGCGAACACAGACAAGCTCGCGCTCCCGGTGCCGAGTTTGCGCTGCCGGTTGCAGCCGGTTCTTGCGCGTGCAACGCGGCCCACTTTGCGACATCTCCGAAAGCATGCGGCGGTCACGTACCACGAGACACACGGGATGGACAGACCCATGGCTTAAGGAGCTTCGCCCCTAAAAGAACCAGCGTGGCGTTCACGTTGCCAGGGGTGAGACAGCTGCGCATATTGCGCAGATTTGATAAAAATTTGTTTTCCTGCGCCAGGCTGCTCCAAAAGCTTGAAAATCGCAAAAATTGCGCCAAACTGCTCCAAAACAGTCTGAGAGCCAAGGATTTTAACGCACCCGTCAGTTCCAGTGCGGAAAAATGCTTACTGACGGCATAATTTTCCAGCACCCCCAAGGTGATGCTGTTTGTAAATTTTCAATTGATTGATCATTCCATGAAAAACATGCCTAAAATTGTCCCCGAGGTATTTTTTTTTCTAAAGTCACAATTTCGGGTTGCACATGTTATATTCTGTGCGTTTTTAAAATTTTCCCATTGAAAACCATTGCAAAGTCCTGTAGAAAAAACGCTTAGGTGTACGTAGGCGTCAAACCGCTTGTGCAAGTTCATGAAAAAACGGCAATTTTTGGAGCGCCGTATCTCCGGAACGACGTTACTGGGCACCGCCACCTTGGCGTGATGAAGATATGAAAACATGGCCTCCGGGTGAAGCAGTTCCTTGTGGTTCAGGCAGAGCGCTCTTCGCCAATTTCTTGGTTTTAGTTATGGGAGTGGCTGGGTTTACATTTAGTCATTTGATCGGTTGCTGGAAGGGGCGTGACTCAAAAGACGGGAGCTCATCAAAAACAACATGGCGCCCGTAAATTCGCCGTGTTTCGGCCTTGAGTGTGAGGCCAGTACGTGCTTGAAGTGAAATTTTAGACTCATTGCGGTGCTATAAAACACTGAGTTATTGATTCGGCTTGCGGACTTGCGAGCGACGGGAATGGGACGATCGATGCTGCAGCAGTGGCGACACAGGCTACATCGCCGCGAAATGTTCAAGCAGTCTTCGATAGCGGGACGGGCTATTACTGCACACTAGTAATAATGGTTCATTTATCTGAAGTGAAATTTATTGCCAAAAGAAGGGAGGTGGATAAACATACCAACGTTACTCAGATCATGATTGTAGTGAACATGCACCTTGGGGATTGAAATGGGAGGGCTGATGGGGTGCGACGACTGTGACCTCGCTTTGGCCGTGGCTCTACACTTGTGCATAAAGACGAGTCTGCATAGGATTACAAAAGTAACAATTTTGGCATTCACATGATAATGAAAATACGTTACGATCGCTTAGTTTTTCAATTCGATACTATCAATGGAACTCCACGCTATGTATGCATAGAGCCTAAGAATTAAAAAATGGCTAGTAAAAAGGTAGTGCAGTTCGCACCTTGTGATACTCTGGTAGAAAAAACTTTATTGAAAGGCTGTTTCAGTGTTATGTGCGTTCAAAATCAATTAAAAAGTGCACTTTTGACCCGTGAGTTGCCAAAAAATTTGATTTTTTTGGCTCCTAAGGTGATATAATAAATGTCGTTCTTCTGCTCCAAATCAAGGTTCTTCTGCTCCAAAATCGATATTTCGCTGCTCCAAAAACTGCTCCCAAATCTGATTCGGCTGTCTCACCCCTGCGTTGCGAAGCACTGCCCAACTGTACCCGCGTGATCCTCCACTTCTTTTTCTTCTCCTAGACATCTCAGCGCGTGCTCAAGCGACCTCCTTCGCCTCAGAGCGCTCGCGATCCCGCTTCGAGACTAGGAGAGCACGGGCTGGTGCGACTCGCATTGGGCCAGTGCATGTGGCAATATCACAAACCAAATCATAGAGTATTTATTAGAAACGAACGAAGGTATGCGGGTGGTCGAATTTTCACGTGGCAAAACCCCGAACGAAGAAAACCTAAAAGGGGGCACACAAAACCCAATATCCAACAATCATTGTGTGCGCTTCATTTTGTTGCATCAACTTCTTTGTTGGTATGCTTCTGGTGTCATTGTGGGTGCCTCGTTCTCGGTGTTCCCCTCCGTGGTGGTCTCTCTTTACAAGGGTAGGTCAGCAGCCAGCTTCCTCCACAGTGGAGGTCCAGTTGCCAGTTCCTTTTAGATGCAGAGCATCTGATTCACTCGCCTGGTCCCTCCGGCGTCGTCGGCGTCGTCGTCGGCGTTGTCCACCCCTCCCCCATTCTCCTCGCCGCGCCAGCTGCGCTCTCCGCCGCTCACCCCCTCTCCTCTCCGATAGCGAACACTCTCTCGCGAGGGGAATTGGATTGGATTGGATTCGATTGGATTGGCTTGGATTGGATTGAATTGGATTTGATTGGATTAAAGTGGATTGTGTTGGATTGTGTTGCGTCATAGCCGCGGCACGTTGCGTCATAGCCGCGGCAGACGCGCTGGGGCCGGCGCATGTGCAGTACTCTCTCTTCCGCGGTTTCCTCTCCTTCGGGCGCGCTGCGCATATAACCGGTGTGCCGTTCTCCGGCGAAGCAACATCCACGCTTGGCTCAAACATCGAGAGTCCACGCCGCTTTACAAGTACGCCAACGTCGTCATCGACTGGGACCGGCTTACGCAGTCCCCTCAACGTTATGCGCGCTATAAAACGCGGTCCCTTCGCCGCTCCGCCTATGCGTCGCATCTACACAGGGGTTCCCGCGAGGGGAGGTGGGAGTTTTTTTTTTTTTCTTGATTCCGCTCGACTCAAAGTGATGTACAGACCTAACTCCGATCTTCTTCTTCTGCAGGGAAGATAATTGTCTAAGCTACTTCCTCTACTAACCTCCGAGGGAAGCCGTTCTGTGCAAAGGGGAAAAGTGGAGAGGATATGGCAAAGAAGGAGTTCGAAAAGGGGCGAAGCCTGAACTGTACGTCGGCATTTAACCAGTGTTGCTGCTGGATAACTTTTTTTATATGTAAAAAAATAAGTAACTCTGACGGCATTTCCTACAGATGCTGCGTAAAAAAGTAACAGTGTTACAGTTACAAGTTCCTCTGACTTAGAAGCAACTAGTTACAGTTAAAAGTTCCTTAAATAAGTAATTAGTTACCGGTAATGCGTTACCGTACTCCGGAACAGGTTAAGAACGACAATAGCTCATGTACGGTATCACTCCGCCTAAGTGACGCACCCGGATGTAAACGGGCGCGCTCGTTTTGAAAGGAGACTTCTGTGAATGCGCGATGTCATGTGCCTTTTCTAACGTAGTTAGTTTGTCGTCGCTGCGGAAGTTTATAAGTATATTAAGTCCCCAAAACGGCACGTGCCATGCTCAAAATACTCCCAGTAACGCACTACTTGCGCCGCGCAGAGTAACATCCGGCTGCGGCGACGAGGCACAGCGGCAACTTCCGTTGCCGTCCTTACCCGAGTAAAGTAACTAGTTACTTCCCAAGACTGATCCTATTCCACACGTTGCGTTTTCTCTGGGCCAACCTTCGACGCGACGGCATTTGGGTCGGCGCACTTCGTTCGTAACAATTTTTCGGCGCACGCCGGCAGCGCACGTAGCAGTCGTGAACGACCTTGACCGCCGCGTGCAGGTGGCCGTTTCGCGTCCGAAGGCTGCGCGCGAACGTGACCCGTCTCATCACGGCTCTCCGCACTCTTGCAAGAGGCGCCATAATTAAAGTGGCGTAACCACGACCGGCTATGTGGGCGTAACACGGCAGGACGAGAGGGGAAAAAATACGCTTTGCGAGCGAAAGCGAAGCCGAGTAGGCCTACCTCGCTCATAATGAAGTGTCACGTTAGGAGTAAAACAAAGGCTGTTTGCCCATTGTTGATGAGGTTTCAGCTTCTCGCAACAGTGGCGACATATATGTCACGCTACGTCTGAATGCGATGGTATATACGGTTACGGAAATTTTTTCGGGAACGTAAGGTATGTCACCACCTTTGAAAATACATTTTTTTCCTAAATATTTTTTTTCCTTCTTACATTTTGAGAACCCCCAAACATTCTAAAATGTTCTGCAGAAGGAATCGTGTTCTTATCTCGGCTAGTTTAAAGTTATAGCCAATTTTCCAACAGCTCGTGGATGGTCCTGAAACCGAAACTAAAGTGGTGCAGTAACGAAAACTGATGACGCCGCAAATATCAGCAGCGTACATTGCAAATTTTCTGGTATCTTTTAGTACGATACGTAAAAGATTATCGAAATAAAATTTCTGCGTCTTCCTGTTTTCTAAACATTGCTTTAAATTTCTGTAAGGGGGATGACCCCACGAGCGTCTCCGTTGTTTGCGTTGCGCGCGCTTTATGCTCCTGCTGTGAATGATAGCAGGCCCGTCATTTTTACAAGTATTATACTTAGAAGAAACAGTAGTAACATAGACCGGACGTTTTAATAAAAAGGTGTGGTTAAGTCCACGATTAGAGGCGAGAAAAGCGAAAGTTTTGTGACAACCGGTACACAGCGGATGCTCCGTTCGAAGACCATGTGGACGTGAATATATGAATATATCGGTTAGTGCCGCAAAGCTTGCGAACTTGGAGAGCATTTGTGAGGTGCCGCTGTGAGAACCTTTACTGCAATGTACTAGGATTATAGGTATGCGGACTCTATCACCTGTTTTTGCACAACTGACTTAGGCTGCCTCAGACGTCCACGTGGCCTGCCCGTTGTTACGAATCGACCCGCGCCGCCGTACTTTCCCGCATCACTCCTCGGCTGTGCGGCGAAGCCACTGCGTGCGCCTTTCAGCAGTCTGGCGCCACCATGTCGGTGACTTATGATTCACGTCGGGACAAGCTTGGGTCAGGCGCTTCGCTTTCGACGCATTTAAAACTTCGACGGTTGCCTGCCCGGCGAGGCACATCGAAACCCGTTCAAGGACACAGAGGCCCCGTGATCGCAGCGGAGTCCTCCTCTCTCCCCTCTCTCGGACTCAACGTGCGCCGAGGCTACCGACTGCTTACGAACTCTGGAAAGAGCGTTGTGTGTGTCTGTGATTCTCGTGGCGTGCGCAAAATGCAGAGGGAAGGCTGTTTTGACCGTTACTGCTTTTGGCTATAAATAGAGCCCCGCAAGCGCTGTAACACATTCCTGTTAGAGCAGCGAATCCATGCTGTCACTCTGCTCGAGTCCTGTATTGTAACCTCGCCCGTTGGGGCTTTGTTCTTTGGCTTTGGCTCACCTCTCGCTATGAAGTAAACAGTTACGTTAGCCTACGGCTTCTGGACTTCTTCACGGCTGCAACACCGTCCTACCCTTTGGTATATGTGGGGCTGTGGGACACTCCAATGATTGCAAAAGAACTACAGCAGATATTTTGAGGGACGCGGGCATCGAACCTCGCCACCACACTTCTGTAGCATATTGTACCAATGAAGCAGTGTCTATAGATAGTGAAGCAGGGTAAGCGCCAACCAATGGGTGAGATAGAACCCCTCCGCGAAATTATACGAGCAGGAACAAAAGCTAAAAATGAGCTTGTGGCAGCTAAGTAGAGCCCTAGCTATGAACGTGGTGAATTTTGACGTTTCAGGACAAGATTATCTGGTTTAAACACGCATCAAAAAAACTTTGTTTTTGTAATTCTCAAAACTTGATTTTTAGCACTATCCTCTTGCGCAAGCAGTTGTAACTTTGAAATGAATTATTCTTTTTTAATGAAACTTTGCTGGTTTTTGTCTTTATTACCATTCTGTGCAATGAACTAGGACTTTTAAAAACGGGTGGTAAGTTTTGATGCAAAATCGTAGTTTATTTCAAGGAATCCAGACAAAAGTGACACATTTTTCTGTTTTCTTTGGTATTTTCACAATAACTTCATTCGATATTATCAGATGGCAAAGATCCTAATTGGTTGCACAGTACGGTTAGTGGGCTACCTGTGTACCAAACGTTTTGCAATTCCTGCTATCTACTCAATAGTTATGAATGTTCACGTAACGGCCAAGTTTGGGGTATTTTTTGTCAATAACAAGCATATACAGCACGGTCCACTTATAACGATACCGTTTATAACAATATATCAGCTATAACGATGGACAGCTATGGCACCGTCCGCTTTTGTTAGCTTCCCATGGGAAAATAAACCGCTTATTACAATGCTCGAGTGCCGCGATATCGGATATAACGATTGAATCGGGTTACAGCAAACACCGAAAATGCAAGGTGCCGCCGGCTCTCCACGCCAACCACACCGACACCATGCGCCGCGATGCGCCTCGCATCCCGTCCACCCCCCAGAAAACGAGTCAACTGCGCAGCTTACGAGGAAGCGAGAAGAGGAGGGGAACAGTTCTTCTTCCAAACACCCCTCTCGATGCCGCCGCTTTGGCCTCGTGCCCGTGCCTGCTGCTTTGAATTTGACTTGGCGCGTCTTCAACTACTTCGGTTTTTCCGCGGATCAGACGTCAGGGCCGATGTTTTTGGAAACGTCTGAGTGTGTCACTGAAGAGGCGATCGTTGCGCGGAAATGTGCTGCGGACAGCGGTGGCAGTGATAACTCTGACGACAGGGTTGATGACTCGGGTAGGACCTTCGCAGGAGGCCCAACGCATGATAGTCCCTCAGGGACTTCGTTTCCACCAAGGACCCTTCGCTCAACTAGGTGAAGCACCTATAGATGCCCTTGAAAAAGATGCGCGCCAGCTTCATGTGCAGCAAACAAAGCTGACCGAGTATGGTTTCTTTTCCACAAATAGGTAGCAGTACAACCTTGCTTGC
This sequence comes from Haemaphysalis longicornis, assembly GCF_048455015.1. Classification (NCBI taxonomy): domain Eukaryota; kingdom Metazoa; phylum Arthropoda; class Arachnida; order Ixodida; family Ixodidae; genus Haemaphysalis; species Haemaphysalis longicornis. The sequence goes on from NW_027526225.1 coordinate 110,057,184, forward strand.
CTGCAAATAAAATGTTTTGAGCTCTGCTCTGTATTTTTATTTAGCAACCCGCATTTAACAATCATCGGTTATAACGGTAGGATTTCCTTGGCCCTTGGATATTGTTATAAGTGGACCAGACTGTATATACTATTTTCACTAGTTTTAACTTTCAAAAATCCATAGGAAACAAAAATTTACCTGTCGAAAAAATTCTTCAGAAATTTAGAGAATTATCTACTAATACATTGATTCTAATGCCGCTTGTCTTGAGTGTGAGTTTTTACAGTCAAAGTTTTTGGTTTCCCTAAATTCTGTCTGACCAAGTATCTCCATTTACGCTATTACAACGATTTAAGTGGAACATTCACGAAATCTACATTATTGTGGAAATGCACGGCGTTATACGGATTGCCATTTTCCGTAATTGCTTAATATTTTTTAGATTTTTTAGATTTTCAAAATTTTCTTCCACGAATTATCACCATCTATGCTGTTGTAACCCCTACATTTGGAACTTTCGGGAAATCAGCATTATTGTGGACATGCAGGGCTTTGCACGGTTAGCCATTTTCCGTAATGTTTTATATTTATCTAATTTACGCTAATATAAATATTACAGGTGTAACTTCCGCAAAATCTGCATTATTGTTATAAATTCAGGTCGTTATACGGCTTGCTATTTTCCTGATTTTTGATATTTTTGTTATTTATTATTTCTTCGAAATTTCGTTCGACCAATTATCTCCATTTACGCTATTATAATGATTACATGAGAAACTTTCGTGAAATATGCATTATTGTGGAAGTGCCATGCGTTATACGTTTTGCTATTTTCTGTATTTTTTCAATATTTTCTTATTGCTTAGTTTTTAAAAATTTCGTCCGACGAATTGTCTCCATTTACGTGGTTATATTGATTACATTTGGAACTTTTGCGAAATCTGCATTATTGTGGAAATGCGGGGAGTTACACAATTCGCCAGTTTTCGTAATTATTTTATATTTTTTTATTTTTATGTTTTTTTTTTTCAAAATTTCGTTCGACCAATGATCTTCATTTACGCTATTATAACGATTACAGGTGGAACTTCCACGATATCTGCATTATTGTGGAAATGCAGGGGGTTAGACATTTTGACATATCAAGTAATTTTTTTTAATATTGTTATTTTTTAGTTTTCCAAAATTTCGTTCGACGTTATTAGAACGATTACATTTGGAACTTTCCCGAAATCTGCATTATTGTGAAAATGAAGGGAGTTACGTGGTTCACCAGTTTTCGTAATTATTTTAATGTTTTCTTTATTTTTTTATTATTTTTTTTTAATTTCGTTCAACCAATTATCTCCATTCACGTTGTTATAACGATTACGTTGGAACTTTCCAGAAATCTGCATTTTTGTGGAAATGCAGGGCGTTACACGGTTCGCCATTTTCCGTAATTCTTTTCTTAATTTTAGTTTTTCAAAATTTCGTGCGAGTTATCTCCGTTTACGCCATTGTAGCGATTACAGGTGGAACTTCCGCGATATCTGCATTTTTGTGACAATGCAGGGCGTTACGCGGTCCTGGCTGTGGGAGTACTCGGCAAAGAATGCTACGGATTAAAATGAGCCGCAAACCGGGTCATCAGGGTTTGCGAGGGAACGCGAAGGCCCGAGGTCTCACTTCCCAGGATCTCAGCGCTGTATCGACAACTGTATCCCAAGTGAGGAAGCAGTATACTACAGTCGGGCAACGAACTGAGCACTTTTCACGAAATTCTCGAATATTATAAGCAGGGACGTGGGACTTACTTACCCGAGAGCAGACAAGAACCTTACTAAAACCGGGGAAGGAATGTGGAGGAAGCTGCAAACCGAGGTATTTCCGAACCCGCAACTGCTTAGAAAATGGCATCATGAAGGTATTGATCTCGGCGTAAGTACTGTGGCGGAATAGCGGACTTAGTCCACGTAGTGTGGACATGTACTAGCTTTGACGAGTTAGATATACCGTATTTTCGCGACTCTAAGCACCCCCCCCCCTGGCCCCCCCTTCCCCTCCCTCCCCATCCCCTACTTTAGGGAAAAAAATTGGCAAAAAGTTTGCATGAGAATCTAAGCACCCCGCAAGGTGGATTTTAGACACGTGGAAGCGGGCCTGAGAGTTGACGCTGCGGCCAAGTCATTTATAGAGTTTTCGGTTAGAAACCACTTCAACGGAACAAAAGACGACCTGTTGGGGCTACTGAGAGCGGCGGCCCAAGCGGCACAAGGGACTCGAATGGTAGTGAGGGTTGCTGAGTTTCAGATGTAAGGGGTCCGTTCCCTGTCTGTACCTATCTTTCTTTTCAATGTTTGCCAAATAGAACTTTACTCTCTGCGTACGTCTATTCGAGATACCGCCGCGGAAAAAGTGGCGGGGAGAGGGTGGGGGAGGGGGTAATGTAGGTTTTTCGCGTCTAACCACGCCCCCCACCCCCTCACTTCGAGCATCGCGATCGTGGAAAAAGGAGGGTGCTTAGAATCGAGTAAATACGGTTAGGGACGGTTAGGGAAAACGATTGGGGCAGAAGCCTTTACCCCGTCATCTAACTGACGGGTGCAAATAAAATCACTTCTCTCTCTCTCTCTCTCTCTCTCTCTCTCTCTCTCTCTCTCTCTCTCTCTCTCTCTCTCTCTCTCTCTCTCTCTCTCTCTCTCTCTCTCTCTCTCTCTCTCTCTCTCTCTCTCTCTCTCTCTCTCTCTCTCATGGTGATTAACAAAGTGGCCGTGTTGTTATTGATTTCTTCCTCAAGCTCGTTGGGACCTTGAGCTAAAGCCGGATGTTTTTTGCGTAGGTACGCAGAGCAAAGTAACCTATTACCTGTGTTCATATTTTCCTCCTGCTGCTTTGTCTGCTGTTGCATGCGGACATGTTCCTTATACGCTTCTTTGTCAAGCCTCGTGCGTTTGGAGTTGGCGAGTTGAGCCTTAAACAGCAGTTGGTCCCGGTAACCCGTGCCCCTGTCTGGCTCGCTACTTCGCGGACATTCTTGCTGGAAGGTGAAGCTGCACGTGTTGAGATTCTGTTGAGATCTGTTGAGATTTTCGTCGCAGCTATCCTTCCAGCTTTCTTGTGTAGCGCACAGCTTCGACCTGCCGCAGGTCCCACTGCACTTTTTTCTCAGGCGGAATGAAGTGTTGCCTTTCTGCACTCTACGTACTACATTGTTTCCGGGGTTCCTATTAGACTGCGGGCGTTTTGTGATACCTCAGAGTTTTGCAATGCCCAATGTCCTGATCTGGTCAGTTGCGACCCTCACAGCACGTCTTGTTCGTTCATGAGAAAAGTTGAGATGACAATTCAAATGTTTTCGACGTTCCATGTATTGGAAATTGGCTGTACGGGCACGAAATGTATAAAAGCTGCAAAGTCAGCACGGAGCCTTTCAATTTTATGACACATGCCTCCAACAATTCACGGGTTATTTTGTCTCGGCTTCGTCGTAACACCTTCGTTTTGGGCAAAAGAGGAGATCAGCCGTTGTACGTGAACGCCTGTCCTGTCTCTGTAACACGTACTCTGATTGTTTTACGCCTTGCTTCGTAGAAGCGAGTGTCAGATCAGGACGACAGCGGACAGCGGGGAGGGAGGGGGGGATCGATTTGATTGTGTGTAGGGTTTAACGCGCCGTCGCAACGCAGGCGATGAGGCGCGCCGTAGTGGAGGGCTCCGGATTAATTTTGACCTCCTGGGGATTTTTAACGTGCGCCGAAATCTCGTACAGACGGGCGTTTTTGCTTTTCGCATGCATCAGAAAGCGGCCGCCGCGGCCGGGAATCGAACCCGCGACCTCGTGCTCAGCAGCGCAACGCCTTGGCCACTGAGCCCGCGGCGGGTGGAGGGGGGGAAAGGGTGTGGTCTAAAGAACGGGCTGTTCAGGGAATCGCGTAGTTCTCGGACCATATGCTCGAGGGTGACCGTCCCGTCTAAGAGGTCAGTCTGGATCCATCTCTGCCATCAGGCCCGCAACGACTACAGCCTCTTCGTTGCCACCCGTAGTAGTTTCAGTCCCTCTACAGCCTTCCCATTAGGCATAAAATCTACAGACATCATCATCATCATCAACAACAACAACAACAACGGCGGGATGAATCCTCATAATCGACAGTCAACCAGCTCGCTATGAGCGACAGTGCCACCTGCATGAAAAAATTAGCAGTAGCTTAGCTCGGTTATGCCAAAATATACGTAGCGCGAGCTAAGGTTCAGATGGTTATTCTTAGGTTTCGTGGTTGTCTAGGGTTAGCTGATTATCATGCTTACTGCTGCTAAAAAGATTTCCAATCCAATCCAATTTAATCCAATTCAATCCAACACAATCCAATTCAATTCAATCCAATCCAGTCGCGGCGGCGGCTTTGTGGCGCCAGCTGTGTGCCGTGAGACGTCACTGCACCTCGCGCATGCGCAGCACGGCTCTCCAGGAGCCACGCGAAAGTGCTCAACCTTGGCCACTGTAGCTCACGCTACAAAATTTCAGGATTTAATTGCCAGAAAGCTTATTCCTCTTCAGAGGCTTCCCCTTAACCGTTCGGCTAACAGTAGAGCACAATGGGCCGGTGGCTGGACGGGTGGCGCCGCCTCGCGGCGCTCCGCTCGTTACTGGAATGGGCCAGCGCACTGGAAGGCGCACCCCCCGTTGGTTTTTGTCGATTTAGTCTCGCTGTCTTTAGACTGAATATTTCCGGGTAAACGAAGCATAATCAGACGTGCTGTGTTGTTGGTTGCACTAACAGGTACGGAAACTCATAAAGCGCTTCTAAGCCAATTCAGTTCCATCGATTTCCATCACAAGAGTTTCCGCGCCAGCATTAATGACGCGGCACCTCGATGCGGTCGGTTCGAAAAGGGAGGGACGTACGCGCGAGTTTGATTACTGACTGGTCGTGGAGACGCTGTGGTACTCTGCAGTTTGTTTTAGCTGTAACCGGAAGCTTTTTGCCTTCTATTTTCCGGTAGTGACGGCACGGGAGCCTGAGAGCGGGCGCGCGCACTCCCGCGTCTGTCTCTCGCATGTTAAATTGGCGATCGGAGGACTCCAACAGCCCTAGCAACAAACGTACCTCTACCACTTTGTACAAGGAAGGGCTGGCACCGATATACTGCCAACGGCATTAAAAATGTAGCCACATTGCGCAAACGAACGACAGCCTGCGCTTCTTAAGGCGTAAAAATTATTCCTCGAGTACCTCTACACGAACTCCGCCCCATTGTAAAGCCATTTAATCGTTATAAATAGTGTAGGTGTGCGCGACGCCGTGTCCTCTTAGCAACGAATGCCAATGCCTCAGCCTGCTTGAATCGGCCGTCCGAGCCGACTTTGCGGGAGCATTTAGCCTCGATGAAGAGGATCGAATTTGCACTTCGAGCTTTACACCGTAGCATGACGCACTAAGCGTCGTCTGCCGGACTGCGGTTTGTCCTGGCTGAATATGCGCGTAGGATGCCTTTGGCACTAGCGCAAATCGTACACGAGATGGGCATCGTAATGGCTCTCCCTTTTCCCAACATTTCCCGGTCTGGAAAAAAATCCCGAGCCACCTCCACTAACGTGAAACCTGCAGGGAGGGGCGAAGCATGCAGTGTAGAAGTGTATTCTTAACGCCTTGGCGTTTTTTTCCAACGGAGATAGATGAAACCGTTGGGAAGTAAAGGTATAGAGCTTTGCTGTAAAAGCTTCTTGTCTTTGAAGCACGAAGCTCTCTAGCGCGAGGCTTAACAACGAGTGTCCCGATGTTGTTTTAGTGCGCGTTACGGAGCGCTCCAGCGCGAGCCGTAAACGAGTGTCCCGATTTTTTTTTCAACAAGATTTCCGTTTTAGCGCGAGGCGTAAACGAGTTTCCCGGGGTTTTAGTACCGTGACTACATGAGACAACGATTACGACGACGACAGGAGACGCCTACAGCACCAGCCCCTAAAGGGCTTCGCCCCTAAAAAAATTCCTTCTCATTATTTAGGATTTGCAAGCCGCACCGTGGAACAAGAGGCAGAGCCCCGCCGGCCACCGCCGGCTGCGCCGCTCCGCATTCGATCCACCGTAGGTTTCGCCGCTCTGTTCGTCCAAGCGACAGTAGTAGACTACAACGGGCTGATTGGTGTGCGTTTAAATATCATGACACTTGCGCGCGCATGTAGGACAATCAGTTCGGCCATTTGCAGCAGATTCAATCTTCTCGCGCGTCACAGAACACAATATTACGAGGGAAAAAAGAAAGCGCGGCGAGGGCTGAGTAAACTTCCTTTCTTCTGCATTCGCCGTATCCTGGGCTATTTGAACGCCGCGCCTTCGAGTCCTTTACCTTAGTAGGGTAGAGGTACGCCCGCACCGCCGCCAACCGCGTAGCCCAACCACGCGAGCAAAACAAGCCGTAATGCTTGCACGCTAAAAACAGCACACGCCACGTCCCGGAACGTAACTGGGGGCACACAGTTTCGCAAGAGGAAAATAACTGAGCCAGACTGCGCAGGCAGGTGTGTCAGCGCAGCCAGGGCGGGACGCACGCACCGAACGCCGTCACAAGGAAAACGGCGCTCTGACGCGCGTTTCTCAGACACCGTTTTCTTTCCGTCAGGCGGCCGGCGCGCGATGCAGAGCATAGAGTTTCATACAAATAACTAGAGGGGAAACTGGCGCTAGTGTCAACGCGAACATGGCAGCGGCGCTTACGCTTCAATGGGAATGATGGGTAGTTTTGGAACCGGATTGCGTAGGATCGAAACGGGCTTATGGCTGCGCAAATTGTGTTTTTTGACAAGAAAGCTCTTACTGCCCGGTTCTCCGTTTACAAATTACATGGCGAACAAAAAAGTTAGTGACGAAAAACCGGTTTTGTACGAAATAAAACGGCGCGTTTAAATAAAAAGCAGACGCGGAGTCGAGAAGGTTTGTGGAGCAGGTTTGCCATTTTTCGCCAACTACAGCAGGACGCAGACTTTTTTTTAAAAACTACTTGTAAAAGTTTCGGCGCTGGTGGTTTGTAATAGTAAGATAATTTTTATGCTCATAAGAAAAAAGAAACCGATTACCTTTTGAGAAGTTATATAGTGACATACATCAAGCTGCGTTCCTATCAGCCGCCGGTGCTGCTGTTCTACGCAGTAGGAGCCGGCGTTCGCACGGAAGGTTTGGCTGTTCCAAGCGATTCGCAACCGTCGTCAGCTTCGACAATACATTGCTGTGCCGAATGAGAGCGCCGCAACTCCTAATTAGCAGACAACTTCGCCGCACAGAGCGCCGTCATTTGTGTTTTCGTGCTCGCTGTGCGGCAATGCATTGATAACCCACCCAATTCGCAACTCTGGTTGTAAACATTCCACTCAGGGCGGCGTCAGTGCACGCGAGGCATGCAGTTCAAGGAGAAACGTATTTTGATCACTCCTCCCAACACCCCGGCTAGGCAAATGCGTTCATGCAAATCCAAAACGAAAACGAAACTGCCTGCAATCCATAGTAAGTTTCAGGAGCCATCAAGCGCCAATCCGAATCCACAATTACCCATCACGCCCATTGAGGCGTACGATCGCAGCGCCAGTTTCCCCTCTAGTTATATTGTAAGAAACTCTATGATGCAGAGGTCTCGACCCGTGCAAAGGCGCGCACGATTGCCTGTCGAGGCGCGTTGGTTAAACGGAGCGCGAGCGCCGAGGTGTGTCGTCCGCAGTCTAGCTTTTCTCGCTCTAAACTTGCCCGATGCCTTTCAGGGCGCGAAGCGCGTTCTAGCTGGCATTCACCAGGTCACGGCGTCGCCCAGCGTTCGGCTGGGCTCGGCCGCGTTTGCGCTGGAGTTTCCGCCTGTCATTACAGCGCCGCCAGCGCAGCGCTCAGCCAGACGGGTGCATTGCAGTTTGGCGCGATTTAAAATTAGCGCGCCAGCGGCGACGGCATCAGGAAGCACCCGCTTCGGTTGTTGATGATGATGATTCACTGGGGGAACACACCCACAAGGGGGAATGGCTAAGAAACGGGGTGGCTTTTTAGGGCTAATACTCTCACCTCATAATAGTATAAAAAATCTAGTCTATAAAGCACAGAAATGGCCACGATATATTAAATAACAAAATTAGAGAAGAATTATACACTGATGTCATTGCTACGAGAACATTATATGGGAGAGACCAATGTTTGTACGCGTGAAAAGGATAGGCTGCCAGTCTCTGTGACAGATCCCCGGAGATGTGGCCCCGAACGAAAGGCGTTGAATTGACGCGATTATAGGTAACGCTTCGCAATTGCTGCAAAGCATACATCTTGGGCCTCGAACGCGTTTCTGCATTCTCCCCATCACACATGCATGCAGAGCCACCAAATGGTGGACGCTAACCCCACGCCAAGCTTTTAAAGAGAAAGCTTTCTACGTGGCACCGATGGCGTTCTGTCCAAAAACAAACGCACTGCCCCATAGACCAGTTGGTCGACCGAAAAGCTCTGAGAAGGTCTCTGGACACACGCGCATGCGTGAAACCGCGCTTCTATTGTGTCCAAACCGTTACTTGAAAATCGCGAAAAAGAAGCGATTTTAGATAAGGCAATACACGCATCGATGACGAAGAAGGAGTGCAATAGCATACATTTACCTCATAAGCCACGTGTCGGTGTATATTTGCATCGTTCGTATACATCGTTTACTTAAAGGAGGAAAAGGAATAAACTTAATTGCAGCATGCAATTTAGGGGTGACTAATGGGCGCAGCCCAGCGGTGTTCCACCAGGACTCTTTGGACCCAAGGGTCAGAGCCGCCCAACGGCGATTGATCAACAGATTTATCAACATATTGATCAATTCCATTGATCAACAAAGGGATTTAGGGGCAAGGGTTTTGGGGGCACGCCCACATGGTGTGGCAGATGGTGTCGACATGTCCGCAAAAGGGTGCATAGGGGGGATGGGTACTGGCCAGGGTATATGCTACGGAAGTGTGTGCGACCAGGAAGGGTATTAGTTTGAGCCGCCACAATTGTTCTTCCGTTGTAGGGAGGGGTGGGCTGGGGGGCATTTCTGGCGGAGGAGGCGGTAGTGCGCGGTGGTAGCCGCGTACGTAATAAGGCTATCTCGAGTGGATTACGCTCCATGGTTAGGGGTAACAGAAGGGCCTACTCGGGCAGTAAGATCTCGAGCTAGCTGCTGTATGGGCCGCCTCGTTAGCCCCTAGGCCGGTGTGGGCAGGTGTCCACACGACCTCCACGGGCGTTTTGGGGGGATTGCGCAGAATTTTCAGAGCTTTGGCTGATATGCGCCCTCGGGCAAAGTTCCGTATAGCAGATTGAAAATCGGACAAGATGACTTTTGGAATAGAGCTTTGAAAAACGGCTAGCGCTATTGCCGCCTCTTCCGTCTCAGTAGGTAGGTGGGTGTGGATTGTGAGAGATGGGGGGGGGGGGGTTAGGACCGTTGATGACCGTCAGGGCATAGACTGTGTGGTTTCGTTAGCTAGCGGCAGAGCGGCATCCACATTGTGGGTTGTCTAATTGATTGGGTGTTTTTCTGCCAGGTAACGATCACGTTGTTCCCTATACGAGCGACCTGATTTCTGGGGTGCGTGTTGCGGTGTGGCGGCCGGGTTAGGATATTGTATCGGATGGTAGAAGGAATCGGGTGGGCAGAATTAGTGAAGATGGGGATGCGGATGTGTAATTGGCGGAGAATTGTCATTCCCGCAGGGGATGATGCTAGGCGGGAGTGCTGATTCATTAGGTGGGCCTCAATAAGTTCCTCAGCGGTATTGTGGATACCAAGTTCTGCTTTGGCAGGGGGAGTGCTGTGAGGTACCTGCAGGTCGACTCGGTAGACTTTACGCATCAGGCGGTTTACTTTGTCAAGTTCTGCACGAGTGGGATTGAGGTACGGGAGGGAGTAGGTGAAGCGACTGAAGCGTCTGCCTCCTTGAGGCCCTGATAGACGGCCGATGGTTTGAGTGATTTGGGCGTTTATTTGAGTGAGGTATTAATTGGGAGTTCGCGTGATTTTGTTGTGTTGAGAGCCCTGATTGATTGCAGGGTTTAACGCGCCAACGCAACGCAGGCGATGAGGCGCGCCGTAGTGGAGGGCTCCGGAATAGTTTTGACCACCTGGGGATCTTTAACGTGCGCAGAAATCTCGTACACACGGGTGTTTTTCCTTTTCGCCTCCATCAGAAAAGCGGCCGCCGCGGCCGGGAATGGAACCCGCGACCTGTGTTGAGAGCCCTAGCACTTTTATCCAGGGCACCGTAGGGATTTTGCTCTGGCCGAGAGTCATAGTGATGGTATACCATAGGAGGGCTCGGGGGTTTATCGCGTGGAGGGGGGAGAATTACTAGCTCGTATTTCGCTGTGGAACAAGTGAGCCCTGCTCTCACTTGAGCCCTGCTCAAGTGAGTAAGTTAAAACCCGATCTAACGAAGTCACCGGGAACCACGAATTATTTCGTTATATCGAGAACTTCGTTAAATCGGGGCTGTCACAGTTCAAACAGTTGATCCCGCAAATTCGATGTCTAAAAGGAGGCGCATCCCAGCAGCCACCATGACATCGTAATTGTGACGGCCGTGGCGCTCCCCTGCCAATAATTGAGCAATCCCGTAAAAATCCGCTGTCAAAATAATAGGCCAGCCGGGGCTACCCCTGAAGTCATCGCACCCCGCAGACGGGCCAAACACAGCGCGTTTTGTTGTACCCCTTCCCCGATGAGCGGAATGCTCCTCGCTTCGTAAACCACGCAAACAGCGCTTCCTCCAACTTCTCGTGCTTGGTTGACTTGAGGTTATTTTCCTTCCACGTAATTCCAGATGAAGGAACATGACTGCAGGGTTCTTTCCCGTCAAGATTGTGGAAAGCATGCTAGCCGGGACGCTGTGGTCTGCGGACACGGTACTACTGAGTATATCTCGTGCAGAGCTCCGTAAAGACAAAACTAGATTTCTCGTTTTCTTTTTCTAACGTGGCGCAATAATCTTCGTGCCTTTCTTATATGATTTTTATAATACTGACTGATAAGCCTATGTCTTCAAGCAGTGCTCCAGAAAACAATTTCGTATGTGAGTGCAAAGGAATTTCGTACAATTACTAACCCTATATTGACATGTCTCATTGCTTGGCAGATCTGGGATGACGTCAACATATCGAAAGTGCAGAGCCCTTGGACTGCCATATTCGCTCCAGGAAAGCCGAATTAAGAGAAACGGACCCGGACGTCAAAAAGCTTTCTGACCCAATGAAAAAAAAAAAAACTGTGGTTGATTCCTCTGTCATAGGAATCGGCAGCTGAGCATGATTTGCAGGACAGCGGCTGTCTTGTGGGTGTGCTTGGTTAGTGACGCCCTGCTGGCGGGTCGCTTCGGCAAAGGTGTACTGGCGTCACTTCCGTGACGGATATGACGTCA
>NW_027526225.1:110073551-110181065 GCF_048455015.1 Haemaphysalis longicornis
ATGGAGAGAGACGCACCGATATATAGACGGGCGAACGGACGGACGCGCAGACGTCGGGGGAAGTAACCCAGCCAGCTTTCTTCTCTTCCCGTGCTGCAAAAACGGGTGCCAGCGGAGGCGGTTCCGTAAGAAAGTCGCTCCTCGACCAAAATCGACCTCTATTCCGTATATAACTATAGTCTTACCCCAACGGAACGCTTTCAGTTTGGGCCCGTCTTTCCAGCACACAGAAGTGGGCTTAAGAATGCTTACTTAGTTCGACGACTCCATTCCAGCGTGTCTAAAAATACGCATTGAAATCCCGGAGGGCCTTTCCCTGAACTCGGCCAGTGTCTGCCTTGGAAGCCCAAAGGTCCAGGGCATTCACCTGAAGGGCCGTTGACAAAGTAAAGCGTCTCTCCCACGCATCAGCCGAATTGGCGGACGGGCAGGTTTAGGAGAGGGTTACCAAAGAATGCTTGGTAAGTAAAAAAAAAAAAAAAAGAAGGAAACCACGACTTCACTGAAACGCCATGCGGCGGCTACCCACTCCTGATATACGGACAGAGCGGACGCGTCTCGAGGCACGAACACACACTTCCGGCCGCGAGTGGCCTTCAACCGCTCACGACTCCCCGATGATGATGTCCCATGAGGAAGTTCTCCAGCAATATTCACGCGAGCTCCCCTCCCCCTTCCAAAGTCTCGCGCGGGTCGGACCTCCTCGAGGCCTTAAGCCCGTTTTCTTTTGAGTCCGACAGAGCACAACATGGTCCGGCTGGGCCTGTCGTGCTCTGTCGGGGGGGCCCTGTCGGGCCAAGTTGGACGCCGAGGTCGAATTCGCTCGGCGAGCGAATTGTCCGGCTGGAGCCGTCCGGCTGGGCCGTCCGGCTGGAGTTGGCTCCGCCCATCGGCCTTCGGCAACATGGCGGCGGCGAGCTGCGGGGACGGTGTACAGTACGTCGCACAACTTGATTGTGATATCAAAAACGACAACGACTTGCAGAAGTTACGACAGACCACCCCGGTCCTGAGTCGGTACTGCGATACGCGTTTATCGTTCGTCTACTTCAAATGGTCGCGCTTTGTGTGGAGCCGAGGCAGAAAAGGCACCAGTACCAGCGTCTGCAGAGTGGTGCGCCGTGTTTTCGTTCTCTATCAAGTGTGTAGAGATACGCTCGTCGCGCTCATCGCTAGCGCGAGACGATTGATAAGTCCAAATTCATCGTGGCCCCGCTCTCGCGCGCTCCAAGCTGTCAAGGTCTGTCTCCGCGCTTGGATCATCGATAACGTTCAAAATATGGTCACTGTGAGTGAAAGCAACGCGCAGTGGTGGTCAGCGCTTGTGTACAGTGCAAGTTTTTCATATCAAATGTGTACGCCGTGCTGTTATCTGTTTGATGTGTCGAAGTTCGGCTCTCGCGATCAGCCGTGTGTGGTGCGTCGCAGTTCTCCCGGAGTTGAATGTGTGTCTGTGAAGCTGCGGCGCCGCTAGCTCCGATACTGCAAGAAACACATCGCAACCGAGGGGTGCACCTTTTACATAACTTTCCCGTTGTATATCTGCGCAGTTGGTGGCGATGTGTGGCGGTGTTTGTGCGTTTTGAAATGTGAGGGTGTTCCCAGTGCTTTAGTGCCGCTGGTGGACTGCAGCGTTCCCAAACCAGCGTCGTGAGTGCTCCGCTAGTTCGCCTATTCTAGTGGCCGCGTGATGTGGTGGCAAGTGTGCTTTGTGCAGCAACTGCAGTGTGTGTCCAGGCTGTGCTTTTTTTTTCGCGTTCAGCACTGCCTGGTTACGTGATGTGTGCTTCATGCGAGATGCTGCTTCCGTTTGGGACTAGTTTTCGTGGTCATTTCACTTGCAGCTGTTGCTTGTTTACGTATGCCGCATATATGCGCTAGGTAAAGCTTCCATGCACCACTATCCGAAAAAGTGCCTTTACTAATGCAGCACATGGTTATTGTAATGTAATCATGCAGTCATGACATATTCCTGTGAGTAGTGTTTACACACCGGGTTCACAAAATGGTTTCTATCATAAACCTTTTCAAATGCCCATTTACGCTTTTGTTATAGTTGTTTGCTTTAAGCCACACCAAAGTTGGCAGTGTTGTGGTCTTCCCTGAACTCTTTATTAAAATGCCAGCACTGTCAATCATCAGTGAACATTCTGAAAGCGGAGTTGGGGGTAATTCGTGTTCCATGGGCGGCACACGTGACTTCTTTTGAGAATCCCTTTTTGCTCCCAACATATCCAGTATCGTTCAGCTTGATTAAGCTCGTCGGATATGAGGGGTCCCAATTTGCTGCTTTGTTGTTTGGTTCTGGCGATGAACTGAAAAACCCGAGCTGTGACTCTGATTAGCTTTAAGATTTTGCCGTAGTGTTCCAGATCGATCACGCCCGACTCAGTAGGTGGCGATGTTGCCGCTGGCAATGATCTTGTTTTCTTCCTTTCCCCTAGTTCGATTTCATCGTATATCGCTTTCGGAACCACTCATTCCCAATATGCATGCGGGACAAATCCACAGTGCTTTGCTCCGCTACTGTGCGTTTTTGGCCAGCTGCATGGCTGGGATGTTGCGAGCTAGATTTTCTCTTCCCGGATAATGTCTACATACGCACTTGTTCGCGAGGCGTTGAATTTTAGTGACTCAGTTGCGTGTGAACTGCTTCCAGCGGCCAACATCTTCATGAATCCAATAGAGTGCTGTTGTTGAATCTGTCCGTAGGTAGATGTTTGATGGCTGTTGCTTGAGGGCTTCCAAAATATAGCCACACAATCGACCAGCGAGCAGGCATGCCAGAGTGCTGTTGTTGAATCTGTCCGTAGGTAGATGTTTGATGGCTGTTGCTTGAGGGCTTCCAAAATATAGCCACACAATCGACCAGCGAGCAGGCATGCCATCAGTTCCAGTCTCGCCAGTGTAATTTCCTTGCCTGGTGCAACCCTTTGTTTGCTTACCAGAGTTGTCGATCTTGTACCGTTTTCCCCTCCAGGGTGAGGTAGGCAACTGCCTCATATGGCATTGGACGGGTATCAGCAGAAATGTGAAAGCAGTCCGTCCTCCCTCCATTTGTTTGCGACCTGTAGTACCGGGGTACTTGAACCTCAGGGAGATAGGGAGTCCGTCTAGCTACCTTCCAGGCCGCCGTGCTGTTGGTAGGTAGCGTGTTGAAGTCGATGTTTTTACGCCACACTTCGTGGAACAGGACCTTGGCATGGACAATGAAAAAAGAAAGCCCCCCCTCCCCCTCCCTTCCCAGTGGTTCATGTTGAACCTCAGCGCAAATGACAAGACGCAGTACGATAGCAACAGGACACACGAAGCGCTGCTTTGTCATGTCGTTTACGCTAGGGTTCAACATGCTTACCAACACTTCCAAGTTTTCACGTTGCGCCCTAGTGGGTCACATATCCACGCCGTTGTTTGTAGCATGGGCCAATTTGTGAATGGTTCTATGCCATGAATACAATCCATACATAGAGAGAATGTTAAGTGGTCGGCACACGGGTCCCACGTACGTCGCAAAACCTTCAGCACACCCGACAAATAACCGAGATGCATGGTAGCCCGGGAGTCACGTTGAAATCACTGGAATAGCATTTTACTGCTTCAAACATTTCAGTGGCATTTTTGTACAGCTTCACGGCAGCTTTCTCGCTTCCAGCTCCTGTGAGCACGTCATCCGTGTATGTCTCACAGTTTGAGGGTACTGCTCTTTGTTTAAGTGGTGTTGAAGCATTTCGGGAAGTAGAAATGGGTTAGCCATCACTCTGAAAGGGATGCGGGTCATACAGCAAGTCAAAACTGGTGAAAGTGGTACACCCGGTTTTGGTATTGCTTGAAACCACAGGAAACGCAATGCACCTTTGTCCACCGGTTTTATGCCAACCTTTAATAATGTTTGTTTGATATCCAACCCTTGCGCCACTTGGTGTCTTCGGGAGTTCAGCAATAGGGTGTATGCACTGGGCTTTTGGCCGTGCAGCAATGCTACCTACACGACAGCCCCGACACCATATCCACAGTTGCATTCTGCCGTGCAGGCAGCATGTTTCCCGATGCAAAACGTGGTTTGCGGCGTGGTGTTGGTAAGAACGTTCGCGTGGGTTTGCGAATGCCTTGTCACAAGGAGTAGTCAGCATTGTTTTTTTTTGAAATTTCGGACTGTGCTGTGCACACTTCTGCAACCGCAGATCCGAAAGCAGGCCGCACAACAAAAGCAAGCGTTTCGCTTTTTTTTTCTGTTTTGAAGCAGTAGCTAGAGCAGTGCTTGAAGACGATCTGACTTCAGGCAACGAATTCGCAAAGAAGCTATCGATGATGGGTTTAATCAGTACCGAATCAGGCGTGCCCATTTTATTTGAGGTGGAGACGACGGCCGTCAAAGCTTTCACCTCATACCTTGCACATGCTCAAGTAAAAAAAAAGCACTTGAAAACTATCGGTCGAATCTTTGTCGACGTGGCTGCACCTAATTTTATATACATATGTCGCGATTGCTTCCACCCAGAACCTCTGCGTAATTGCTTACCATCATTGGGAGCTTAGGTAGACGTCAGTCATACGTTCAACACACCAGAACACTGTTGCCAGAGCACCTCACCGTATCTCGCACTCCCCAAGAAGCGCGCAGCATGCCTGGGTGGCTCGGTAAAGCCAGTGCCTCGTCCCGCACGCCGCCACCATATCAAATATTGTTGCAGCTTTGGGTGAAAATTTTCCTAACTCGAGACACGGTCCTTTGAAGCAACCCAAAAATAAGAAAATCAATGCATGGGGATCACACGGAGATAGTGCAAAGTGGACTACGTTATCAGCGCCTGTCCAACGGTTAGACAGGTGCGGACAGCGGTGCAGAGAGCACTGCGCAATGTTTCAAGCATGTGACAAAGTGTGAGGTGAAAGCTTCAAGGCCCGTCGTTTCCACTTGGAACGAAACAGGTGCAACAGATTCAGTACTGATTAGTCCCATTATCGATAACTTCATTGTAAATTCGTAGCATGAAGGCGGACTGTCGTCAAGCGTTGCTCTATCCTTGGCTCCGAAGCAGCAAAAAAAAAAAAAAAAAAAAAGAGCGACATGCTTGCTTTTGCCATGCGGCCTGCTTCGGATCTTCGGTTGTAGCAAGCGTGCACAGCACAGTCTGGAATTTCGACGCAAAAACAATGCTGACTACTACTTGTAACAAGGCATTCGCAAATCCACAAATCGCTCGAAAAAAAAAACGCTGTCCACATGAACGTTCTTGCCAACACCACACTGCGAACCACATTTCACATCGGGAACGCCGCGGCCCATGCGGCAAAATGCAACCGTGCAGATGGCATCGGTGCAGCTAAGCAAATAGCACCACCCCGCATTCGAAAGCCCATTGCATACACCGATAGACTGACTAAATCGGAGGTCAGGTTCAGTCCACTTTCAAAGTTGTTGAAATATTTCGGTGAGTTACTGTGCGATGAAACGTCAAAAACCATCTGAAGCTTGGGAGAGTAACGTGCAACAGCCTAGTGCAGCATGTAGTAAACGGCATCAGCTTCACTCGTACTTTCCGTAAGTTTTGCTATCCCTAGCTGGTCGTAGTTTCTGATCACAGCGTCGGTAGTCCTGACACAATTCTGGGAAGTTTAGAAAGTGCCTTATCAAGTGGTATAGTGACATTGGCTTCCAAGGAAGCTCCTTCTTCTAATGTCCATCCATTTATTTGATGGTCCCGCCAAACACAGAAAAATACAATAGAGGCGTGGAAATTTCTGAAATTTCAAACACTTTGCGAATGCTGTTTGCTATTCGATTTGCAGTGCACTTTTATCATTCAAAGTGCTGAATGTTTTCGAGTATTGAAAATTTGGGAATAATTGAGCAGTAAAAGTTGGCTTTGCCGCATGGCATTCAAATTTTCTAGCTTCACTGCATGGCATGCCCTCTTTTGCTGACTTTTTGCATGGCGCTGAAGTTGCGCAAAAAAGCTTAACACGCGGTCATACTATCACACTTAAAAATAAATGAACAACTGTATACCAACTGGTAGAGGTTTCAGAAGTGTCAAAGGCGGTGGCGGTCAAGACCATTGCTAATGACATCAAGGTTTTCTTGGCTTTAACACACCATTTGCTCACTTCTCATTTTTCTTCCACTCAGTTTTTATGTGTACCAACTTTCAGCCTTTTGTCCACTTGCCTGAGGGTCTAGACTCTAGCTTCATTCAACAGCAGAAGATCAGAAAATAAACTAAAAAAATCACTCCACAAAGTGAACACCCTCTTCCAAAACGCTTATGCAGAGGCTGGACGGGCTGCATAATGCAGAACGCCCTTACTCTATGAAAGAGAACATGTGTCATCTCTTGTGCTACTGCACGCAGCATGCAACCCAACACGAAACAGCGAAAAGAACTCTTGTGCGATTGCTACGAAAAAACTTTTCAGAACTGAATCACTTTTGTGAACTGTAGCAGTCATTCTGACACTGCGCTAGGACAAAGGCTCTAGATTGGTCGACGTTCTATAACTTAAGATCCTGAGATCTGTTATCCAACTACTGCCATTTTTTCAAATGTTCCTGATTTATTTCATTCTCCCTCTTATTCATTGTTTCTACGTACTCTTTCCACATTTTTTTTTTTCATTTACTGTGTTCACCCTATCTGACGCAGCAAGCAACGCCATTTGTGGAGCTAATGTCTTCAGTATTCATTTCCCAAATCATTTAATTAACATCACTCTCATCATCTGGAAGGCTCCCGCACAATTACAGCTTTCAGCCCCATTTCATGCAGCAATGGCCTCGGTCTGCCTTGCGTGGTTCTTCCACTACACCAACCCTGTTGCACTAACTCATGTGCTTGCCCTTTGTGCATAAAGTAACCGACAGGTGTCCTGAGCTTGAGAATGCCTAGATTGGGCTGTGTGTCGACCTGCCATTCCAGGTGCAGAAGCACAAATGAACGGGTGTAGCACTTTTGTCTTCTGTCTGGCGCCAAGCGTAGGGAGAAGTGGAAAAGGGCGCTATAACGGTCGGAAGCTGACTGTTTTAGCTGTGATTGTAAGAGCGTTTGATTTTATGAGGAGTACTTTGATGGTATTGGCATTATAGTAACTTGCAGCTTTATTGGCAGCGGGCACGTGTTTTTGCAAAAAGATAAAGCAAGGCGCTGCAAATGAACTGTGTTTTCTACCTCTCAACTGGTTACATTGATTTGATTGATTATGGGGTTTAATGCACCAAAGCTACAATTAGACTATGAGGCGCGCCGTATTAAAGTACTCTGGATTAATTTTGACCTCCTGAAGATTTTTAAAATATGCCAAAATCTCGACATGAGCATTTTTGCTTTTTGCCTTTATGGTTGGGTCCCAGTCAGGCTGCACGTGCAATCAAAGCTCTTTTGGAGTTTTGTGATTGAAAATTTTGGCCGCATCAAATGACATCTTTTTGTCTTCACGTTTGTTTTTCTTTTTGTTTTTCTTGTCTCATTTAGTGTAGCAAGCCAGCCCGACGGCTCGGCTAACATCGCTGGTCTCCATTAAAGTTATTCTCTCTCTCTCTAAGCCATTGTATTGGTGTTGAGTGCATAGATTTTTTACTGATTGCAAGAACATAGTGTATGTGATGATGCTGAAGTATCAATTTATATTTAAGGAACCCAGGAGAAGAAAAATATGAATGGTGCAAAATGAAAGGGTTCAACATGCATGGGACTACTTGATCATTACGAGTTGTGTGCCTGTCGATGAAATGTCAATAAACCGTGCTGCAGTTTAGCGTCATCTAGTGCTGATCTTTTTTTTTTCCAAGTCTGCATAAACTTAACTTATTGTTGTATGTAGTGTTGTTCACTTAACCTTGTGTGTTTCAAGTCTGTAATACTTAGTACGTTTGGTAGCATTAAACAAAGGAACTCTTTTTGCTGTGCCTTTACTTGCCTAACTTTGGCCGAAAAAGGCTTCATTTCAAAACAGAAGACCGCGTTATAAGTGGAAATTACGGAAATGAACTAGATCTTGGTGACTCATTGAGGCATCACTGCTCTTAACAAAACATAGCCAGCTTTGTTTATAACTAAGGCTTATTAATTCATGTATCTATAAATCTCTGGGGCCTATCTGTTTTTGTGCATAGCTGTCTTGTTTTGAAATAAAATTTGATCGGCGAGTTTTATTTTGTGTGGGGTATACACGTCGTGTTCTGCCGTGAGTCTTCTGCAATTAGTGTGGGGCCAATTTTTCTTCAGCACCTCGAGCTGCCCTTGTCACTAATTTTTTAAATTTTTATTGAAGTGCATACTGCGAACCAGAGGCCCAAGAAGGAGGGGCATAAAGGTGTGAACAAGATCAGAGATACCAGCAGTTCAGGATACTACACGTGGCAGCAATGAGAAAGAACAAAAGGTTAAAATAAACTAAACATTTGCTTCTATTTATTCAAATTAATCAAGACATATGTTCAGGTGTATTTTTCCAGTCGATAATACATGTGGGAAAAAAAAAATTTCGACCGGTGTGTATAACGGGTGAAAGAATGAAAATGGTAATGATGAATATTATTTTGAAGTATGTCGTGGTCTTGTATCTAGGCCAAGTTTGTAGCAAAACAACAACAAAAAATTTAAGGCATTGAGACTTCTTTTTTCCCTAGTGCTTCAATCGCACCAGTTTGCATGAGCTCATTAAGAGAATCCGTGCGACCATAGTTAGAATTCTGAACAGTGAAGAAACGTAAGATGCAAAAACTTTCTCCTTGACTAATGTTCGAATCCCATAAGCTTACATGATCTCACAAAGAGAATTTGTGCGATTATATTTAGAATAAATAAAGTCAACAGCCTTTCTTAGAGCCTTTTCAATCAATTCGATATTATTTCCTCTATAGGGGTCTGAGACTGTGCAGGCATACTGAAGTTTCTATAAAATTAAAGTAGGGTACAAAAATATTCTAACTTTTGCTGGAGTATTGGTGAGTTTATGCTTTATTAAACCGACTTCACGACAAGATGAGGAAAGATTGTTTTTTATATGACTTCAGCTCAAGTTGCTAGTATATACAATAGCTAGACGAGTACATTTCTGAGCTTCGGGCAAGTTTTCCTGAAAAAGGGTAAAAAAGTGTGAGTGGATTCTTTTTGTTGACGATATGAAGGGAGACTGCAGTCATCCGGTTTTAACCCCGTAGCCCACACATGACTCCAGGAGGGGATATTATAAGAAATAGTGAAATTTCCAATATATAGCGAAATCTGTCTAGGCTCATTTACAATGGAAATAATTCATTACAGAAAATTTAAAGGAAAGACCAAGGGCACTACCATGGGGACCATTAGAAGTAGGAGGAAAATGTCAGTCACTCCAATCCGATGAACAAGCAGTAACCCAGGCTGCAAGAAAGGAGCGGGGAGGGTGGGAGGCAGTATGTGAATTAATTTTTTGAAATTAATTTGGCCAGACGGCTGTTACCCCCCAGTAAGTGCAGGTGGTGGGACTGGCCTGCTCCAGTGAGGGATAAAAAAAAAAAAACTTCCATTCTGCTGTATGAATCGCTCATGCGTTCTGGTATATGGCCAGCATATGCAGACGTGTATGGACGCCTGTTTTTACAAACCCCGGACCAGGTTCTAACCCTGTGCTAATTTGCAAACAAAATCTGTAGTGTCGGAATCAGCATAATTAACTGTAAACAAATGTACTTGAAACATGCAGCAAAGCGTTAAATGTGCCTAGCTGTGTTTTCTGTGGAAGTTATTTACTAAGTAAAACTGTTGACCTGGATGGGAGCCTTCGTACAGTCGTCCAGAAAAGGTAATCTCGTTGTAAAACACAAAGATCAAAGCCGGCATCGCCATTAAAAAAAAAAACTAAGAAAAGAAAACACCGCGGCGCCGGTCGGTGGAAGTATTCCGGTTTTTGCGAGTGACTAAATGCGATCGCTGGCTGCCGTAGTTCCACAGGCGAGTAATCGCAAACTGAGTACGTAAATATGTGTTTAAGAGATGCGGACATGATGTTAAGGTAACAACTATGCTGCCGATATTCCCATACCAAAATTTTGTACCCTGCGTCACAGAATTTAAAATACCAGCACTCATTGCAGTTGACGAAAGAAGCGCTAACATTTGCCGCAACGACGCAAATAGACAGCCCGTGCGCACCGTATCAGAATGCGATGCATGCGCTGAACTATCGAGAGCTTGTTTCTGCGTAATCATAGAGCGCTGCTACGTACGTGGACGAATGTTACATCCCTGGGAGAGCGGTTATGCTTCAAAGAACAGTCTTGCCGCATGATATTCGGAAAAACGGGAAGAATATATTTTGCGCCGTCGCCGCTTCATAACCCGAGCCAAGCTGCAGCATCGCCGGGCATGCACGGTTTATAGGAAGCTCTCCATTGCGCTTGCGTCTACATAAACGTTACGGCTGCTGGCTGATTAAGTCTAGCGAGATCAACATATGCGCCATGCTGAGGGAAATAAACTCAAATTTTCTCAAATTACCACAATAGCTGTTTGAGCGTAAACAAAAAGTACTATAAGGTCGGACGAACCAATCACAATATTCTATTCAAGTGACGTGTTTGGCCCGACACTGCTGGCGGCGTCCGGCTCCCGAATGCAAAAGAAAATGACCGCCCGACACAGACTCGCGTGTCGGACCGACAAGTCGGACCCGACATGTTGGATCCGACTTGTCGGACTCAAAAGAAAACGGGCTTGATTCCGTCTGGGAGTTGCGCTCTCACCCGGTGGTGACCCTGGCCGCGAAATCGTTATAGCCTCGCCGCCATAGACGCATCAAAACAGTGAGCTGGGCGAGTTGGGTTCACGTTGGTTGGCGCTCTGTTTTGGTTCTCCTTCGACCTCCGTCCGTGAGTGTGCCTTTTCAAAGTTGAACGAAGAGCAATGACGCGTGAACGCAGGAAATGCCGCGGCAATGCATAATGAAGAAACCGAAATCCGAGTCAAGACATCTTTTGGCTTCGAAAGTCCCACTGTTAGGCAAGGTTTCGTTCTTCTCTCGACGTTTTTCCCAGTCGGTCTTGAGAGGGTATGCTGGAGAAACAACAAAAGAGCCTCGATAACGGGAGTTCCGTTTATTCGCCTGGTATGTTTTCCCGTATATCAAGCGCGCTTGCATCATTTATGAATAACCATGTGCTGCTGAATAAGCGACAGAGTTGTAGTGTGTTCTGGTTTCTCAGTAGTACTCCCGCTGTTTGCTGCCGTGACGCCTTCCAAGGATAGCTTCAGAAAGCAAACAGAACGCCTGCGTGCAGCTGTGTACCCTGCGGGTGTCCTCGTTTCTGTAGCGGAGGGCGCACTCAAGCACACAAAGGCTGAAACGTGCAAGTCAGAGAAAGCTGATAACGAGAAAGTAGCAGTGATTCCATGTTTGCATAACACGTCCCACCGCCTAAAAAAGATTACCAATCGAATAACTGTAAAAGTAGCTCTGTCTGCCCCTAACAAAATGAACCAGCTTATCAAAATGACTAACCCCTACCGCAAAAAGCCTGTAGTATGTAAAAAAACAGCATCAGACGCCCTTTGTAGAATGCGCGGTAGGGGTGGTATATGAAGTTCCGCTGTCATCCGCAAAGCAATATATCGGGCAGACCGGCCGATGTCTTAATGAGTGCTTGAGTGAGCACAGACGACACGTTAGCAACCACCGGGATGGTCATTTGTCTGCCCACTGCCATGACTGCGGCTGCGTGCCACTGTTTGAGTCATGCGTGGTCCGAGCGAAACATAGTCGGTACGAGAGATTATGGAGGCAGAAATGATTGTGAGAGAGGGGTAGACGTGTGTGAGCGTGCCGTCGTGAAGTTTAACAGACAAGGAGTCGGCTTTTCTTCGCATGGCTGCAACACGCGGGCAATGGCGGTGAGAGGGCGAAAAGTGTGGATGTATATTGATGTGTATTTCCAATAAAAACTAGCTGAAAGAAGCGCTCCGTGGTGTCTGTTCTCTTTGCTCGTCCGCATGCGCTATGGAGTTTTCTGCAATGAAAATATTAAGTTCACAGGCCTCGTTGCCGACGTCCAGAAACTTACAGAAATGTAAATCCAGATAAATACAACGCGTAACGTACATAATGCCCAGTCTTCCCACTGACACCGATAGTCCCTCACCCATTCAGCAGGTTATCTGCTTGTGGACGAAGAGAAGGTTGACAACAATGACTTTTGTTTACACTTTATTGAGCACTTAGATTTTTTTTTTTCAGAGTACAAAACGAAAGGCCCCAAAGGTGGACGGAATGAATAACGACACCGGTCATTAAGCAATGAATGCAGCTGCTTATAACAAATAAAACAAATCGTTGCTTGCCTGCATGTTAACAGGCTTTCGGCGCGGGTAGAAAAAAAAATACGCTTGTTAAAAAAGTTCGCGACATGTGCTTAATAACGTCCACACATTTGCACAGTTATCATATTTAGGTTTGCCGGCAAATATTAACCCAGCTTGCAAGGCATGTGCTTCACAACAATCATCCAAGCGCACAGTGAACGTATTTAGGTTTGCAGCAAAAAACAATTACCCGCCTTGCACATTTTCCACGCGCTCGTTCAATATTATAGGAACGACGATCATGCCACAAAAATAGAAGTTATGATAACATAATGTGTGCGTTGAACAGACACTTATAGCCCTTGGTACAGCCAAGCCAATCCGGAAAGTCAGTCCAAGCACAGCTCCTTGCGGACGTACTTCGACGTTTCCTGGATGGCGCCGGCTTGGATGAGGCCGTGAGCCGTGTCTAGGACAGTGTCCCTGATGGGCCTTGGCTCCACACCGAGAACCTCTCGCATCCTCCTGTTGGAAAACTTGTAGACCTTTCCGACACGAGGGTACAACATCTTGGCCGATTTGTCCACACAGCCCGCCAGCCAGACCCCGATGTCGGGAGCCGTCAAGGACGTGATGCAATAGCCCTGCCCCGACAGTTCTTCTCGAAGAATCATCGCGATGTCCTTCAGCCAGGCGTTTCCGGAATAGATGATGTGCCGCTTCCCGGCCGCCTCGGGGACAATCAAAGCCTGAACGTGAGCCTTGGCCACGTCGCGGACGTCGCACACGAAGACGTTTACCCGCGGAACGAGCGGCGTCGACTTGTCCAGAAGCCGCTTGATCACCTCCAGGCTAGTGCCGTAGGTTCCGTGCAGCGGCGGACCGAACACGAGCCCCGGGTTGATGGTAGCGAGCTCGAAGCGTTTCTCCGCCGGCAGCGTGTCGACGAATTCCCAGGCCGCCTTTTCGGCGAGGACCTTGCTCTTGGTGTACGCGTCGACGCCCTTGAACTCCACGTCGGTCCAGTCGTCTTCGTCAAACTCGCGTTCGGCCGGAGTGTCGACTTCACCGTGTACGGCAAGGAGAGAGCTCGTGACGACCACGCGCTTCACGGTTCCAGCTTCCGAGGCGAATTTCAGCACACGGCGGGTGCCCTCCACGGCGGGCCGGATCAAATCATCCGCATTCTTGGGCTCGACGTTGGGAAACGGAGAAGCGACGTGCGCCACGAACTGGCACCCATTGACAGCTTCGGCCCAACCTGCATCGTCCAACAGGTCAGCTTCGACGAGTTCGACCGGGTGCCGAGCTTCCGGGCAGCACGTCCTCAGCGGTTCGGTCTTGCGATCGTTCTTCGCGTCCCGTACCGTTCCGCGGACGCGGAAGCCCTGTTTCAGCAGAGCTCGGACCACGTGGATGGCGATGAACCCGGAGGCTCCAGTCACGAGAACCACACCACTTGAGTCGGCCATCAGAGCTGGCCGCAGGCAACAACAAGCACAGAGGAGTCGATATCGCTACGGTCATGCACTGGGTATCGCAGTGGGCTGTCAAAAGCTGCTTCTGGGTCGCCGCGCAGCCGAGTCGCCAGTCGGGTCGTTCAATACGCCGCATCGAGCGCGTCGCAATACTCCGGCGTGGCCCTAATTACCTTGCCGGTGGCGGCACCTGCCTCGGTGGCACGATAGAAAGAGGGGCGGAAAAGCGGCGGGTCGCGGACCGCGCCACCTTCTGATCCGTCTGAGAAGCGACGTTTCGACGCGTTCTTCAAATGCTCCGGACTCTTCAGACGCCGCTGTGGGCCGAATTAAAATCCGCACCGCGCCAGGCTTCGTTGATTGAACATCAGCTGGTTCAGCACACCGCTTTTGTGACTCCAAAGACCAATCACCGCCTGGCGAAGCCACCCGAAGGTGTTTCGCGTGGAAATTATCGCAAGAGTTGGGGCTGTATCCGTAGCTACAATTCCACCATATCGTCCCAAATAAGTGTGATAAGGGTAAAAAGTAACCTTAAAAGCCGATACTAAGGCCCGGTTTAGACTGTTGCCACACTGTCGTAATAACTTTAACGAATGACGTCATTTGACGTCTTAGCCAACCGAACTGACGTCTTAGCCAACCGAACCGTGTTTCTTTTTTTTTTTTTTTTTTACGACCATAGATCACGATACGGCTGTTGCCTCGGTAGTCCGAACATAGCCTAACTCACGACGAAGGAATTAGTGTCCCTTTCGCAGCGATCTTCGTTACACAGTAAGGATAGAAAACAGGGCGCGTCGTGCGGCAAAGCCAACTTTCCCGTGCATGTTCTGTAACTCGCGTTCTAACGCACAGATCCTTAAAAATGCCCCACACATTTTGCTACTAAGGCTTCCCAAAAAATGTGCTCAGTTTCACTCACTACATGCAATCCTTTCACAGTGGAGACTTGACTGCTGACGAGTACAGTTACGGAAAGTTGCATTACTTAACTCATACACCACGCATCACCAAACTGTTTAAGCAGCGTTAGACAGCCAAGGCATTTCAATAACGGTAAGGAGTTTTGTCTATTTCGGTGCCATGTAAAACCGCTGTGAAATTGATTTTAACAGCGCGTGTTTGCCCTCGAGCATAAAAATATAACAGTAAGAAGTATAGCAATGAACAAATCAAAAGTATACTAAATCGCAAACAGAGCGATTATGAGCCAGTTTCAAGCACTGCTTTGGTAACCTCACGACGGACACGCGGTCATTTCGCGCGTTCAGAGAATCAACAAAACTAATTCCGCACAAAAATCGAAATTAGAATAATAAAGAAACAAAACAGGGAATCTACTGATCCGCTGGTCGTTAAGATATTGATGACAAGATTGTCTCGGTATTATTTCTTTTATTTTGCTATGTTCTTGTTAAAAATACGGCGCGAAGGCGAAAATATTTCGGTCGCAGCTTTGGTAATGAGATATATCTTACGCCGAAGAAAACCGAAAGCCCAAGAAAGGCTGCTCCCCAAAACAAATCTAAAAAAAATCGTCCCTTGCTTGGCTTAGTTCCGGCGCGGGTAGATAAAACGCTTCGGTTGCAGAAGTTCGCGCATGCGCCGGACAACGCCCACCTTTGTGCGCGGTTACCATATTTCAGTTTGCCAGCAAACGTTAACATCTTACGCATTTCCCACGCGCATTTGTTCGAGCCTGAGCAGTGACAGTTCCATCGTAAACCGCGATTGTGCCAAAAAGATAGTAGTAAGGGTAACATAGCAGCACGTTCAGCAGGCACTTATAGTCCTCGGTACAATCAAGTCAGACGGTGATGTCAATCCAGGCGCAGTTCCTTGCGGACGTACTTGGGAGCTTCGTGGATGATGCCGGCCTGGATGAGCCCGTGAGCGGTGTCCAGGATAGAGTCCTTGATGGGCCTCGGCTCCACACCGAGGACCTCCCGCATCCTCTTGTTCGAAAACTTGTAGACTTTTCCGACGCGAGGGTAGAGCATCTTGGCCGACCTGTCCACAAAGCCGACGAGCCACAGCCCGATGTTGGGAGCCGACAGGAACGGAATGTAGTATCCCTGCCCCGACAGTTCTTCCCGGAGCGCCATGGCGATGTCCTTGAGCCAGACGTTGCCGGAGTTGATGATGTGCCGCTTCCCGGCAGCCTCGGGGACAATCAAAGCCTGCACGTGAGCCTTGGCCACGTCGCGGACGTCGCACACGGCGAAGTTCACGTACGGGATGAGCGGCGTCGACTTGTCCAGGAGTCGCTTGACCACCTCCACGCTGGTGCCGTAGGTTCCGTGCAGGGGCGGCCCGAACACCAGCGACGGGTTGACGGTCACGAGCTCGAAGCGCTTACCCGCCGGCAGGGCGTTGACGAAGTCCCAGGCCGCCTTCTCGGCGAGGGTCTTGCTCTTGGCGTAAGTCTCCAGGCCTTTGAACTCCACGTTGGTCCAGTCGCCCTCGTCGTACTCTCGGTCGGCTGGAGTGTCGACTTCGCCGTGCACGGCTCCCATGGTGCTTGTGACGACCACGCGCTTCACCGTGCCAGCTTCTGAGGCGAACTTGAGCACCCGACGAGTGCCCTCCACTGCTGGGCGTATCACGTCGTCCGGGTGGTTGGGCTCGGAGTTGGGAAACGGAGAGGCGACGTGAACCACAAGTTGGCAGCCCTTGACGGCCTCGGCCCATCCGGCGTCGTCCAGCAGGTCAGCCTCGACGAGTTCGACGGGGTGCTCGGCGTCCGGGTAGCAGGTCCTCAGCGGTTTGGTCTTGCGGTCGTTCGTGGCGTCCCGTACGGTGCCACGGACGCGGAAGCCCTGCTTCAGTAGAGCTCGCACTACATGGACGGCGATGAACCCGGAGGCTCCAGTCACGAGAACCACGCCACTGGAGGCCATCGTGAATGTGCGAGTCGGAGTTTGACGCGGGCGACGAGCACAGAGGAGTCGGGATCGCTGCCGACGCGCAGAGGGGCCAGCGGTGAACTGTCAAAATACCGGTTCTCGGCCGGGTCGTTCAAAACGCGGAAGCGAGCGCGCCGCCCTAGTTTCCTCGCCGGTGGCGGCACCTGCAAAACAAGGGAGGGAAGGAGGCGGAGGAGGAAAAACGGCGATTTGCGGGGACGCGCCGCCTTCCGATAAGTTTGAGAAGCAACATTTTGGGGCGCCGTTTTCAAATCTTCAACGTGGGCGTTACCAGGCTGCCGGTCGAGTGAAGAATCAGGTGGTACGCTAGAAGTTTTTTGGGTTTCCACAGAAGGGCCAAGACACTTCAAACCTGTCCATGACGCCAAAAAAGCGCGACGGTGCGTTCATTCGTGCCCGCAACTACATTTGCGCCATTTCACGAACGCCTACTGTCAAAAAAAAAAAAAAAGCTACAAGCATGATTTGTGTCTACGTCATTATATAGATAGGTTGTACTGACGTCACTGCAGCTGCCATGTTGGTGACCTGCGTGCTGTAATCTTACCTGGCACTCTTACTTCGAGCAGTGTTTAGATTGATTGATGGTAGGGTTTAACGCGCTGACGCAACGCAGACGATGAGGCGCGCCGCAGTGGAGGGCTTCGGATTAATTTTGACCCCCTGGGGATCTTTATCGTGCGCCGAAATCTCGTACACACGCGCGTTTTTGCTTTTCGCCTCCATCAGAAAAGCGGCCGCCGCGGCCAGCAGTATTTAGAGAAGCGCTCCAGAAAGAGCGGTGGTGACGTCGTGCGCAAACCATATAACAATTATGATTTGATGTCCCAAATTATAATTTTTGTGGGGAGGCTGTTAGTGCAACCTTCGCCGAAATAGTTAGTAACCCCAATATGATCGCGGACAGAACACGCCATGCGGCACACCATGAAAACTCATACCACGCATGTTGGCTAATGCGGCTCTAAAGCTGTGTCAACTTTCACGCACTTAGTACACAGTGAAGCTGTAGTAACTTTACGGGAAATGCCGTCCGCTGTGATTAGGTAAGCTTCGATCGGGTGATATACAGTTACGGAAAACTGATTTA
Source organism: Haemaphysalis longicornis (assembly GCF_048455015.1). Taxonomy (NCBI): domain Eukaryota; kingdom Metazoa; phylum Arthropoda; class Arachnida; order Ixodida; family Ixodidae; genus Haemaphysalis; species Haemaphysalis longicornis. The sequence goes on from NW_027526225.1 coordinate 110,091,325, forward strand.
ATTCGTTCCTACACCAGCCATCGCCAAACATGCTTAAAGGGGCCACGAGGACAAAATGCAAGTTTGATTCATTAAGAAGGTTGTTCGTCCCGATAACAATGATATCAAATTCACCGCGAACTTCAAACTAATAATGGAGACAAAAAAATGCGCGCCAATCCACCTTGTGGAGGTGGTCGGAAAGCGAAGCTGTGAACGACACCCACAACGATTACCCGCGCGACGTCACTTGAATTCACACACGTGGCTCTACGAAGAAAGACAAGTGAAATGCACTCAACCGCACACTTCATTACTTCAAAGAGATAATCTTTGCTAAGGTTAACTCAATGCATGATTCATGAACGGTGGCTGGTTGAGTTGTATTAGTGAAGTACATGAGTAGAAACTCTTTTTTTATGTAAAATTAAAGGAGCCATGAAGAGAAAACACAAGTTTGGTTCATTCAAAAGATTGTCTCGTTAGAATCATACTGACACCACTTTTAACGTAAACTTCGCTCAAATAAGCTACATAATTAGGAAAAACGGGAATGGTCATGCGACCCACCAGCTCATTTCCCGCAACAGAACCTATGTCGTCACATGAGCTAAGCTCTGCGATTGGCGGAGGCTGGCAGAAGCAGACGCAAATTAGGTAAACTTACAAACTAGACGAACGAGCGATTTGCGCTTAAATTTAGGGCACATTCTTTACAAAGCAATAAGAATGATGGGACAAACAGTGGAAGTTACGAAAGCACATGTAAACATAGAAGTACTGATGCGTTCTGCTGTTCGTACTGCGCACAGCATGCTTGGTTTCGCTGCACAGCACTACGGGGCTTGGGGTTGTCTCAGACGACACTGGCCGATTGACGCAAGCAACGGTGTCTTACGTGACCCCATTTGTCGAGCGAGCATGTTTCAGGGAACGAATATTTTCTCCCAGAACAAAAACAAGCCAGGTTTAAATGCGGGCAAAAACAAACCAAACGCTTGCCACGGTATGGTGGCGCCATCTAGGTTACGGAACGTAAAGAAACGCGGGAACAAACCAACACCGCTGTACAGGGTGAAGACAACCTTTGAACGGTCCCGTGCCGCCGCAATTGGGCCAACGGGCTCAACGCGTTATTCTTTTCGTTTCCCACGAGACCTAGCAACGCGAAACAGACAATATGATTCAAACTTCTTCAGTAAACCGCGTTGCGGCGATAATTTTAGCGCGGTTTTGACACAATGACTTGCTTCGGCGGCGAGCGAGCAACCGAAAATGGCGGCGCCAGCGTATACGTGTCTCTACCCTGTACGGCGGATGCGTGAATGAAGGTACTCTAGGTTGCAGAGCGGTCGGTTTCAGTGATGTCACTTGGGACCACGAAAACGCACGATTGAGCGGGAAAATCAAAATTTTAACCTAAATTGTTTAATTTCTCAGTGAATAAAGCACCGTTTGTATCCGGACAAGCGCTGGGGGCGCTATAAAACACGAAATCTTTCGAATAAAACCAACTTGCATTTTCTCTTCATGGCTCCTTTAAAGGAAGCTCAAACCCGGTTTTCGACGAACTCTAGCGCATACGCAAGGCGTGCATACGGCCGCGACACGTGCCGTGGGCTGAGCGCACATCAGCGCGAAAGGTCGCGTGACGCTATCACGAGGCATTCAACGAGAATGCAGGAGGTAAACCCGCAGATGTGCTCGGTGAGGGCACCGTCTGCCTCCCCCGTCTCCGCGTGGGCTCGTAGCTCAATCGGTAAGACAACGGGCTCTTGCTCCGTTCCTCTATTCCTTCCAGGTTTGTTTCCTGGCGGTGCCAGTAACTTTTATTTCTTCGCGGAAGTTTTCTGTTGACACCAACGGTCGCGACGGAACCCTTGGGGGGTAGAGGTAAAAAGCTTCGCTTTGAAATGATGAAGCAGTGGTGACTCCCCAGCCACTTGCCAGTTATTAATCTATGACGTCACACAATCTCGCTTGTGCGATTGGCGGCGGCCGGTCTCAGCCGCCCCCAAGAAACATGACTGGGAAAACCAGTCCTGTAGTCTTGTTTAATCGTACCGCTTGAACACTAACGTACAGTTAAACCAATGTCTTTGGTGCTGCCCCGTGACTCCTGGCCACATAACGTCACTGTAGCACGGCTAGGTCAGCTGGTATACCCCCAAGGTAAGCGAGAATTGCGTCACTAGCGCCAATTTGTCCCCTGGTGCTTGGTAGGTCAAACTGCCGAACCAAAAAACAACAAAACATCACTGATGTTGCCATGGCAACGCTTCGTTGATGCACGAGGAGGCAACGCCGTGCCACTTGTCGTCTGCTATCGTCGTCTGCTTGTCGTCGATCTGCAACGAGCGCGACTGTCTTTGTGTGCCGCAAGCGGGAAACAACACCGCTTGCGTTTAACACGAGCCTGTTTTATGCCCGGGTACACCAAGATTTCACTCACGTCATATCCATCACGGAAGTGACGTCGCCAGAGAAAGTGCCATTGACGCTGCGGAGCCCGGACTCGAGCCCACGAACTGATCGCCTCTCGCCACAACGGGAGGTACAGGTCCGCGCAGAAGTAAACGGAGCACGGGAGCGGTGGCCGAACTGCATCGCTGCGCCGCGTATGGGCGCCGACGGGAACCGCGGAGCGCCGGTCGAAGAGTGTGTTCGCAATGCCCCCACCGCCCTATCTGATATGTTTAATCGCCGGTCTGCTGGCGTGTCATGCTCGGCGAGACGGTCTTCAAAAGGCAGCGTTGTGCTATAGAGGGGAGCTGGTTGCATTTCCGCTCGCAGGCATCAGCGGTGACTGAATCCGCTGCTCATGAGTTGGGCGAAGCTGCGCGCACCCGCAAACGTGCCTTGTTGCGCGCTGTAAAGGGCGGCATAAAATTGCAGGCCCCTGCGGTTTGGCATAGCATGTCATAGCGATATAATTAATTGTAAGCCGGCAACAAAATTGCCATGTACTATATAGAAAGCACATTCAAATAAATTTTCCTTGTCCGGAAAAAAAAATCTCCCTTACAAGATTTCTTCTTTAATTTTGAGTTTGTCCAAAGTTATTGCTGTCGGTCAGTCCTGGTGTGTACTGAAGAAAAAAAAAAAAGAAAATGTCCATGCGGTTGAAATTCTGTATTAGATAACACCGTAAAGAATAGGTAAAATCGTTGCCTGGAATTACAACGGGCCTCATACGGCGTATATTTTGTTGTCGCATTAATCCTTGCTCCCATTGACGAGGATAGCCGTCATGAGATCTTGTACAAATTAACCGATTAACAGTATGGTTGCCATCGGCCATGAGGACTAAGCACGTCATCAGTAATTTTGGGGCCTTGACGGCGCTTTTTTTGCAAGAAATTGAGGTCATGCGGTGAAGCCAACTTTCAATTCAATGCGGAGTTTTATTTAAACCTGCAACACTTTCTTAAATAATATAATGTGCTCGTTAAAAATAACAACGTCGGTTTTAATGCGACAACAAAATATGCGCCGTATGAGGCCCACTGTAATAGCGGGCAACGATTGTACCTATTCTTTACGGTGTTCTCCAATACAAAATTTCCACCGCGTGGACATTTTTTATTTTCCTTTCTTCAGAACACACCAGGACTGACCGGCTACAATAACTTGGGACAAACCCAAAATTAAACAAGAAATCTCGTAAGCAAGATTTTTTTTTCCAAACAAGGAAAATGTCTGTGAATGCGCTTTCTATATTGTACATGGCAATTTTGTTGCCGGCTTACAATTAATTATATCGCAATGACATGCTATGCCAAACCGCAGCGGCCTACAATTTTATGCCGCCCTTTACGGCGCGCAACAAGGCACGTTTGCGGGCACGCGCAGCTTCGTCCAGCTCGTGAGCAGGGGATTCGGTCACCGCTGATGCCTGCGAGCGCCAATGCAGCCAGCGCCACTCTATAGCCCAGCGCTACCTTTTGAAGACCGTCTCGCCGAGCATGACACGCCAGCAGAGCGGCGATTAAACATATCAGATAGGGCGGCGGGGGCAGTGCCAACACACTCTTTGACCGGCGCTCCGTGGTTCCCGTCGGCGCCCATACGCGGCGCAGCGATGCAGTTCGGCCACCGCTCCCGTGCTCCGTTTACTTCTGCGCGGACCTGTACGTGGCGCTCTACCCACTGCGCTATGAACAGAGGCGTGAGCAGCTCTACGAACACGCCTTGTGTCCTTCCTTATGACTAATTCTAATGATTCTGCCGTCTAGGAGAGGCGAAGCGAAGTAGCGCATCATGACGCTAACGAGAGCCGACAGTTGGCGCCTCGATGCCAGCGGGGCTCCGCTGCGGCGTATTCCCATGACCGGTGTGTTTCAAGCTGATGTTTCTGTGCATGTCATTTTTATTTTTGTTGTCCCGGAATAAACCGGCTATTTTTTTGTTTCTTGCGTGTCGGCGTCACTTCTTCTGGCGGGGTGAAGCTCGTGAACCCTTCGTACATGAAGGAGGTTCCTTTAACATTCTACTGCTCCTGTGAGGGCACCTTTCACTTTTGTGTTTCACAGATTCCTATGAAAGAGGGATCAACCAGAATTTTTTTCTTTTCATATTGTGTTGCTGCTGCCCATCTTGTTTCTGACAGCTTTCAGTTGCTAATTTGCTTCGACTCTCAGCACGTGCACAAAACATTTGTTTGAAAATCATTACTCACACTTCTAGTAACATGGAATGCAAGCGATCAGCTGCTACGCAGATGATTTTGGGGCTTCTTTCGTGTTAATAAACATTCAAAGGTGGTAACGTCACTATAAGAAACTGGTCGTCGGAACGCTCTAAAGCTAGACCAGTTCGTCGAAGAAGCATTTAAGCACATTCGGCAAACATCATTTGCAATCTTTCCTCTCATGGAAAAAAAAGAAAAAGAAGAGCACACCAAAGCGATACCGAGGCGAAATTTCCGTCTGCGCGTCCGCTGGCATCAATCGGCTCATGAGAAACTGTCGACAAGTAGCTTCACATACTTACAACATAACTGAAAATGCGTCGTATCAAACAAAAAGAAATTCACTGTAAAGCAACAGCAGAAGATTTTTCGGTTCGCGGTACAGCTTTTTTGATAAGGATAGCGCTTGCTTCTTCATAACTTAGACTGAATAACGAAGCGTGCTTACCTGCCGTCCACTGAGAAGGGGAAAAATTTTGCTGTGCCATTCCTCCCCGAGTTGTCGCACCACACAAGAGCGCAGCACACCTCCCTTTTATCAGTTTCTCCGACATTTTGAGCCCGTTCGCACTCACAGACACCAAAATTTTCACCTTCATGTCATCATACAAAACTTCTACACGTGCACACAGTGAACGCGGGAAGAGCAGACGAACAGGATGGCAGCAGACGAGATAAGAGCAAAAGCGCCGCCCGTCGGCGCAACGAATGAAGCGACTAAATAAATAAATAGGGTGTCAAAAAAAAAAAAAAGAAATAGCCAAGAACACATTTTATTTCTTCACATAGTAGCATCACTTTACTTTATCCCTGGGTATGTTGGAAAGATAAAGCCGCATATGCAAAAGTTGCTGAATTTTCGCTTGGCTACCAGCGTCACGGCGACACAGGGGGGTAAAGCGAGCTCCGAGACCGTACGAATCGTGGGCGCTGACATGATACAATTCCCATGGTTGCCAGATCAATTGTATTCAGTATTGTAAAAAGTTGTTCGTTAATTATTTAACTAAAACAAAGAACTGAAGCAAAACAGTTACAAATAATTGCCTCAGTAATTAAAATTAGCTCTACAAAGAACTTTTAGTGTAAGTAAGCTCTAATTAGCGAAGAAAAAGTAAGTGCGTAGCTCAGTTTTGGTTTCGATTTTCTTCAAGTGTGCTAGGAAGTGGCGAGGCCCTTGCGCCTGACTTGAGCAGTGTGTCTGTGCAGTATCCAGCTCAGATCTGCGTGCGTGCAAAACGCGTACAACTGGTACAACCCAGATGCACGCGCTGAGCAAGTGCCTCCCCGGGAGCTTGCGAGGCCGTCATTCGTTTCTTCACGTTAAGCACTCTGTCTATTGCCCCTGAACTGACGCCGGAACAGCGATTCCGATCTGACCTTGACTACTGCAAGTTCACTACAGGCTACGGAGTGGCAGCCAGCGATTGTTTCCGTTGGAAGAGAAATAATAAAAAGAACTTTTATAATCGTTCGGTTCCAGTTGTTTTATTCATGGAACTTCTTACAGCTCTCCGTGCTTCGAACTTTCGCGCAAACGTTCGTGAAGGTATAACGAAAAAATAAGTAACTAAATGCGGTTTCTTTTTTAATCAATCACAATAAGTCAACAAGTCAATGTTCCCTCCTCGCGCGCTCTGTGCGGCAAATTACTGCCCATTCAGTCCCGCAAGCTTTCCCTTTGAAGTGGTGTAAAGCAGCTAGAACTTGACGAATACAGACGGAAAGAAAAACGGGACACGCCGCTGACTGTATTTCGCATACTCCCTTGGCATGCATTCTGCCACTCCGTTGGCCTGCGATCGACCGCGCTCTTTCGTTCCTGTGCTTCAAAGGGCCGCGACTCACCGGCAATATCAGCGTTGGCCCATGCGATAACGTTTTTCTTTTTCTGTGTTCGTCAATAAAGGTTTTACATTCAGCTACAAAGCCACAGTTCTTCACTTCACTTCGTTTGAAAAGCATTGAGCGACTCGCAAAATGTCACAGAATGGCAAACAAAGCAGCAAAGAGCAAAAATGCGCGGAGATCATGACGGAGATTCACTTTTTCTGTGCGCCCTAGTACGGATCAGCTGATTCCTTGACGTCCTCGCGCATGCGATCAGTCGCATTCGAGCTTGCGCGCAAGTGTTGTGTGAGCGTTGCCACATCTTGCTCAAATAGTCTCAGTACTTATAAGTCACATGCTAAACCGAAAACACGTCGGTTACCTACCCACAGGAGATAAACTACGCAATGCTGTCGACGCCGCCTACACAAAATCTGCCTGGCCAGCGGTCCGCCATGTTACAATTAATCCCGGCATGCTTCGCTAGCCGGACGCGGAAACGCCACAGTAGCCCGTTGCCAGATTACAATCCATCGCTTTCGCCGTTTTTAGTAAGCAAAAACTCAGCTGGCAACATTCAAATCGTTGTATCATGTCTGCCACTATGTGTTGTACGGTTCCAATGCATTGGCTCAGCGGCGCGCTTTCCCTCTAGAGTATATTATCTCTATGCGGCGACACATCTAATACCGAAACTAGCCGAAGTGTCCGGCCCCTTGCGCTAAGGCTAAATTTGAAAGTATGTCAGTATTCCCCGCGTTTTCTCGGTTGAAAAACCATCTTTCGTGGCTGGATCCGAATAAAGCTGAGTGAGGTACCAAAGGCTAGTCATTTCAAATCAGATAAAGCTGCATTTTTTTTTTACTGTTAACATCAAAGACTCTCTCTCTCTCTCGTACCTTCCTTTCGCGCTGCTCTATACCTCTATACCGTATTTACTCGCATAATGATCGCACCCGCGTAATGATCGCACCCATGAAGTTTGTCGTCAAAGTCCGAATTTATCAATTTCCCGCGCAATGAATGCACCCTGAACTATAGCCGCAGCAACATGTCCTATGTGTGCCAAGTCTAGCTGATTATGATCGAGCTTACCTCAGTTTCCTCCTCTTTCAAAGAGGACGTGCTACGTTATTGCGGCAGACTTGCCGGTACTAGCGATATCGGCAAGCATGCGTTCAGTATTGATGAGGAAGAAACTCTCACTAAGTGCACATCACGTGCTCACAAGACAAAGAAAAAACGCTCTCAGGTTTCTGCGTCGGCATCCATGTCTGTTTTGATGTCCCGGACTGTGACAGTGGCAGCCACTTATTCCTCGAACTGTTGTCACCTCGCAGCAAACTCGTTCCGGCGCGTTCCCTAATTCATGAAAACACTTCATTTTGCGTCTCTTTGCAAAGCGGCTGGCGGCGGTGAGGCGGAGGTTTTATTATGTTTTCATTTAGTAATTTTATTATGTTCGTGAGACCTATCGTAAAAATGTTGACCCACAACTTGCTTGCGTTTTCTGGGTACAAAAATTTTTCACGAGAAATTTACCCCGCGTAATGAACGCACCCCTAAATTTGCAGCACATTTTCTGAAAAAAAAAAAAAGTGCGATCGTTACGCGAGTAAATACGGTACTTCATCACGCTTCATCAACTAGCCCTAGCTTCCACGTTACTCAGAGATAAGAACCGCTGCAAAAAAAAAAAAGTATAACAGCCACGTGTTTGCCTTGAAAGCTAAAACCAAGTTTCAATAAGCGAATTCGCTAAGACGTACAGGGGGGATTAAAAGAAATACGAACGATGGAGCGCACAGCCTCCGACGCATGCCAGCACCGTCTGGCTGCACTGTCAGTAAGCTTCACTCATGCGTAGTTCTTTCATAGCGTTTGAGAGTGTGCACGGCCTACTGTCACGGGAAAAGCTTGATAAAGAAGCAACGTCGATACTTTATTTTGAGACTTATTTTTATGCTGTGTCGCCACTGAGCATATCCTGTTATCTATTACATTCGGGAGCCAAGCGCGCAGCAAGTAGATTGCAGCTACAATCGTAGAGTTTCTTGCAATAGTTACTAAGAAACTCTATAGTTAGCATGATGCCCTTCATTAACAATCATCCTGCTCAGTGGCGACGCAGCGTGAAAAAGCGCCTCGAAATAAACGACCGCCGACACTTCTTGATCACACGTTTCCCATAAATGTAGGCCACACTGTCAAACGCTTTTGAAAAAGTGCGCATGCGCGCAGTTTACAGACTTTGCAGCCACATGGTACAGCATGCGTCGGAGGCTGTGCGCTCCGTTGTCCGCATTTCTTTTAGTCCCCCTGTACGCTGTATCACCAACAGAAAACGATCGTGATTAATGCCTGTGCTACACGGCAACGCTAAATTGAAAATTGGACGCTCGCCCACAAGTACTCCCTATGTTTTTACAATTGGACACTGTCAATCAGAACTGACAATTGTCAATGGGGAATTTACAATTGGTTAATTGCCTTCGGAAGGCCCATGGAACGGCCGTGTAGCACAGGTAGTAGTCTTCCGTCCTCCTCTCGTCACTTTACGACAGACTTTGCCCCATTTTTCACCCATAAATTAAACAAAGAACGTACAAACCATCTATTCGGCCGAAATTGTAATAAAAATAGAAAAAAAGCAATGGAAAAATGCGCGCCAATCCACGCTGTGAAGGTGGTTGGAAAGCGAAGCTGTAAGCGACGCCCACTACGATTACCCATGTGACGTCCCTTGAATTCACACACGTGGCTCTATGAACCCAGAGGCAAGTGGTGAAAGGTACTTAACCACACGCTTTATTACTTCAAAGAGATATTTTTTGCCAAGGTTAAATCAATTCATGATCTATAAATGGTGGTTGGTTGAGTGGTATTGGTGAAGCGCATTAGTGGAAACTGTTTTTATTAAATTAAAGAAAGCTCAAACCCGGTGTTAGACCATCTCGCTTCTCCTCCGTCTCTGCCGCAGCCGACGGAGGCGACGAGATCGGCGGCAGAGACGGAGGAGATCTGACGCGCCATACGTTGGTGTGAGCTTCCTTTAAGTTTTACTAACTCCTAGCGCATGCGCAAGGCGTGCACGTGGCCGCTACACGCGCCGTTGGTGGAGCGCACAGCGGCGTGAAAGGTCGCGTGACGCTATAACGTGGCGTTCAGCGAGAACGCAGGGAGTTATAAACCCGCAGCTGTGCTCGGTGAGTACACCGTCTGTCTCCCTCGTCTTCGCGTGCGCTCGCAGGTAACACAACGGGCTTTCACTCCGTTTCTCTATTCGTTTCAGGTTCGATTCCTGGCGGCGCCACTAGTTTTTTTTTAATTGTTCGCGGGAGTTTTCTCTTGACGCCAATGGTCGCGACAGAACCCTTGGCTGGTTAAGGTAGAAAGCTTCGCTATAAGACACTGATGTTTCTTCAGTTAGCGGCAACGAGTATGCCTGCCCTGACGACAAGGATGTCGCTTTTCTCATTGTTTTGCTCGTGTTCAAGGGCGTGAGGGCAAAAAGATCTCGGTTGCCCATTTTCTTTATCAATATTATCAAGCACCTCGCGCGTCGCGAAATGCAGCGATATAGATATAAAAATTGCAGAATTGGAGCGCATTACATCATAAAGTGGGGTCAGCAAGGGCAGTTTCTCTACGGGGGAAGTAGTTACTTCGGGGGCGGAAGGCTACTTCCAGTCACTACAAACACCCCTCCCCCTCCAAAGAAGTTCGTGGGAGCGAGTCCAATTACCTGGACGACGAAGAAGGAGCAGCTGCTTCGTGTTCTTCCTATGCTCGTTGTTTTCGCCTGAACAAGTATTATTCAGTTGGTTGACTGCATCCACTGATCTCTATCGACGCTCCGACATCTCTACCCCTCCACGGTCCGTCGGCAAGCAACAGGATGACCCCTCGGCGCCGTCCGCTGCGTTGGATCCAGCTCACCGGTCGCTAGGCCGAGTGGCCCAGTCGGTGTACCACTGCCGTGTTCGGCACCACGGCTATGTCGCACACGTCGGAGAAGCTCGGCGTAGCTCGATCCACGCATCTTCGGGCGACGCTCACTACTACAGACACTGCTACTGACATAGCACTAGACAGCTCGCTACCATTGGAGGTAACGCCACCGCTCCCACTACCTCCGACTGACCCGTCCAGTCTACCGAAGCGCCTGTCGGACCAAACAGCACCCGCAGTCCCGACCGTTGACACAACTGCGCCTGCAGCCAAGCGGGTGTATACACCAGCCACAAATCCGTCACTCCCACAGTTGGGTGAACAAGCTACGTCACCGGTTGCCCCTCCACCCCATGGAGCGACCGGCGGTTCCCAAGGCGCCACGGGTAAGGCTACGAACCCCTCGACGTACTTAAGGTTGCAATCGAGCCTCGGGAGCGCTTCAAGATTTTATTGCTTCCAACGAAGACATTGCAGCGGACGCTCGTCAGCTGCCTAGGAACGTCTAGATTTACCGGGTACGCGTTCCACAATGGCACCAACTCAATATCAGTATGGGTGTCATCTCTTGAGGCTATCCAGAGATTGTGCTCCCTGGATTGTATTCCTCTCACGCCCGAAAAGAACCTGTCTATACAATCGTACCTGCTATCAGGAACTGACATCAGGCGCTATGCCGTTTCCAGTGTGGACCAGGAGAAAGACCAGAAGACCTCCGGTCTGGCATCCGGTGCGCCACCCACGAGGTGCTCCTTGTTCGGTACATGGGCTCCGGCCGTACGTGCCTTGTTACTCTACGAGGCCCGCTGGAGCCACCTGACCGTTTCCTGTACAACGGGTGCGTACTTCGCCCACGTCCATACAAAGCTGGAGTGGTGCTCTGTTATCGGTGCTTTCGTCAGGGACACATGAGAAAGTCGTGCCCATTCCCTGCACCAGAACCGCCGGCTACCGATGCATCAGAACCACCAGCTACGCAGTCGGCTGCATCGCCACATACCAAGTTCCGGTGTGGTCTGTGCCGTACAGATGACCATGCGATCACGGATAAAAAATGTCCCACTAAATGCAAAGCTATTCGTGCTAAGCGACGTGCGTGGCGACGCCAGTCTGGTCCCAGCGGAACTCCTACGTCTAACCGGCTTGGTTGCTTGGAGGATGAGGAGCAGGACACAATGGAGCAAGACAATTTGGAGCCTCCGGAGAGCGCCCCGTCTTTCACTACAACATTGTCCCGACCGACGTGCCGGGACGTGCTCCGCCGCTCCCGCCGCCAGCGGAATAAGCAAAGCCAAAGTAAAAAGTAACCTCCTGATATGGACGAGCTGGTTGAGGTAGACCACCTGTTGCCGCTCCTGCAAGCTGAGGTCACGAAGCCCACCCAGCGCCATGCTCGGCTAATTCGTCGCCCGCAACGTCAGCAGCCTCCACAACAGCAAGGTCATTCCAACCAGACCCGTTTTTCATCCTCCAGCCTGACCCCGTCAAAGCCAGTCTCCTCTGCCCTTAACCACCAAGAACTCCTACACTTTGTGGTGCAGCAGCTACAGCAGTTGGTGTTGGTGTTAGCAGCCCAACTCCATTATGCCTGAACCACAATACTTGGTGCAGTGGAACTGTCGCGGGCTCACAACGAAAATTGGAGAGCTTCGGGAACGTCTTCCCCTGGGCAAACTTAGTGTTTGGGCTTTCCTCTTACAAGAGACCAATTGCCTGCCTCGCCTTCCCAATTTCACTGCTTACGCTAATCCATACCTGATCGGCGCTGTGGCTCCACCAGCTCTCCGCCAGGCAAAGCCGCCATTTATGTACTTACGACTTTACCACAAACTCCGATCCCCTTACACACGTGGTGCACGGCATGGCAAGAAGTGGTTGCGGTTAAGGTGCGCAACTGCCCCGGTGCGCTGTGATTCTTGCGTCGTGTTATGTGCGCCCACACCGCGGACGTGCACTTCGGCTACGATTGGGCTGGCTATCCTCTCTGCACCTTTCGAACGCAGCCTGTCCCATACTTGTGGCTGGGGGTACTCCACCTCAAATGAATGCAGGCATGTGCTACTAGACCACTTTAGTGATGCTAACTTTACGCTTCTTAATGACATTTTGTGCCCTATGCGCCGATTTATTCATCCTCGGATGCCACCGTACTCACCTGACTTAACATGGTGGCTTGGGGGTGATACGGTACCATGGCAGCGAGAAGCAGACTGCTGGGGCAGTGACCATCACCCCATTAGGATTGGCATTACCCCGAGCTCGACGCGTCACCTTCGGCGTAGCCGCACGGTTGTGAACTGGGATGGCTTTCGGAGTGAAAGCAACACAAACGTCACGGCGCTCAGCCCAGATCCCGTCGCTGTTATTAGGCATGCTCTGAATGACGCCTCAGAGAAAACTTGGGTAGAGGAGTCCCGGCCAAAACCTGACCTCCAACTTTTGCAGCTATGGGCCCAGCGCAAGCAAGCTGAAGTGGCTGCCTCACGAGATGCCTCGTCTCTGTAGGCTCGAATACGATTACAACGTCTGACTGCGGCTGCCCGGCGTCATGAGCAGCGTCTGTCAAGGCAGCGATGGCTAAGCTGGTGTGAATCGCTCGGCCCATCGGTGACTACATCATCCATCTGGCGCACCTTTCGGGCGATGGAAAGTGGAGGCCGCACTCCGGATGCGGCATCCAGTGCATATCTGGCATCGAGCAAGACTCCCGATATTTTGCCACCGATGTTGCCCGCGCCTTGTACCCTGCCTATGACATCCTTCCAGCTAGTAACCCGTGCCCGTTTCCTTCTTCACACCAAATTGGTTCACCGCCCTCTGACGACGCAGCTCATGCAATTCAATCAGGTTTCACCATGGCTGAGTTACTAGCTGCGGTTGACCACGCAAAATTTCGGACGACTCCAGGACCGGACGGCATTACTATGGGGTGTACAAGAATCTAGATGAGCCAGCGCTTAGCCATCTCCTCAAATACATCATAGAGGTTTGGCTCTCTGCCCAAATACCAGAGTCGTGGCTTCACGCAGATATTGTGCCTATACCGAAGCCAGGGAAGCCACCCGACCATCTTCCCAATTTGCACCCAATCGCCTTGACGTCCACGCTTTGCAAGCTTTTGGAGCGTATGCTGGCAGCCCGCCTTCAAAGGCGATTGGACACTTTCCTATGGTACCACCCGGCCCAGATTGGGTTTAGACCTCGTCTGGGTACATAGGAAGGCCTTGGCCATTTGTTGCCAATGGTGTTACTATAGGCGGTCGTTCACACAAAGTGCGGACAATCCTTGCCATCGACATCCACAAGGCCTACGATAATGTCAGCCACGGGGCTATCCTGGAAACTCTTCGACGCCTTTGCCTCCCAGACAAGCTGTGCTCTTTCATCCAGACCTTTCTTACTAAAAGATATTTTTCTATACGGATTGGCGGGGCAAGCTATGGCCACTTCACACCAGTTCGCGGAGTACCTCAGGGGTCAGTTATTTCACCTCTCCTTTTTTCTATTATGTTGTTGCCGCTTGCTTGGCATCAGGGCTCCATACCGGACCTGCATTTCCTCGTCTACGCGGACGACTTAACGGTATGGACCGCCCACACAGACCTGCATCGCCAAAACGCGTGCCTTCAACAAGCCTTGCCAGACACGTAGACATGGTGTAAATACGCTGGACTGACACTTTCAGCGGACAAAACAGCCGTTCTGCCTGTGGCCAGTGTTTGGGGCCGTCGCAAACTAGCGATTTCTCCCCTCATACTGCAACTTTCCGGCCCACCCGTACGCACTGCCACATCTCTTCACGTGCTAGGTTTGGAAATTTCTGCGTCTGGGTCGGCTGCCATGTGTCTTCGATCTGCCCGACAAAAAGCAGGACAGATGCTTCACCTGATTCGAGGCATCTCGCAGAAGTCTGGTGGTTCCTGCTCTAAAATGGCTCGCCTTCTGGTGAGGTCAGTACTGCAGCCTTGTCGCGAAATTCATGTCCCTCCTTGACGGGTTTTCTTGCCGCTCGCCATTGCTTGCCGCTCGCCGAGAGGAGCCGGACCGCGAAGCGAAGGAATGTTCTCGCCGCCATTGTCGCACCCGGGTCGGCTGGCCATGTGTTTCGGGGAGAGAGTTGGGCGAGAGTGCCGCGGCCTGCAGAAGGCTGCGCCCCGGGAATTCTTGGAAGACGCGCGGCCCGGTGGACTGTGTGCGCGGTGCAGTGCGGGGTTTCCGGGGAGAATGGGCTGAGAACTGGTGGTGGCCGGACGTACGGCCGGGACGCGGCGTCGGCCTTGAGGGCTGTGCTGGGGAGGCCGAGCGACGACGGCGGTGAACTTCGGGCCCCCGAAGATTCCTCAAGGAGGCGACAGTGCGCGGCCGGAGTTCACCCAAATTGCGTCGCTGATCAGCGGTGCCCCACCACAGACGACCGACAGCCTCCGTCACCCCGGCGAGACCATCAGCCGGACCGCAGCTAAGATGTTCTCCCCTTCTCCATCTTTCTTCGGACTCTTCCTATTCATCTTCTGTGTTGTATTTCCCTAAGCGGACTGCACGGGCTTATCCGCCTCCTTCAGTGCACCACGCGGTGTGTGTTTCTAGCGGGCCTATTGTTAGTAGTTGGGGGAAGCCTCCAACCCCGCCTATTGTATACTCTACTGTCCCCTTCATTTACTGTCGTCTTCTCCTCGGGCTCGTAACGGCGTGTAGCTTTTCTTTCATTGTGATTAATGTAATTCGTGTCGGTGTCTTGGCAGCTCTGACCCCAACGGGGTGTCAACTGCAGTGTGTATTAACTCGTCAACCCTCCTGTCTGTCTGTTTCGAATTTCCTGTGAATGTGAAGTAAATGTCCGTTGTTTTGAAACTGTTTTTCCGTGCCCCGTCTCGTGCCTCACGCCAGCGGCCAATCAGGCGTGGACCTATCGCCGGTTAGCAGGTCCGAACCACATTCTCGAATTCGCACGTAAGGGGGAGTTGTTTGTCGCTCCTCCCGCCCGAGACATCGGCCACCAAATTATTACCTCGCGCAATTCTGTGACAAGCCTCGACTGGTCTATCAAGCCCAATTCCAGTGCATGCCTCAGACGGAGTGGGCCCGACTTGAGGCCATTAACAGAGCCGCAATGCGCACCATCACCTGCCTCCCTGCAATGACCTCCATACCATTGCTCCAAGCTGAGGCTCAGCTGAACACGCTTGACGAACTAGTCTAACAACGTCGCTCAGCCCGTATACACAAACGTTCTTTTGTTGTGGAAGCAGCGGCCTTAGCTAGTTATATGGGCTGTTCCCTACCTGCTTCACCAGATCGCCCTGTAACCAGGCCGCCATGGCTGTATCACCAGGTGACCGACAATCGCCCACTGACTCGACTTCCAACTCAATCTACCGGAAAAGCATGTGCGAGAGATGACGGCTGCGACCCAGTACGACGAGACGGTAGAGGCCTTCGTGGACGCTGGGGCCCAGGATGGCGTTTTATCTACTGTGATACAGTGTCCCGTCTATCCTGACGCCTCTCAAACTTGCCTGTACCAAACCATCCGCACCCTGCCATCTCTAATGGCGGAGCTCACAGCCATCCGGGATGACCTACAGGCACAAACGCCGGCTCTACAGCGCGCTCCCGTGGGTGCCATCCTACATCTTTATACGGACTCCACGGCGGCGATACGGGATTTACGCTAAGTATCCAACTACTGTACTATTTCAAGGGGCATCCACACACTACTAGACACGTACCCCTGCCCTCTCAGGCTGTTGTGGGTTAGGTGGAATACGCTCCCCGCTCACACTGGAGCGGATAGGGCTTGTCACCTTACGTATATTCCTCGGCCGCTGCCAATGTTAACAACCCGGTCCGATAGAAAACTTTCTCCAACGGAACGACGTTCTGCGTCGCACCACACGTGCCCTCATCCCACCGTGTGGAGCGGACCTGCCCAGAAGGATTGCTCGCTGGGAAGAGGTTTTGCTGCGCAGACTTCGCGTTGGAATGCACGCTTCACCTGCTGTGACCCAGGCGTGGCCACCACGCTACCATGTCCCGTTCGATGACACCTTCCCCTTCTGCAAAGCTCCTGCCGAACAAGCTGATGCGGACCAGCTAATATTGGCGTGTCCTTCACTGGACTCAGCCAGAAAGCGACACTTGAGAGGCACAGGCCTCCATCCTGGAAGGCCCCCCCCCCCGACCTCCAGTGGTGGCTCTGGGGACCCCGCCTCCTCTCCATTCTTGACTTCCTTCGAGAGACGGGTACCCAGTAAATAAGTTATTTTTATGCCAACGGGCATGCTATCGCGAATATAAAAAAGTCCAATTACCTGTAAACAGTAGAAGCCCGTCTTACCTGGGCCTGTGGTTGGTTGATTGGTTGGTTGGACCCTTGAATCATGGCGCATACCCACGCAGGGGATTGGCCAAGAAGCTGCCTGCAATGATTAGGCTGTGACCCGGTTTATATTACCCGCCGCGGTGGCTCAGTGGC
Source organism: Haemaphysalis longicornis (assembly GCF_048455015.1). NCBI lineage: Eukaryota > Metazoa > Arthropoda > Arachnida > Ixodida > Ixodidae > Haemaphysalis > Haemaphysalis longicornis. Next base: position 110,108,250 of record NW_027526225.1, read on the forward strand.
TAAGGCGTTGCGCTGCTGAGCACGAGGTCGCGGGTTCGATTCCCGGCCGCGGCGGCCGCTTTTCTGATGGAGGCGAAAAGCAAAAACGCCCGTGCGTGTACGAGATTTCGGCGCACGTTAAAGATCCCCATGTGGTCGAAATTAATCCGGAGCCCTCCCCTACGGCGCGCCTGTAAAAGCGCACCGCAGGGGAGGGCTTGTACAAGCAGTACAAGCAAATATGACGTCGTGCTAATGTGACGTCATAACTGCGTGTAAGCGACGTCCCGAAATTTGACCAATCAGAGTTATCAGCCCTTTCTCCCCTCTCCCCCCAGACGCTTGTCAACCACCACGGCATTTCACGCTGACTGGACGACGAACGGCCTGCAGACATCGAGGAGGAGGACCTGCTGCATCAAGCGGTGAGTGCGTTGAACAAAGCAGTCCAATACATGGTGAACAAATGTCCAATTACGTTTACTTTTCTTTATTATTTTATTTGGTCAGACTGCTTCCTAGTGCGTTAAATCGGTCTTGATAAAAAAAAAAAAAAACTGCAGTCATTCGATTTCGCTAACGATCTCCAATCGATTCGGCCAACAAATATCATCGTGGTTGCAGCAGCTGTCGCTGCCTTTACGCACCGACTCACAAAATGCGTTAAAATATCGTTTCCTGTTCAAAACATTTTTAAAGAAACTATTGTTTGAAGTTTGCCTGGTATTTCATCGCGCGCACGCAATTTATGCAGCGCCTGAACCCAACAAATCATCCCGGTAGCAGCGAGTTCGTGTTTTGTTTGAGGTGACGTTGCCTTTACGTACCGACTTACTAAATGCGTTTAGAAATCATTTCCTGCTCAAATTACTTTTGAGAGAAACTTGTTTGAAGCTTGCCTGGAAAGTGATCGCGCGCAATCAATTTATGCAGCGCCTGACGCCGAGACCCCGGGAACCCTTCGGCTAAGTTCCTAAGCCTAAAATCTGGCTCTTACGGACAAACGAGGCTTATGGAGCGGATCCGGAGCAGTGGGAAGGCAGAAAATGTGTCACTGGTCGACCTCAGCATCCCGACCGACCCGCCGTAAGTTACAAATTCGCCGGCAGAAGGTTCGACAAACGTGACGGTTTGTCTTGCGGAATCGCTCAGCTTGCTTGATGTGGATTTGGAATTTTCGATTTTGCGTGTGTGTGTAAGCAAATATTTCCCGCGAGGCCTCTGGAGTGATTTTTATACCGTGACCTAGCATAAAAACAAAAAACTCATGCCATCTGCTTCAACCTCAGAGGCCCATTTTTACCACCATTCCATTTTATTTGGTGCATGCTAGCCAGGCTTCACACCACGGTGGATTGTTTTTTTGTTGTAGTTGTTTCCGCGGGGTTTTTTTTTTTTCTTTTTTCTCGCCTAAGTTTCTTATCAACGTATCCTTCTGCCTGGCACACACTAGTTTCATGCGTACCTTTTTTCAATGTTCCCCCAAGAGCCCATATGTCCTTACCTCATTTTTGTAAAAGTTATGGAATGATCTCACACCCTTTGGGTAACTGCCTAAAAAGGACGCAAAGCAGACTTTGTAGCGCTTTTCAATGCATGCTGCTTCTTATGTTCAGTCTTAGCATGACCGAAGCCGTATAAAACGGGTAGACAAAGCAAAAAGTACAACAAAACGGCACAACGATTAGCTTACTACAGATGTGAGCATATGGTGCAGTAAATTGGCAAACAATGAAGTGCTAAGGTTAAGCAATGCCAGGGAAAGCATTGCCACTCTGGCTAGCCCTACTAAAGCATGATTCAGGCTTTGGTGTGTAGATTAATGTACCTTTTTTTAATCCTCAGGAAATGTGACGACCTTTGGATGTTGGAGGGCGGTGGCAAAAGCGGTGACGACACACCTGGCACCCAAGAACTTTTCAAGCACACTTCTATCCCTTCCATCAACCTTGAGAAGAAGCCCATCTGTGGTGCACCCAAGGCAAAGAAACGAGCACACCGTTTTGGCCCTCCGAAAGTGGACATGTCTTCGTCACTCTCCAGAATGATGAGCGAAGGTACCGTGGCGTTCTACGAAGACAAAATAGGCGGACCGACTAGGATTTTCTATGATGGCGACAAAACGGCTAATCTGCCCGAGACGCCCTACGACAACGAACTAATGGGACTAGCGGCTAAGCTAGCTAAAATAGAACCCGACGAGGCGGAGCACTTTGGGATGGTGATAGCGTCGTACACCAGACGATGCCCCCAGAGGCGACGCGAGGAAATGCACGTAACGTTGTTAAAGACTGCGGGGCAATTTGTGTCTCACAGCCATGATTAGAAACCATATGCCATGCCATGTGCTTGAATTTCGGCATCACGGCAAAATTGCAGCACTACCGACCTGTTTCTGCACACATTAAAATCTTTCTGGAGTGAATCAAGTGTGAAGCGTTTTGGTTAAAACATAGATAATTGACAAAAGGCGAAAGCTACTGTTGCATTTGAATCTTGGTCGTTTATGTGTCGACTGTCTCTTGTAACTACAAACAAGGGATAAATGCAGGCTCTGTCTTGTTGCATGGGAGATGGTCTAAGTGAATAAGTTGAAGCTTATCTCATGAACTGCTATTGAGCTCTCATATCATTCACCCCTTATTAAGCGTTAAGTGCAGTAGCCCAAAACACAAAAGAAAGGGAAGGTATTATTTTCATTCAAAGCCTTCTGGCCTTTAAATTGGTTTCTGGAACTGGGCTATTAACTGGGAAAATTGTGAAGGAATCAGATTATGCCTGCCTGTTTAGGTGAAAAATGTGAAGTCATCAAGGTTTTGTGAATGGCTGCAAAGAGCTGAGAAACTTGGCAGCTGCATCTTACCACGTATGTATAGCATTTCCATAATGATGTATGCATTAAGTGTTTGGTACATTTCCAGATAAAGAGCTCTGCCTGCTTAAAAAATTCTGCAGTGCTGTTTAGACAGCAGCAGAGTGTTGTGCTTGATGCTTGAACCACATTTTAAGTTATATTATGTTTGTAAGCAGCCATTTTGTGATACATGAAGCCTATTGGTCTGTGATAAGAGTGGCTGCTTTTCAGTGATGCCAGCATGTGCTAAGCAATGGTGTTTGTCTTATGTTATCTCGTTGTGTGCAACAGAGTGCAAGCAGATACACTTTGTACCATTACAGCGAATAAATGATAATGGTTCTAAATTCTTAATGCTCGCAAAGTTGGGTCTCAATGCTCCATGCCTTTATGTTTTGATATGCAAAATAACCACACCTCTAGTTGTCCTGCTAGCGTTTATACAGCAAAACAAAACTAGTACGTGCGGAATTTCATTCTTTAGTTCAAGATTGTCACTGAGGTAACCTCTGTTGGACGTGCTTTTTTTTTTTTTCGTGACAGATTGTGCCTGATGACAAACATCAGACTTGCAACACCACTGCTGTTTGAAAAAACCTTAATGGCCTACCTTAAAGACACAAGTCTTGATCAGACTCTGTAAATACTTTAAATCATATGTTCCTCTTCATTATAATCATCTTTGTTACCACATTCGCCTGACATAGCAAGTCAGGCAGCTTAGCTGGGCTGACATCGCCCGTCTCATTAAAATTTTTCTCTCTCTCTGTGTGGCAGCGAATTAAAGAAGCCAGAACACAAGCCTAAAAGAGCCAAAACAAGCCATGCCATTTGTTTTGGTGCCACATTTCTAGCGAACATTAGACCTGAGCAATACTGCGATTCAAATCGGTCATATGTAGTAAATTTGACAGCGAGTGCAACAAGATAGTGCTAAATTTCGGCCTTCCTGTCTGATCTTCACACTGGCAGTAGTTTGCGAATAACTACAAAAGATTCAAAGATGAGTCAAAAATAATTTTCACACATCCCGAACTGCAGATACCACCTGTCTTTATTTTAACTTGGATCAATAAAACGTTCACCTCCGCATTTTTAACGGCCTGTTAAGCACGCTAAAAGCGGAGGTTGTTTTCATTTAAACCTGAAATTGATTTACAAGATTCCCTGAAGCAGCTACAGCTTCGTTTTGCTTAGCTGATTTTGATCAAGTTCAGCTGGTAAATAACAAGCTTGAAATCTTAATTTGAAAAAAGAAAAAAAAAAGTGCTAAGACTTTCAACTTAGCTTTTGCCAGATACAGGAAAGGGCATTCTGCCAAAAACTTTAGCATGAAGATCAATTAAACCTTTTTTCACACTGTATGCCGTTGCCAGATTTGCCGTTCCAACATGGACGATCAATTAAAGAAATGAAGCAGCAGCCCTAGTGTATCCCCCTGGCTCTGCATTTTCCACTGCTTTGGTATATATGGTATTCAGCTTCTGAAACTATATTACCGCTTGCATTAACAACTAAAGTATCACTCTTTAATGGGGCTGTAATTTTCAGTTGAGTATAGCGGGTGCGCGAGGTATTTGAGAACGCTATTCCTTATCGCCATAACCACCAGCAGGCTCATCATATAAATCTAAGTGTGCGGCTTCTTGTTCGTCGACCCCTCATCATTCATACTGCGCTGTTTGTTCAAAGATGAAAGTGTACAAGTTGAAGCAGGAAATGAAATGCCATGCAGTCCTTGTGGCCCTGTCCGCGCACAACAGTGATTTGGAAATTGCCACCTTTCGGAACGTAGCGAAGTCTTTTGTTTACAAGGTGCGGACAAAGCTGATGTGCTTTGGCGGTGACACGGCATCTGTGGCAAAAAGGAAAAAGCACAGCCAGCGGTCAGACATCGTCAAAACCACTTCATTTCTCCAGCGGTGGTGTTCTCTGCCGACCGCAACGAGGGTGGTTGTCATGCCGCCATACTTTTTTGCAGGACTCCACGTCAATGCTGTCAGGTATGTGAATGAGCGTGTCACCGTTGTAATGCCATTGATAGAGAGTGTTTCGAAAGGAAGACCACGTGTCTTTCAGCAAAATTCGGCACCTGCGCACACTGCCTGCGTCACCAAAGAGTGGCTGGCTGCCAACTTCTGCGACCCCGTCACTCCCAACTTGTGGCCTCGTAGTTCTCCAGATTTAAATCCACTAGACTACTATGTCTGGGGTGTCATGGAGAGAGAGGCCAACAAAGAGTCGCATCAACAAAAAACTCGGTGAAGGCCGTCATTGCTCACTCAATGGCCAGCATCTCTAAGGAGCACCCTATCCGTGCATGCAGCAATTTCCGACGCCGAATTGAATCGCTTAATGCTGCCGATGGCTGATTCATTGAGTAGTTATAGAAATAAATCATAAGAGAAGTACTTCGCAAAGTTTGGTGACGATATGTCTGAATGTGCCAGATATTTTCTGTTGTGCCTGAGGTCAACATTGTGTTTACAAATACCTCGCGCACCGGGTATGCAGACATCGTGTTGTCATTGTCAAGAAGGTCAGCTATGCTTGCTTGTAAGGTGGATATCAACGAGTTCATTGAAAAGCTTGTTATTAAGTTATATTTGAAATATTATGGCTGCAGAAGCCAACTTGACCCTTACACATGAAGGAAAAAATGCTTTCAGAGCACAGCTGTCAGAAAGCTTCAAAGGAAGCTTTGAAATACCGAACAGTGTTTAACCAATCAGCCAAGTGTTTAACCAAATTATTAGTAACCAATACGATTATGAGGTGGTGCAAATGCATTTTAGAAGAAGCCATGGAGCCAATGTGAAACCTGCACTGCTAGACAGAGCTGTAGGTTAGTCAATTTGGTTAAAAATATATGCATTTATGTATATATACATACATACACATGTGAAAGTTCATCCAACTTGTGCTTAACTAGATTCTGCGCATCCCAGTCTGTGATGAAATGCTCAAACTTACTTCAAATTTTGTTTTAAACAATATAAAATTTACCGAACAATCGCATGTAACAAAATAGGTTTATTACAAAAAAAGAAGTGCCTATAAAAAGCATTGGACACAAAAAGTGCATTCACATTTCAAGCATTGGCATTTTGCATGTGGCTTGAGGTGCTGAACCGGGTAATCTCAAACAACACACCAGCAACCTTTACAATATGATCCCCCATCCCCAAGGTACTTAAGTTCCACAATTCATTGAAATTCAAGAAAAGAGCGCTCAAAGCTGTACGAAGTTCATTCCACCTTGTCCCGCAACCACGAATATCGCTGGACGCTCCTGCACAACTGCTGGGCACATTGGAACCGAGTGGAAACCTGCAACGAAAGGGGGGAGGAGGAACTTGGTAGTGAACACCGGTTGGAAAATACGAAACAAAGCATCACCCTCCCACTGTTTACTAGTAACAGATAAACAACAAAAACTGTAAATTAAGGAGCATGTCAGTATTCACAATGCTGCGAGATTTTTTCTTTATATACACGTACCATGTTTATTCAAACATAACACCCCTGCTACACTTGCGTTCGAATGTCAATCGAACTGAATTTTTAATAATGTTCTCAGGAATAACGGTTGCAAAAAAATGATCAAATTCAAAATTTTTGTCCACACGTCGAATAAAAAAAAAGTTGTGTATAACAAACCATCAGCAGTAAAAAAAATTTAGGATACATCCCTGATAATACAACTTTCAAGGGACTGCGCAAAAGCGTCGTATGACTGGGTCGTCGCATGACTGAGGTGCGGGTACCTAAATGCCGGCCTAGTAGACGGCTTCGTGTGACAGGTGGGCTAAGAACATTTTAAACTGATGTACGTAATTTGCGAACCTTTAGCTAAAATCCCAAGCTTCTAAGGAAAACAAAAACCTATTTTGTGTCCCCTCCTCTCCATCGTCTGCACTAGCCCGCCAGTCCTGTGCCTCACGAGCGCAACATAAGCCGGGAAGGCTGACGTGGTCGAGTCAATTGAGAGGGTAAAATGCAAAAGTGTGAAACTGCCAAGGCCAAGCGAAACGAACGATAGAACGAGGCGACGATGGAGAAGGCTAGAAAGAAACAAACGGGGCGACAATGCGGCTTTGAAAGACACTGATAAGCCGAGAGTAGAGAGCGGGGGAGGGAGAGTGTTGTGAAAGGAAGAAACTTGGATCGAGCGGGCACGGAAACAGGTGTTCGGTCATCATCCTGAGTGGGTTTGTAAGTGTTTTCACGTTCGTTGTCTCGATGGGAGCTTCAAATTCGTGGTCCTCCAGCCACCTAAACTTTGACTTCTCGCGGTTGGCGAGTTGACGTGCGGCCACGTGGGACCGTCAAAAGTCGACTCCCAATCACCAGTACCTGCCTCCTTGCATGCGTCTCTTCAGCAAGTGGTCTGGTCCGCCTGCAGACCTTTGCACATCAAGCAGCACCAAATGGGGGTTGAGAATAAAGAAAGGTCGGGACAAGGTGGCGAAGTGGTGTAAAAGATGGTAAAAACGCTTGTTTATCCCCGCCAGGGTCTGTCGTATGAAGTGGACCAGGTGCATTTGAGCATTGTATAATCAGGGCTTTTAATGCACTGTTTCTGTGGGAAGTCTGCTAGGATCTCAGTGATCCATCGTAAGAAGTGGGTCGTCGCAAGATGGGAGGACATATCATTGGGGTTCCACTGTACATTTTGTAAGTAAACATTAAAAAAAAAAAATGCCCTAGAAAAATATTTGAGTTGTGCAGAACAATTTGTCAGATAAAAAAAAATGTTAGCCATCATGCTGCACATGCCTTATGGTGAAGCCCAACCTCCATTTCAAATTGCGAAATTTTGGATGATCCTCTGGAAGAAATCTGGTGGTTTGACAATACTAGAGGCACCAATAAGTCCCCACGTGATGTAAAAACACCTTGCCAATGATTATGGGCAGCCCAAGATTCAGGGCACGCAAGTGATGCGAGGAAATTCACTCAGAGTTAAAAACCAAACTCAGTGTAGTTGAAAACCAAATAATATTACGATTATTTGTTTGAAGTTTGCAATAAAATTTGCATTGCCATCGTGACGAAGCAGCCTTGTTAATGAACAAAAGTTGTATTCTGTCTTCATGGCTCCTCTAAATACACAACCCTATTTGCAGCAAGGGCCCACACCACTTCGCACCAAGCTCGGTCAGCTTACCTCCAGGCAGGTCAGCATCCACAGCCCAGCAGCGTGCTCTCTTCTGCAGCCTCATAATGGCCAAATCATCTTTGATTTCGTAATCATTAAATGAACCCAGGCCACACATTCAAGCTTGGACAGCTCAGCTGTAGCTCATCTGGAAAAGAAAGTTTTCATTTGACCGCCGATAGAGGCACAAAATTGCCACAAAAATTAAACTTTCGTTCTGAGATTGCCACTCTGGTTACTTATGATGCAACTATTACAACCCATGTTTCATTGATTGATTGATTATGAAATTTAGCATGCCGACACTAAACAGGCAATGAGGCGCGCTATGGTGGAGGGCTTTGGATTATCTTCGACCACCTGGTGATCTTTAACGTGTGCCGAAATCTCGTACACACGGGCGTTTTTGCTTTTTGCTTCCATCAGAAAAGAGGTCTCCGCAGCCGGGAATCAAACCCGCACCTTTGAATTTGAATTTGTTTATTTTCATTTTGTGTCAGACAAGGATGTCTGCAGTACAAGCTTTTCAGTACTTGAAAAGCAAAGTACGTACAGTCTTGCTCAAAATTACCTAGGGCACTGTAAAATTTTCAGGCCACGAAGAATTCAAAGTAAAAGTTTACTGTAAAATACCGATCAAGCGCACCCCTCCCCCAACTACTCTCTGGTGGCCCAAACCAGCGAAACCGAAACCGCTCAGAAACGATTCTGTCTGCACTCTTGTCTAATCCAAAATCCAATCCAAGAGCACACGGCCTGCCGTAAATTCCGCACAAGCTCACCGTTCCACTATTGTCACCTGACAGTGCCAAATGTGCTTGCAACTTCACGAGAATGGTGGTTCGTGACATGCATTTGTATACAAATAAGAAAAAAATTGAATTTGTGGAATGGCTCCGCCATGCTAGAAAAAGAACATGCACGCGACATCTCGCCACTTCGTTAAGATCGAAAGAGGGCATGTGAGCGGGACAAAAAGTACGAGTTTGCTGCAGCAGAACTTTAGCAAGGACAAGCTTCAGTGAAACATGAGCAACAGAGCGCCGGTGTTCAGTGAAGAAGTGGATGATACTTTTTTGAGTTTCGTGAATGCGAAAGAAGCATAAAAGAAGCGTGCTAAAACAGGCTCCTGTCTGAACAAGCTGTTAAAATAGCGCACAGCTTGCAGCTCAGAAATTCTGTTGCGTCAAGTGAGTGCATCAAGCCATAGAAACAGCGGTTTGGCATTACAATGCGTCATACCACGAACGAAAGCCACAACGAAGTGGAACATTTCTCGGAGGCAGCAAAGGCCTTTGGCTGCACCATGAACGCCCTCCGAACATGCCACAAGTACACCTTATTGAGGATCTCAAAAGTGGACCAGACGATGGTTAGAATTTATTCTCTGGTGAACAGGACCAACAACGTGACTGGTGAGACCACCATGCAAATTGCTAACACTGGTTCTGCTAAGAGGGGCTTCAGAGTCCTCTCCATCTTTGTTAAAAATGTGTTTTCTCCAATGGACTGCTTTATTTTTTTCTTTTTCTGGGGTGAGGGGTAAGGGGGGTTGACATATTCACAATGCCATTTCGAATTGTGGGGCTGTTCCGAACAAGACTCCTCCCCAAAAATTCCCTTAACTATCCTTACATCGATTGATTGATTGATTGTACGGATTAACGTGGCGACCCAATGCAGGCGATGAGGCGCGCCGTAGTGGAGGGCTCTGGATTAATTTTGACCCCCTGGGGATCTTTAACGTGCGCCGAAATCTCGTACACACGGCCGTTTTTGCTTTTCGCCTCCATCAGAAAAGCCGTCGCCGCGGCCGGGAATCGAACCCGCGACCTCGTGCTCAGCTATCTTAATGTCAAGGGGGGCCCCTTGCTCAGTATTTTACAGTAATGTTCCGAGTATAATCAAATTATTCTATGACAGTAAGAAAAAAAGGTGCTCTCACCAGCTATTGAAAGTAAACTATTCTAATGTCACTCGGGAAATAAGCTTGCATTTCGAGTTCTTTGTCGCTCAACAACTACTGGCATGGCCCAAAACACAAAGACCGTACAACCCGAAAAAACAAACGCGCAAGTGCGGCACTCACCGAAGGCTGCTTCGTGAACTTCTTCATGTAAAAGTAGAATCGCGATGGCTTGTTAATTCCCACCAATGCCGCGTCTTCCGCCCGAGAGTCATCAGTGGACTCCTGGGCATCGAACAGTTCAGCGTCCAAGTCCATTTCGGATGCGAGCTGCTTCCCACGCCGCAACATGTGGTTCCTGCACGCTGCCAGGTACTGCCTGTTCTCGCACAACTGGCCAATGTCCTCAATGTCCTCTGCCTGTAACAAAACACGCTGCTGTGAACAAGGAGGCCCGACGACACAAAATAAATTTTTGCCAACTTGCTGCACGCGCACACCATTATTTACACGCAGCTGGAACACCATGGCGCAAGCAATACTTTATCATTGTACAGCAGCCAAAAAATTTTTCGGGGCGCTTAATAAGGGGGGACATTGGCTTTAAAAATAACTTCTTTTATTTTGGAAGTAAACTCTGTGAGACTTGTCAGCCTTACTGACTTTTTCCCACTGATCTCAAATATGCCATTATTTTTCGAGTGTCAATTAGTTCCCAAGATAATTTGAGATAATTAGCCATTTCTGGGGGAACACTAGACAAAACAGTGTTGATCATAAAACTGTAATCTTTATATTTTCCAATACTACGAACCCTGGTGAATGCAATAAGAGAGGCAGTCTTCTTGATGCTCCTCTTGGAACTAATTTTACAGCTCATTAAAGTTTGGTGGCACCAGTGGCAAGGAACCATTTCGAATGCCCATTTCAAACACCACAGGCCACAGCTTTTCGAAGTCAAGTTCCCCCTGGCTGTTCCAGTTCTACTTACTCTAGTTACTGTGTTCTAGTTACTCTTTACACCGGTGGCCATTTTCTGTACCAAAAGACAACGCCAGTTTCTCGCACAATGGAGCCCTCAAGGCTTTGGCCATAATAAATCCAACCCACCTCATCCCACGATCACATTTGTGAGACTGTCCACAAATTCGCGCTACTAGTGTGCATCTAGCACATTGCCTAGTGGATTTTACATTACATACCGTTGGTCGTAAAATGTAAGTCGATGTGAGTCGAATGTGAGTCGAAAGTTTTAAGGTACTAATCAGAAGAAGCTCTGAAGTGGATGCTCATTTAGTCAGGAAGCCAAAGTGCACACAGAACGTGCAGTTTTTCCACCTCCACCTGATGACTGAGTTCAATACACCACCCAGTACTGCATGCAATTATAAAGAATCGCCATTCATGCAAATCGCAGCCGGCGGTTCACATATGGGAGTGTTGTAAGAAACTGAGCCAATGAAGGCCTTGCTAATGACTGCCCTACACCACTTGGTCCCAAGTGCGTCTTTTACAAACTTTAGCATGCCAAACATAAAGGGTGCGTGCTTTGTAAACCACCCAACAGTCAAAAGACTTCCTCAAAGTGCGGTGTCAAACCAAGCTCGAACATCCGTTTAACGTTGTTACGCTACTGAAATGAAAGCTCAACTCAAATACCCGTCACAATTTTCCTTTTTTAGGAAACTGTCGTTCTTTAGGCAACTCTGGTGTCAGGGATGCCCAATAAACAAATTAAAGCCGTTCCACTCAACGTGGAAGCTGACGGACGTGCAGAGAAATTGATTCGCCATAATGGGCTGCAGTGCCATTATCCGCTCACTGCTACCACTCCACGCAATTCAATTTTCCCGCCTTCGCAGTGCTCGCGTGCCCCCTGCCTGAAACTGCGCCAGCGGAAGTTCTGTTCTTTTTGTGCTTGCTTTTCCCCCCGCACATGCAAGCGTTGCAGCTGCCACATTTTTCGCTTACTATTGTAAAAACCAACCCAATGAGCACTCCTAACGAAATGAACACAGGCGCTGCCGGTTAATTACGTATATTTTGCCTCAAATGCACCTACAGTTTTCTTTGCGCTAAACAACGGGGAGTTGTATGACAACCGGCAGTGGTTCACGAGTTTCAAATGCTTATGACTATATAAACCACTTGGCTTTCGAAGCCTCTGGGTTACGCCGCGACGACAACTGCTACGACGGAATGCCGTGTGGCTCTACTTGGCGAGCAAGCTCCAGCGACAAGGCGGGCCTCTAAAGTGCTCTGCACTTGAAATTCTGAATCAGCAAGCGGAACGGCTGTGGATGGGTGGTTACTGCTACAGGTTGCATTCCCAGTGCATTCCAGCACCCATAGAATTCAATTGCAATCCATTCCAACATTCTAAGCCATATTGAGCCAGCTTAAGTCATTGTGAACATGACAAAGTACACCGCTTGAGAAACAACATCAATGTCAAAAAAAAAAATAAAGAAATAACTTTTTTGAAGGACTTGTGAAGAAACTACAATGTGACGATTAGTGATTCATACACACTTTTGAACACACACATACCTCAACCCAGTGCTCATAAAGCATGCTACAAGCGGTGCCTCAAGTGGTAGAGCAACCACCCGAGACAGTGGTCACAAGTACGAAACTCCTGACCACTACAAATTTTAAAAGTAGAGCACTTTAGGGGCTCGCCTTGTCATCGTAGCTCGCTCGAGCCCCACGGCGTTTTGTCCTAGTGGCTGTCGTCACGGCGTAACCCACAGGCTTCAAAAGCCAGGCAGTTTATATAGCCATAAGCATTCCTCGTGAACCGCTGGCCATTCATCTCCCTGTTGTTCAGCGCAAAGAAAACTGCAGGTACAGTTGAGGCCAAATATACAGAATTAACCGCCAGCGCCGACGTTCATTTAGTTAGGAACGCTCGTTGGGATGATTTTTATGATAGTAAGCAAAAAAAAAAAGTGGCAGTGCAATGCCGGCACGTGCGGGAGGAAAAGCAAGCACAAAAAGAACAGAACTCCCGCTGGCGCAGTTTGTGAGCACTGCGAAAGTGGGAAATTTGAATTGCATTGGACAAACCTTTGTTGAATTCATCAGGAGAAGAATGAGGCAGAGCGGCAAAGAGCGTGATGGGTGGTACCAGTGAGCAGATAATGGCGCCACAGCCCATTACGGCAAATCACTGCTCTGCACTTCCGACAGCTTTCAAATTGAGTGGAACGGCTTTAATTTTTTTCCTAACTACACATCTCATTGAGACAACCAGGTAGCTTTTCTTTTCTAGCCCAAAAGCCTTGTCTCACATGGACGTCACCTTCCTCCTTCACAGGGGTGGAATTTTAGGTTCTGTCTGTTTCATGCCCGTTTCCAAGTGTTCATTTGGAGTGGGCCCTGAGTGGCTGAAAGCCGATGAACCGGCGTAATGTGACAGAAGCAAGGCAAGTCTGTTTATGGGGAGACACTGGTCTTAAAACAACTTCTATTATTTTCGAGTAAACTGTGTAAAACTTGTCAGCCTTGCTGCTTTCTTCCCACGGATTTCGAATGTGCCATTATTTTTCCAGTTGGTCAGTTAGTTCCCAAGGTAATTAGAGATAATTAGCCACTTTTGGTGGAGAAAGCTGTAATCTTTGTATTTTTCAATACTATGAAACCTAGTGAATGCAATAATTCAAGTGGTTTTTTTATGCATCGCTTGGAACTAATTTTACAGCTCATTAAGCTTTGGTGGCACCAGTGGCAAGGGGTCATTTCGAACACCCACTTCAAACACCAAAGCTTAATGAGCTGTAAAATTAGTTCCAAGCAATGCATAAAAAAAATAGAAGTGGCTTAGCTCGGCTATGCCAGGATATACGTAGCGTGAGATAAGGTTCAGCTGGTTATGCTTAGCTTTCCTGGTTGTCCAGGGTTAGCTTGATTATCATGCTAACTGGTGCTTCAATGACACACACAAGGTATACGCAGTATGTGACACATGTATATTTATCAAGCGGCTCCGGCGCAGCGTCACCATCAATCGCCCCAGAGCACTAAGCTGGTTCCACAGGCATACGCCGGTGTTGCTGCGACGCAGGAGCCATCGGTTACACACCCGGCCACCCCTCGCATGATCATCAAGGGGACCGGGCCGCCACGTGCGGAACGGAGGTCGGCGAAGACGCTGGGCGCGTGGGGTGTGTGCGAGACACCGTGCAGTGAGCAACATTTTGTGCGCCGTGTGACGTCACTGCTCCTCGCGCATGAGCAGCACAGCTCTCCAGGAGCCACGCGAAACTACTCAACCTCGGCCAGTGTAGCTCACGTTAAAAAACCGCTTCAATTATTGCATTATTTGCAATTATTACAAAACCGCCGTGTTAACGAACTGATCCTCTATGAGTTTACATGATTAACAAGTGCGTTTTGTGCACCAGTGCGGCTTATAAACTTTTTTTTTCCTCAGAAAAACTGCCGTATTGAGGGGGGTGTGACCTATACAAAAGTGCGACTTTTAGACCGGAAAATACGGTATCTGAAAGACACAACTCAGAATTTCACCCCAGGTCTCGGTTGCATACCTGCAGAGCGGGAAGTTCCAGCAATCTTCCCGTGGTGAAGGGACAGAGCTGGTGGCCTTGGACCTGGGCACACCTGTGTGCCGTGTAGTCAATGCGCCTACCCTCCTGGCCGTACATGTGCCGCACGCTGTACGTGAGCCGCGAGGTATGCGCCTGCCACGAGTGCGTGCACTTGGCGTCTTTTCCCGGTGGCGCGATGTAGAACTGGCTCCAGAACTCGATGGCTTCGGTCAGGTCCAGGCCAATCTCTTTCAGGAACAGCGAGAAGACAAACTGCAAAGAACAAAAGACGAAAGCCAGGTAGCTTTTTAAAGGAGCCATGAAGAGAAAATACAAGTTGGGTTTATTAGAAAGACTGCTTAGTCCCGATAAGAATGACACCAATATCATCGCAATCTTCGAACAAATAGCGGAGATATTGAAGAAAACGTGTGAAGCAGTCGCGACCCCCTAGCCAATTTCCCACAACTTTTCTATGATGTCACGGAACCTTGTTTGTGCGTTTGGCGGCCGCCTAACTGACCTGCCGCGATGACACATGACTGGACGTCTGTAATTGGGCCTCTAGTTCCATTTGAACGCATCACTTGAATACTAACGTGCAGTTAACGCACTGAAAATTATGTTTTATTGTTGGCCCGTATGACGTCATTCTTGCTCATAACACGTCACTGTGGCGCAAAATTTGAAAGTTTTAAAACACTTCTTGCTTTTTTTTCGTTAAACAAAACATCTTTTGTGGCTGTAATGGAGCTGAGTGGGATACTGAATCCTAGTTCTTTCAAATTAAACGAAGTTGTATTTTCTCTTCATGGCTCCTTTAAGTGCGGAGCACTTTAGGGGCTCGCCTTATCGTTGTAGCTCCCTGTAACACTCGATGTCAAGCGACTGCCAGAATCAGGCGCTGCCGCGAGATAATGAACCCAAGTAGAGCCACACAGCGTTCCGTCGTCGCGGCGTAACCCAGAGGCTTCGAAAACCAAGCGGTTTAAATAGTCATAAGCGTTTGAAACTCGTGAACTGCTGGTGCTTGTCAAGCATCTCCCCATTGCTTAGCGCAAAGAAAACTGCAGGTACATCTGAGGCAAAATATCCATAATTAACCAGCTGCGCCCGCGTTCATTTAGTTCAGAACACTCGTTGGGTTGGTTTTTGCAATAGTAAGCGAAAAAAAAGTGGCAGTGCAATGCCAGCACGTGCGGGAGGAAAAGCAAGCACACAAAGAACAGAACTCCCACTGGCACAGTTCAGGCAGGGGGCGTGCAAACATTGCGAAGGCGGGAAGTTTGAATTGCTTTAGATGGTAGCAGTGAGCCGATAATGGCACTACAGCCCATTATGGCGAATCACTGCTCTGCACTACCGACAGCTTTGACATTAAATGCAACGGCTTTAATTTTTTTTTTTTTTTTTTGCAGCCGTACTGCTGCATTTCAGGTGGACGTAAAATTTACACTTCATAAAAACTTCCTCAATTTTTGTTGTTTACCCTAAGCCAGCTAATTCAAATAAACGGGAGCCCTGTGTTCATGTTTACAGTAATTGCATCCACATTTTTGCCAATTATCGGGAGAGTTATGAATAAGTGGCGATTCCAGAAACAAAACAATGCTGTTCATCCTTAGTTTGTTAGTTCCCTGAATCGAAAAGGAAAATGTTGTGCTGAGCTAATTTGGCAAAACGATGGCCACCTAAATCAGTTATCAAACCAGTTTGGCTGTCACTTGTCGACGACTTGTAGGCACGAGATTAATGCGGAAAGACGGGCCCATAGGGGTGAGACTGGAAATTCATGTCGACTATAGCTGAGGAATGAGATGGGAGAGAGAAGACATTGATCAAGCTCTCTGGACAGCGATCGAAAAACAAACAATGCTACACACGAATTCAGGTAGCACACTAGAGAGGCTTTCATGCCTTCTTATGTTTCCCTTCTGTTCATGTCTTTCACGCTCACCAAAGCAAACCCTTCCTGGTGACACACTGCAACGACATTGCGGACAAAATTTTGTTGCAGAGAATGTTTCGGTTTTTCCAAGTACGCCAGGAAGAAACAGTACGACAGGAAGAACGACAGGAAGAAACCAGGAAGAAACCTTAAGAATATAATGACTTGGCATAACATCTGTTTAATGGAAGAGAGCACCATTTGAGGTGTACAGAATACTGTGGCCACTCCAGTGTCATATGTGGAATACACAAGAAACACTCCCACAGGTTGCTGCATCTTTGTCGCCTTGTAAGACAGGCTTGTCGCCTGTCTTAATCAAAAATAAAACATGACAAGGCATTGTTGACATGACATCACCTCCTGAACTTTTCTTTTTCTTTCAGGTTAGCTAGGCATTGAGGTGTTAGCTAGGCATTGAGAAGCCACATGGCTTCTTTGTTGTCTCAAAGCCAAAATTAACAAAAAAGGGTAACATCTTTTTCTTGTTCATCTTGCACGATGTTTCTAAATACTAGCTGACAAGTAACTGTTTTTGAAGCTGTAATTTTGAATGAATGAAATGTCTTTATTTATTGTGGAATGGCTCCTTGGTCTAATAGAGGGGAAGAAGGGTGTCGGAGAAAAGACCGAAAGACGGGGAAATTTTATAACAACAAAACAAATTAATTAATCTTCTACAGTAGTATTGTTGCCTTTCTGCAGCCAGAGGCGACTTTTCAGCCTGTTCATGAGCCATGCCAAGGACAAGTGGAATGTGCCTGCCTGGTACATGACGGCAGATCGCGGATCGCCTAGACAGGGGCGCCCCATTTCCTTCTAGTATATATTACAATGGAGCCCCGCTGGTACGTCCCTTGGACTTACAACGGCCCGCTTCTTACGACACATTACCGCGGTCCAGGCAAACTCCCCATAGAAACGATGCACTAACCCCGATGATATGATGCTTGGATGCACGTGGTCTACCTTGTATGACGAACCCTGACAGGGTTAAACCAGCGTTTTTCCCATATTTTACACCACTCCGCCGCCTCGTCCCGACCTCTCTTTATTCTCAACCCCCGTTTGATGCTGCTTGATGTGCCAAGGTTTGCAGGAGGGCCAGACCACTTGCTGAACAGACGCAAGCAAGCAGGCGGGTATCCGTGAATGGGAGTTTAACCTTCGATGGCTTCACGCGGCAGCAGTACGTCAATGCGCCTACCGTGACAAGTCGAAGTTCAGGTGGCAGGCGGACTGCGAATTTGAAGCTCCCATTGAGCCATTGACGAATGCGAAAACACATACGACACAACCCCACGGTGATGACCGAACACCCGCTTCCCCTGCCCGCTCGATCCAAGTTTCTTCCTTTCACGACGCTCTTTCTTCCTATTTCCCTGCTTATTAGTGCCTTTCAAAGCTGCACTGTGACTCCGCTCCTTTCTTTGCTAGGGTGCCTCGATTCACGTGCGTCCACCGCGAGGATGGAGACACATATGTTGGCGCCGCCATTTCGGGTCACTCACTGGCCACCGCAGCAAGTCACCGTAGCAAGACTGCGCTATAATTTTCACCGCAACACGGTTTACTCGTGAAGTTTGAATCATCTTATCTATTTTGCGTTGCTGGAGTGGGAAACGAAAACAGCTAGGTGTTGAGCACTGCGACCAGGGGTGAGACAGCTCAATGAGATTTGGGAGCAGTTTTTGGAGCAGCGAAATCTCGATTTTGGAGCAGAACAACATTTATTATGTCACTTTAGGAGCCTAAAAAATCAAATTTTTGGCAACTCGAGGGGGGAGGGGGGCGGGGGGGAGGGAACTTTTTAATCGGTTTTGAACGTACATAACACTGAAACAGCCTTTCAATAAAGTTTTTTTTCTACCAGAGTAGTATTTGTTCGAATATAGGTCGACCTTTTTTTTCCGAAAATGTGCTTAAAAATTGAGGGTCGACCTATAATCGTGACCGAAGAACCTCGACCTATAGTCGTGATAAAAAATGGCGAGCGCACCGAGCGATCCGTTTCTCCGTCGCGCCCGGCGCTCCTCAATTTGAGGCGGCAGCGCGGAGCATCTAGAACAAAGACAGGCAAGAAAATAAAGGAAAAAATAACAAAACAATCAGCGTAAGAAAACCACCCAAAGTCACTGCCGGCTATCGCGCATTACCTGCGGCCGAACTGGACACGAGCGAGCTGACGTACTGGCTAGAGAGCCAGATTGGCTTGGCTTGGTGTCTTCATAGCCGCGGTAGCGGCTAGCGCGAGGTGGGGGTAAAGGTGACTTTCGCCACCTAGCGTAGCCACCTCGTGAACGGAACGGCGTTGCCTGCTTCGCTCGCTGTCTCTACTATCTCCCGTTCTCCGTTTCATGCGCTTTCTTTGTGTTTGCTTCGTTGTGATTTCCGCACATAACGTCACATAACGTTTTTCTCGTGCGCATTTCGCGATGTCACGTCGGACTTTAAGCTGCGGGTGATCCTGTTTGCTGAGAACTTGAACAACTGCGCCGCTCAGCGAGAGTTAGACGTTAATGAAAAGCTGATCAGGGGATGGCGGAAACAGCGGGACGAACTTTTTGCTTGTGGAGGACTGCGTCGTGCGTTTCGTGGCCCTACAATTGGGAGGCACGATGCTCTCGAGAAAAAACTCCGGCTGCACGTGGAAGAGGAGCGTGCGATATTCAGACCAAAGCTCAACAGTTAGCGTTGCGAGGCAGGATTGGCCGTTCAGCCTTCAAAGCCAGTCGGGGGCGGGGGTGGGTAATGAACTGCGGCGCATGCGGCGCAAGTTCCGACGACGACGCAGTGTGTGGCTCCAACCAGTGAGGTGACCGCGTTGTAAATAAATGGGAGTTTTAAAAAGTTTCCTCAAGTTTTTTCTTAAAAGTATGGGTCGACCTATAATCGAATATATTTTTTTTTTTTCGGCGACTTCAATTTTTAGGGGGTCGACCTATATTCGTGCTCGACCTATTTTCGAATAAATACGGTATCACAAGGTACGAACTGCACTACCTTTTTACAAGCCATTTTTGATTTCTCAGGCTCCATGCATAGATAACGTGGAGGGCCATTGAAAATATCGAATTGAAAAAACTTCACGATCGTGGGGCATTTCCATCATCACGTGAATGCCGAAATTATTATTATTGTTATCCCAAACTCGGCTTTACGCACAAGTGTAGAGTCACGGCAAAAGTTGCGTAAAACAAGATGGCAGTCGTCGCACCCCACCAGCCCTCCCATTTCAATCCCCAAGGTGCACGTTCAATACGATTGTAATTTGAGTAACGTTGGTATGTTTAGCCATGCCTCATTTGGCATTAAATTTCACTTCAGATAGATGAACCCTTATTACTAGCGTGCAATAATAGCCCGTCCCGCTATCGGACGCTGCTTAGACACGGACACAGCGACATGTAGCCTGCGCCGCCACTCCTGCAGTGTCGATCGTCTCATTCCCACCGCTCCCAATCTCGCTGTCAAACACAGCAATAACTCAGAGTTTTACAACACGCGATGAGTCCGAAATGTCACTTCAAGCCCGCACCGCGCCTCACACTCAAGGCCAAAACACACCGCAGTGAATTCGCGGGCGCCATGTTGTTTGTGATGAACTCCCGTCCTTCAAGTCCCGCAACCGATCAAACGACCAAATGTAAACACAGCCACCCTCATAACCAAAACCACAGTAGAAATCGGCTAAGAGCACTCTGCTTGAACCACGAGCAGCTGCTTCGGCTGGAGGACATGTTTTCCAATCTTCATCACACCAAGATGGCGGCGCCCAGTAATTAGTAATGTCGTTCCGAAGATACAGTGCTCCGAAAATTCCAGTTTTTTCATCAACTCGCACAAGTGGTTTGTCACCTCAGTACACATAAGTAGTTTTTCTACTGGACTTTGCAATGGTTTTCGATGGGAAAACTTTAAAAACTCACAGAACATAACATGTGACTTTCGAAAAAACTATCCCGGGGACAATTTTATGCGGGTTTTTTATTGAATGATTAATCAATTAGACCTTTACAAGCATCATCACCTTGGAAATGCTGGAAAATTATGCCAGCTGTAAGTATTTTTCTCCGCTGAAACTGGCAGGAGCATTAATAAAATCCTTGGATCTCGACTGTTTTGGAGCAGTTTGGCGCAATTTTTGCAATTTATAAGCTATTGGAGCAGCCGGGCGCAAGAAAACAAATTTGAATCAAAACTGCGCAATATGCGCAACCGTCTCATCCCTGTGCGACCCAATAGCGACGGCACGGGACCGTTCAAGGGTGTCTCCACCATGTACAGGATGCCGTTTTCTTTCCATCTCCGCCTTGTACTATCGTTCATTTCACTCAGCCTTGGCAGTTTACACTCGTTTTTTCCCCTCCCAATTTGCTCGACCACGTCGGCCTTATCTCGCGCGCGCAAGGCACGGTGCTGGCGGGCTATAAATAGCGCCAGACAGACACCATGGTTGTCACGATGCGCGTGGCACTTGGCTGGCAGGCAGGGGGCACAACATAGGCGTTGCTTTTTTTTAACTTGGGATTTCAGCTTAAAGTTCGCAAATCACGCGAGGACGCGCTAAATATAGTAGTCTAAATAAGCTCTTAGCCCACGTGTCGCATGAGACCATCAACTAGGAAGCAATTTACCCGCACCCCGGTCATACGACACCCCAGTCATACGATGCTTTCTTGTGGTCCCTTGAAAGTCATATTATTGGGGTCCCATTGTAGTATTAAATTCTATGCCCGGTGTGGCCAAGCCCAGCTCCAGGCCTGGCGGTAGTATGTCACAAGCCTTGTCACCAAACAGACCACCAAGAAGACTGTTTAGATGAAAGTGGCCCTTCTCAAGCAGCTGAAGTGTCTGAAAGAGTCAGAAAAACTTCAGAAAGAGACTCTGATTCAAGACGTTAATTATCAAAATGCTTAATTTTCCCCCGTATCCACTTAAACAGGGTCTGCAAAAGCAGTTTCTGGAATCCCCAAAGCATTGATTTTGCAGTGAGCACCTTTCCTATGAAGTTTTACTTCTTCTTTCCATTCCCCTTTGCCACCCTTGCTATGCCAATAATGATCTCAACATCCTTTGTCCTATGGCCATTGCGCGCAGTGTGAGGGGCAATGCATGCAAGCCAAACACACATAAAGCCAAAATTCTAGTGACACAACTGGCACAAGATGGAATCCCTCCAACAAGGTGTCGCATATCAAAACCCACATTTTTATGAGGTTCCGGTCAACGTTACTAGCTTACAATATTTCCCCGGAAATCCATGGTTGGGAACTACTGCAGTAGCTAATGACAAAACAGCGGGAGTAAAAGCTGCCGCTCAAGTGGTTAGGGTGGCAAACGAAAATGATGCCAACTTTTAAGAAGTACTGACACAAAATTTTGAAGGCTAGATTACTTGGTATGAACACACATATGTCATCAGCAAAATACTAGCGGCAAGTACAGCCTAGAACATATTTAAAATCGATTTTAAAGAGTGACCCGCTGCGGTGGCTCAGTGGCTAAGGCGTTGCGCTGCTGAGCACGAGGTCGCGGGTTCGATTCCCGGCCGCCGCGGCCGCTTTTCTGATGGAGGCGAAAAGCAAAAACGCCCGTGTGTACGAGATTTCGGCGCACGATAAAGATCCCCAGGTGGTCAAAATTAATCCGGAGCCCTCCACTACGGCACGCCTCATCGCCTGCGTTGCGTCGTCGCGTTAAACCCCAGAATCAATCAATCAATCAATCAATCGATTTTAAAGAGTGCGCGTAACGCAGCTGAGCAGCCAGCGGAAGCTCTCGCAAGATCGACATCTACCTGGATGTGGAGTAAATAAACATCCGAACACGTCACGAGTTTGTGATGGCCACTGAAGCAAACGAGGTATCCACACGTAATAAATAAGTCATTAGCTACGCATCGCAACAAAAGAGGGGGAAAAAAAAACAAGATCAAAAATTTTTGCTGGGGTGCCCTATTGACTCACAACCTCATCTATCATCGTGTGGTCACGCAGCTTCAAGGGGCCACGAAGACAAAATATAAGCTTGGTTTATGAAAAAGCCCGCTTTGGCGTGATAAGTACAATACCAATTTTATCGCAAACTTCAAGCAAAAAATGGGCACCCCTACGTCTAACGACGACAATGGTTGAATGCTAAGCTATCTCGTGATGGATTCTCTGGTCGACCAATCCCACACTGCGAGTATGTGCTACTTTGGAGGTACACAGCACTTTTCTAGAATACCCACAGCAACTCTCAGGTGTGCATTCCGTAGGCCTAACGTTTGGGCTTGGGGTGTACGGCACGAATCGGTATCTGCTGCTTGGCGCTCGCTTCGAGCATGTCGAAATGGAGCGATCCGATAGACGCCGGCTTCATAACGCGAGGGACCCAAGTTCGATTGCGGCCACGAGAAGCATTTTTCTCTTTCACTTCACCCACGATCATTCATCATCGTCGTCAGAAAAAGTTGGCTCTCCTTCTCCTGTCGGGCGTTTCAGCATACAACAGCATTGGTAAAGACACTGAAGCTTCGCTTTAATAAAAAAGGCAACTCTTCAGCCACCATTTCTTGCGACATCACAGAACCTTGTTCGTGTGATTGGCAGGTGCCAAATTGAGCCACAGTGGGTCCTCTAGTTCCATTTAATCTTA
Organism: Haemaphysalis longicornis; assembly: GCF_048455015.1. Classification (NCBI taxonomy): domain Eukaryota; kingdom Metazoa; phylum Arthropoda; class Arachnida; order Ixodida; family Ixodidae; genus Haemaphysalis; species Haemaphysalis longicornis. Next base: position 110,131,290 of record NW_027526225.1, read on the forward strand.
TCACTCGGATGATAACGTGCTGTTACCACACTGCACTTTTAGGGGCGAAGCCCCGTAGTGGCTGGTGCTGTTGACATCTCCTGTCGTCGCCGTCGTCGCAATGGTCGTTCGTCTTATGTAGTCACGGTACTAAAACACCGGGAAACTCGTTTACGCCTCGCGCTAGAATGAAACGCATGCTAAAAAAACACCGGGACATGTATTTACGCCTCGCGCTAGAGAGCTTTGTGCTTCAAGGACAAGAGACCTTTACAACAAAGCGGTATACCAGTACCCCCCGATGGTTTCATCTCCGTTGGCAAAAAAGCCAAGGCGCCAAGAACACACTTGTACACTGCATGCTTCAACCCTCCCCAGGTTTCACGTTAGTGGAGATGGCCCGGGATTTTTTTCTACTTCTGGACCCATATTACGTCACTCCTACCCACAACACATCACTGTAGAGCGAAATCTGATTTTTTTTTTTTTTCATATTTCCAGCATTTTCTTTCTTTTACAAAAGCGTCTTTCGTGACTGCCAAAATGTTGGTTCTTCCAAATGGAACGAAGTTGTGTGCTGTCTTTGTGGCCCCTTTGAGATGGTGGTCACATAGGCTCAAGGCACCATGCAGTTGCCATTTTCATTAAGGAGGGACACTGGTCTTGAGGACATATTTGTGATTTTTTAACCTATGTGCTTGATTGAGATTTACACATTAAGTTTATCTAACATCTTGAGCACAAATATGCAGTCAGTTTTTGTCTACGTGGTGCAAATTCAGAGTTGTGCAACATGTTACAGTCGAATCCCGCTACAACGAAATTGACGGGACGCGCGAAAAATTTCGTTGAAGCGGAAATTCGTTGAGGCGAAATCTGCCCCAACACACCACGGAAAGGCCAGAAAAATAGCCCCGTATATTATCCGCATGATTGACAGCATAATGCAATGATTAGAAAAAGGATTGATGCGCAGTTGCGCCGTTCTTATTTGGATAAGAAACGTACGAATGGTTATCTGTTTTTGCCTGCACGTAAAGAGCGCGTTACGGGTGAGGGTGTGGGGGTTGAAGAAATGCAGTCTCAAAGCATATTACTGCACAACAAGGCATAATTACCGAGCTTATTACTAGCACTGCTCGGCCGTCGGAAGCCCCCCCTCTCGCTTATGGCAGGCAGGAGAGGCGCCGTTATCTCATCCTCCATGCAGTTATCCTCCAACTAGGCATGGCGGCAACTGACCTTGGAAGGCAAGCCAAGGGCAAGCCGCGTGCGCTTGCATTCTATTGCCAGCGCGCGCTCGTGTCTCAGATAGGCTGACGCGGGTTCAAGACTATACAAGAAAACAATATTTTTGCGTTTGACTTTGAAGAATTGTAGAAGGAAAACTGCAATGACAGCTGCTCATAACGCATACATGACGGCGCCGCGCCATCTGGATGCGGATACGGATTGGCTATGGCTCCAGCCTGGCGAACCGGGCCCGCTGGGCCTACGCCTCATGTAAAGACGGCCAGCCACATCGTTATCACCAGCAAACAATGTGGGCGCACGGCGCACGTTTTCGGAGAAACTAAGCGCCTTAAATGTATAGCGGAAATTTCGTTGAAGCAGACTTCGTTGTAGCGGGATTAGACTGTATGTCATTTCCTTTCAGGCAACTTTTTCATTATCTACCTGTGAAATACTCGAATATTTTTTATCACTTTGTGCTCTAGAAAGACCAGGGAGTGCAACTATACCACATAAGCAATTTTACCATTGTTTCTACAAGCACTGTAAACTTTTTATTCAACGTCAGGTCATCAATCACCAATATTTTCGTAAAACGAACAGCATAAAAAATTGTGCTAGCAAAAATAAATGGTACATGTTTGTGGTTTTATTGCACTGTTCAGTTCATAAGCTTTCAAATGCAGCAAAAATGATACAAATCTAAGTTGTACACCCAAAGATATTGCACCTGTCAGTTGACCTCACGGGGAAAAAATTGGTTCTGAAAAAACACGGCATGTAGTTTGGAAACGCAGGCAAAAATAGTCATTTAGGCGACTTCAAAGGGTGACAGTGTTGTAAATACTTGGGGTACAGCTATAATATTTTGCAGGTATATTTTTTTGGATGTGTAGACTGCGAATAAAATTAATTCAGAAAATTGAATTTTCGGCAAATTTTCGGTACTAAGACCAGTGTCCTCCTCTTAAACAAAAAATGGTGATGCTTTGGGGGAGTATTACGAACCACTTACCCGGTCATCGTGTGGCAGCCTCTTGTCCTTCCGCAGGGTGGCGTACAGCTTGGACATGCACGGTGGGAAGTAGGCCGCCTGACTGTCCACGTCGCCGGCACTGAGCTTGCACCCCATTGCGAGATACGCACGGTGTGCGTCGTAGGCTCCCTGCAAGTGGCACCAATCAGCACAATCAACAGCTGTCATCTCAACAAAAAAGGACCCCTGCCGCACTGACATTACATCTATGGAAAAGATGAAACCCGTTCCACTCAACGAAAAGCTGCCGGTAGTGCAGAGCAGTGATTCGCCATAATGGGCTCTAGCGCCGTTATCCGCTCACTGTTACCACCCAATGCAATTCAATTTTCCCACCTCCACAATATACCTAGTCGCGTGCCCACTGCAGGGGGTGCGCGAGAACCTACGGGGCAGAAACTTGGAGGATCATTAAAAGGGTTCAAATTGAGGACGACTCAGTGAACAATGGAATGGAAGATTATAGGTAAAACATTAAGGGACAAGAAGAGAGCGGAGTGGGTCAGGGAACAAACGCATGTTTAAGGGCATGTTATACTCGATGACAACTTGAGAACGGCACCGGAAGTTGCCGCTGTGCCTTATCGCCGTAGCCGGATGTTTCTCCGCGCGGCGCAAGTAGGGCGTTACTGGGAATATTTTGAACATGGCGCGAGCTGTTCCCGTGATTTTTTGGACTTAATATGCTTATAAACGACTCCAGTGACGACAAACAAACTGCGTGAGACAAAGCAGACGATATCACGCATTCATAGCAAACCCCTTTCAAAGCGCGCGCGCACTGACGTCACGGGTCCGGCGCTTTGGCGGAGTGATACACTACATGAGGTGGTGCCGTTCTTGAGTTGTAACCGAGTAGTAGAATATAAGAAGAAGAAATGGGCATGGGTGGGGCACGTAATGCGAAGGCAAGATAACCGTTGGTCATTAAGGGTAACAGAGTGGATCCCTAGAGAAGGCAAGCGTGGCAGGGGGCGGCAGAAAGTTAGAAGGGCGGATGAGATCAAGAAGTTTGTGGGGATAAATTGGTTGCAGTTAGCACAGGACCGTGATAATTGGGGATCTATGGGAGAGGCCTTTGCCTTGCAGTTGGTGTGGACAGGCTGATAATGATGATGATGCTGTCACAAATTACCAAAAAAAAGTGTTGTGTGCACTTGTTGGAATGTGCCGAGCTTCCTTTTTCATCCTTCTTCACAGAGTAGCAGGGCACCAGATATTTTGTACCATTCTGTGTACTTCACAATGATTCTCTGTGCCTCGTGTTGAAACGTAGAGATCTAAGGCTTTCGTCTTAAAGAACCGAACCCACACCACAGGCTAACACCCACGTTTCCCAAATGTCATTCACAAAACAGGCTTGGAAGTACCATATTTGCACGATAATAACACCCCTCCGACTGTAACGCGCAGGTAATTTTAGTAATAAAAATTGGAAAAATGTATTGGACGCCGATTTCACCGCGCAGATGTAGAAGTCACGACACCACGTACCTGGCAGAAGACATTTATTTGACGCACGCAACTGTGACAGCGAAAATTTTAGTGCACCATAAACTTTCTTATCCAGCTCCTGCTGGCGTTGAAACTAAAGCGGGGGACATTAATCGATCGATTATGAGGTGTAACGCTCTGACACTACACAGGCGATGTGGCGCGGCGTAGTGTAGGGCTCCAGATTAATTTTGACCCCCTGGGGATTTTTAACATGCACCGAAATCTCGCACACACGGGCGTTTTCACTTTTCGCCTCCATCAGAAATGCGGCCACCAAAAGTGGGGGACATTGATACCCGATTTCGGTTTTGCGCCTGATTGTAACGCACAGGCAAATTTCAAGACTACGTTTAGCGAAAAAAATGTGCGCCTTAGAATCGGGCAAATACGGTAGCTCCGGTGCTCGTACTCACGTTTAGCGACCTGCGCAGCTCCAGCATTCTTTCGTCCTGGTGCAGAGTGCGGAAGGTGGCCGACTGCCGAAAGTGCGCCGCGCCCTCCGAACACGTGGCCTCGAACATGCCGGCCAGGAACGTCGCCAGGTGGTGCTCCTGGATGATGGCTTCCCCGCGCCGCAGGACAACTCGCCGGTTGCTCACCAAAGGCAGGGCGTGCTCAAACGGCACTGCAGAGCATGCACTTACGTTAGCATGCTTGCATTCCTTGCATTTAACTTGTACATGTATGAGTAAGAGCTCGCAAAGGCTAGTAACTACCATATTTTCGCGGGTATAACCTGCACCAAAAATGAGAAAATTTCAGGGGTGAAGTAGAGGTGCGGATTAATGTGCGAGGTATTTCCTTTAGTGCAGCTTCACCGCAATGCGTGTTGGGCTGTGATTCCCCTATAGCAGTAATAGCGATTAAGCCACTGTTATCGCATTGACAATGCTTATTTTGCACAAAGCTCAGTGATATACCAATCTGAAAAAAAAAAGGTATGCGGCAAGTCATCTAGTTACGTAGTCAGCTAGGTAAGTTCTTTTGCATTAACAAATGTGTAATGTTAATGCAAAAGAACTGAGTAGTAGCTTTGGTCCATCCTGTTATGTATAAAATGCGGGGGCAATACGTGGGAATTTTTTTTTATTCGTCGATGGAAAGTGGGGGTGCGGGTTTATGCAGGGGTGGGAAATATGCGCAAAAATAAAGTAGTTCACTACTCAAGCATTTACTGTGCAAATTGACAAAGACAAAGAAGGAACACTTTTTTTCATTATTAGTCAGCATGCAGTGGATTCTTTTCATTTCCTTAGAACAATTCACAAATTTTTTTGTGGAGCCACATGTAACAAACATCTCACGAATCTCTTTTTGGAGCCACATGTAACAAAAGCACGATCCTAAAAATACCTGTTTCTACTCCCACACTCACAGAACACAAAGAATCAAGAATAAAACAAAAAGTTCGTACACTACCATATTTTCGCGCATATAAATGTGAAAATTTTAGTGGCAAAGTAGGGGTGCTGATAATGCACAGGGTTTTTTCTTTAGTGCAACTTTACAGCAATGTGCATTGTGCCGTGAAGATGACCTTGCGTACAACAGTGAGGACTGCAGCGCAAGCGATAGCTCTAGTGAGAGCAGCGACACTGAGTGAATTGTGACTTTCGCCTTGCAGTCAGTGTATTCTACTTGCTAAATATACGCAATTTCTGTCTACACAGTATGTGATGTGTTGCTTAAGCAGTAACTTTGGTGCAGCTTTTCCTGTATAAAATGCGCAGGCAATACGCGAGGTTTTTTTTTTTTTTTTTTTTTTTGTTTTGCGGGCTGAAAGTGGGGGGTGCGGATTACCCATATGCAGGGGCGGGTTATACGCGTGAAAATACAGTAATGCTTAGTGAGGAATCAGGAGCTGTAATCACCAGCCACGGTGAAAACAACAGGCGGTGATGAAATGTAGGCTGGCACTTGGTGGATTGTGGAAAGCACCGAAGATCGGATTCTTTAGCTTTAGAGGTAAGTTAATTCCATCTTCAATGCCTACTTTTACTTTATTTTCAAACGCGGCCACACTTTGGTGACTTGTGAAATGCACTAAACGTGGGGTCCTCGGGCTCAAAGGGTTTGTTAATTTTTATTTTTAGCGTCCACCCTTAACTAAAAATACCATTTGGGCTAGTTAGTTGCACAACATATCGGTGAAAACAGCGTTGTTTTAAACGGCATGTCTACATTTATTTTACGTTCAAACACTGCAATGCATGAATGTTGTCGTTGGAGTTGCAATGCCTATTTATATTTGGACGGAGCTTGGTTTGTGTATGAGTGGAGCAACATTTACTTGGTCGCAATGCGAAGTGGAGCTGGCATTGAAGGTTTCTGCAGATGCAACGTGTGCCAATCATGCACGCCACAGGATACTCTCTTGAACATGAACAAACTTAATCACGTGGGCCAACTTTCTAAAGTGCTAGCTCGTAGTTTGGGTGCGGAACTCTCGCTGCAATTCAAGGGAATGATGATGATTATGAGGTTTAACTCTTTCACTCTGGCGCCATAGGCGATCGGAAGCCGGTGTCCGATGATTTCAAATCTCCCGCAAAATCTGAAACACGCGCTGCACAGACAACTATAGCCATCTGGTGTGTTCATTGGCCACTGCTCTTTTTATTTCGGTTTCGTTTGTGTACGTGTCGCGTGTGGTGGCGGTGTAGCAAGAGAAATTTGAACCTAAGGTAAAGAGGAGTAGGAGGAAAAATGGCGTCGGGTTCGCGCCAGGCTCCGCACAGTCCAACAGCTGTCGCCAGCACTTTGGCAGATCCTGCTGTCAATTTTTCTGATCCCAGCAGCAGTGATGATTCAAGCAACGATGTGGGATCTTCAGATTTCAGTTCCGACGACGAAGCTCCGATTCAGGTGCCTCGCACTTCAGCAAGCGCTGGCAGGTAAGTTTCATTGTGACTCCGCGCTGTAATTATTATGAAAACGCGCTTCTTATCTGACAACTGCAGTTTTGCTTTTGTGTTTGGGGTCTCGACAACATATGGCCAGGATATCCTTCCAAATGCACCGCGCCATATCCAGTTTTACCCTTGAGACAGCCTGGTGCCCATGTCGGAGCAGCGCTGAGGAGTGACGCACGTTGGTTCTCGAGAGCGCTGGATTTTTTTCTTTTGTTTTTCACTACGGAGGTGCTCAAGACTTTGTGTGATAACACAAATAAGTATGCCTGGATGCATATTTTAGAGCGACAAACATACTCTAGACCTGACGGCTCCTGGGAGGAAGGGACTCCACTGGAGATGCTGAGACTGATTGGCATCATCATTTACATGGGCGTCGTTGAAGTGCCGCGACTCCACCTATACTGGCGGACAACAGGAATATTTCGCGGCCTTCTCCCACCAAACGTTATGCCACGGGACTGATTCCTTGCATTGCTGTCATTCCTGAGTGTCGGGGACCCCGAAGACACTACAGCTGCGGCGTCTTTTGAAAACACTTGGAGGGTAGCGTGATGATGATGATGATGATTTTGGGTTTAATGGCGCAAGGCCAACAAAGGCAAAGAGCGCCATGACAATGATGAAAGAGATGATAAAGATTTGTAAAGGAGGCACTAGTTTAAAAAACTTTGCTCAGGGGGTTGGTGTATAGGGCCATAATTAAAGCATAGTGAGTATACTAAGATTAATGGTGTATAGGTTCATATTAAAACAGTGAGTGCAAGCACCTAAGGTGTAAAGTCTCAAGTTCCACCACTGTTTTAAAACACATAATGAACACAGGTGAGGTTATGGTCTATATGATATGTATTTTAAAAAGTCTACATCTGCTAGGTAACTAAAAACTTTTTTGTATGGGAACATTGGATGGTCTGATAAAAATAGTGAAGGGTGCAAGGGAATGTTATATGTGTAAGCTTCATTAAAATGACGTTTCCTTTCAATGATGCACATGTCACACTCAATAAGCATATGAAGGACAGAAAGCTGACCCCCACATCGATGGCACTGTGGCTTGTTTGCGTCTGTTAAAAGGTATGAGTGTGTGATGTGTGTGTGGCCAATTCTAAGTCTGCATAAGGCCACTTCTATTGATCTAGCATGTTTCTCAGAGGGAGGTTTTTCAATTTTAGGTTTAATGACATGTAATTTGTTGCTTATTTCTTTATCCCACTGTTGTTGCCAGTGCTCTCGCAGCTTCCTTCTCACATAAGGTTTGAGGTCTTCATATGGAACCAGCTTAATATCTATGCTTTCACGAAGGGCAGCAGCTGCAGCACTTTGGTCAGCGGCTTCATTTCCAGCAATGCCACAGTGGCCCGGAACCCAGCACACTGTGACAGCAAGCTTGAGACTATAAGCCGAGTACAGAGCTCTTAGAACAGCATTAAAAGTTGGGTTTTTACTAGCCTTCAGAGATGAAAGCTTTGTAACAACACTCAGTGAGTCTGTGTATATAACTGAGCTCTTAATTTTGTTTTGGAGAATGTGGTTCAAAGCTAGCAGGATACCATATGCCTCTGCAGTAAATATACTAGTGTTCGTGTTCATTGTTTTGGACAAAGTGAATATGGGGCCAATTGCAGCACAAGACACCGCTGCAGAAGTCTTCGAGGCATCTGTGTAGAATTCAGCTGCCTTGTATTTGTCCCTGAGTGACAGAAAGTGCTGAGTAATAACGAAGTTTGGCACATTTTTCTTTTGCAGTTCTCTGAAAGACATGTCACACTGAATTGGGCAAATGTCCCACGGAGCAACCAACTCATTAATGGAGGTGCAGTAAACTTCAGCAAGAGGAACTTGTAGGTCCTTTGAGAGGCGTGACACTGCCAAAGGGAAGGGTGGTGCTATGGATGGTCGATTTTCAAAAAGTTTATTATTAGTGTTATTTTTCATAATTGCGTTCAAAGGGTGTTCCTTCATAGAAGTAATCTTTGCAGCATACATCAGAGCTGTGTAAGTGCGCTGGTATTCCAAACACCACTGATTAGATTCAACGTGAAGGGATGGAATGGGGCTTGTTCGATATGCACCTGTTGCCAAGCGAAGCCCCAAGTTGTATACTGGGTCCAACATTTTCAGTGCTGTTGTGGTTGCAGACTGGTATACAATGCATCCATAGTCAATTCTTGACCTTACTAGGCTATTTAGAAGTGAAAGCAGACACTTTGACTTGGAGGGTAGCGTGGCTGTTGCAGCACATACATGAAAAATCGGCAAATTTGTTTCAACCAAAGCGCGACCTTGCAGTCGATGAACGAATGGTCAAATCTAAAGCCCGGTCAGGAATAAGGCAGTACATTCGAGACAAAGTGACAAAATTTGGTTATAAGCTCTGGGTGTTGGCAGATTCGAGGACCGGGTACACACTTCAGTTCCTTGTGTACACTAGAAAGCGTGAGCACACGGGCCCCATGGCTTAGCCTTTGATGTAGTCAACAGGCTTTGCACAGCGTACCTCGATCAGGGCTACAAAATTTACATGGACAATTTTTATACGTCCGCAAAACTTTTTGAACACCTACTCGAGCGCAAGACTCTTGCATGCGGCACAACCCGCAAAGACCGCCGCTGCTTTCCAGCCGAACTGAAAGATACCTCATGGGAAAAAAAGACACAGCGTGGAGATGTTCGATGGATTCGAAAAGGCAACACACTCTACATGCAGTGGAAAGACCGCCGCGCTGTGAACTTGATGAGCACCATGCACACAGCAAACGAGCATGTCCCTGCCAAAAGAAGAGGAAAAAGGAGAGGACAATGGGTTCTGAAAGTCATCACAAAGCCACTCCTTGTCCACAAATACAACGCAGGCATGTTAGGCGTGGATAAATACGATCAAATAATTGGCACATACAACGTCCTCCGAAAGTGCATACGTTGGTGGAAAACTGTTTTATCACTGTGTTGACATCGCGTGCGTAAATAGCTTCATTCTCTTCCACGAACACCGAAAAGAAAACACCGGAGTCCCAGAACTTTCAAGAAGCACCTATTTTGACCAATTGGCCTTTAGAGAAGAACTAATTCAGCAGATATTTGAATACGATGAAGTTTCCCAAGGACACGCCCTCTCTCTTCCCCCTGGATCCTCTTCGACACCAGCCAAAAAGAATGGAGAAGAGAAGAAATTGCAAGCTCTGTTATGAAAGAACAAAGGCACAGAAAAGAACGAACATCTTCTGCTCCCCGTGCAATATTTATCTTTGCTTTGTACCTTCGCGTGACTGCTTTGCTCAGTGGCACAGCCGTCAAGGCCGCTAGATGGATGGGCCCTGAAATATTCACGACATGCCATACAGTATTGATGTATATATGAATCCATAGCTAAGGAAACTAGGAACAGTTTGCATATTTCAGAATTTTTAAAATAATTTTCTGGTTTTGTACAATCGCTTATTTCTCGTGTGTTTTTCCTTTTGTGTATTTTGCTTTGTTTATCTGACATATAAACTCTGAATAATTGTATTTCTCACGACACTGCTATTATGTATATGAAAAGGCCAACTAATAGCTACAATATCATGTATAACAATACTAAATGTGTCCAATTGTTCAAGAGAAAGAAATTTTTTTTTTGGAAGCACTCAAAATCCGTCATTTTTCCACTGTAACGAAAGAGTTAATGCACCGAAACCACACAGCTTATGAAGCGCGCCATAGTGGAGGGCTCCGGATTAATTTTGATCGCCTGGGGATCTATAACGTGCTCCGAAATCAAAAATAAAACGAAAATAAACACTGCAATGTTTGTTTAATGATTTTCCGTTTGTAACGGCCATTTCTTGCCCTACATTGCGGTCATAAGCTTCTGATAAACCACTTCGGTATGTCACCCCAATACTGCTAACAAGGCCATATTTGACGCTTTGTAGCTGCAAAACAACAAAAATAGTGCAACACGTTTCTGATGTAAGCGATAGAGACTAACCTTGGCTTTAATTTGTGAGAGTCTGAAAAAAATCGAACATGGCCTTTTTTTTAATTGGCTTTCAAAATATACCAAATATACCACCTTGCTGCAGTACAGGGCTTTTATCATAATGAAACGTCTCAACCACATAAACTAAAATTAGCGCAAAGATTGTACAAGGCTAGAAAAATAACACTAAAAAATTTCAGCTACCTAGCTTGTTGAAATTCTGAGAAAAAAAAAAGCCCCATAATTGGACAATTTCAAAAATTTTCATCAGAAGGACTTTGCTCTGCAAGCCAAACACAAATATGTCAAATCGTTTGAGTATGCAAAGTCTTTACATAAAAAGAACTATGGTGATAGCTGCAGTAGTTTTGGTTTCCAATGTTTCCAATTTTCTGCGAGCCGCTCGATGCGCTTAATGACCCGAGTTGGTTTAGGTTTTTTTTTTTGAGAAAGGGAAATTTTTTTTTCCACAAAATAACTTCACATATGTTTTCCCCTGTGCACAAGGAGCTATATATAAAATGTCGGTCAAAATTAAAGATGTCGATCGGACACGCCTGTCTGATTTCGTGCGAAAACATAGCGGGTAATTCAAGGGCCTAAGAAACAAAACTTATTTTGGCGCTGTGAGCCTAGGAAAAGGCACTGCCAATACACCAATACACTTTGCATGCATTTGTGTTTCCCTTTAAACAAACACGGCTTTCCCTGTCATAGGAAGAGTAGAACGAACTGGACTAGGAACTCAAACTGCCTAAAAAGAAAATTTTTAGCAGTAATAACTTTCAACCCAGACATTTCAGGCAAAAAAGAAAGAAAATCTATTTTTGGCAGCTACGGCAACATTTTAAAACTAGGCAGTCTGACCCCACCACTACTCATGATTCCCTTGCAGGCGTAAGCGTCCTATTGGAGTTCCCTCAAACTATAGCACCAAATTCCTCTCCAGGTGCTACTGTATGAAATGCTAGGGTCTATAATGCCTGTGCCACATGGCAAATTTCAATTGATTGTTGAACACTTACTTACAAGTGAGCTTAAGAGATAGTCAATGCACCACTCAATAGACAACTGCTTCGAAAGCCTCCGGAAGGCATTTGAAGCAGGCAGAGGTGTAATACCTGCACAACATGGGTGTTTTGAAGGTCTCCAAATGCACTGAACTATCAGGTGAACTGCCAGTTGCACTCCCTACATGGCACACAAAAATGATGGCCGAGTCACTGACCACACAGCCAATGACTCGACCTCCATCGAGAATCTCGAGAGGCCATCAACTCCACTGTCAATCACAAGCTTCCGTGTAGCACAGGTATGCGACTTCTAACTGGACCTAAGCTGGGTTCCTGATGTCAGACACAACAAGTATGCTCACCGCCAATGCGGAACTCCTTGGCCTCAATGATGTCTCTCCACCTGTCCAGGACAGCATGAAGAACCTTAGAAAGCGTTCGGAGGAGCTCCCGAAACCTCCGGCTTATCTTGCACTTGAGGAGCTCCCCGCAATCGGATGCAGCGCGCTCAAGAATAGCCCTCCGCTCGTGCCAGTTGAGGGCCTCAAAGCGGCAGAGGAACAGCATCGATTCCGCTTGCGCCACCGTGCCGAAGATGGAGAGGTCGAGACACAGCAGAGACCTGCAGTGCGACGAGGTAACAACATTGTCACAGCACAGTCATCATCATCATCACCTTTATGTCCTACACGGGACAAAGGCCTCTCCTATGTTCCACCATCCCCACCACGACGACAACTATCATCCTAACATCTGTGTCCACTTCAGGACGAAGGCCTCATCTACATTCTACCATGATGATCATCAGCATCATATCATCTTTGTGCCTACTGCAGGACGAAGGCCTCTCACATGTTCCATCATCACCACATTAGTGCCCCTGCTCGACATCACCATCCCCTGTGTCAACTACATGATAAAGGCCTCCATATGTTCTATCATGATGATCATCATCTGTCATGAAGTGGCCTGAGCGCGGGAAATACAAGAAGCAACGGCGGGGAAAAGGCGCAGCAAGCGGGCGAGTGGCAAAGTGAAGAGGAAGAAGCGAAGATCGAAAAGGAGCTCGAGACAAGGGAGAAAGAGGAGGAATGAGGCTCGGGGGTTCCAGAAGGATCGAGAAGTGATCGAGGGCAAGCAGCGGAGCGTCTACCCCGTGGTAGCCTGGCGGACCAGCGGCAGTCGACCGGACTGCGGGTACGCCGATCCTGTGAGGACCCTGCGCTTCAGCGGCAGTCGCCCGGACTGCGGGAGCGCTACCCCAAGCACTGCTCGTGTTCCCGCCGACCAGCTTCTCGGGCAGACCAACGGTAACGTCGTCATGGCGCGGTGACTGCGCTCGGATGCCGGGGCCACGCCGCGTCAACGACAACAACCGCCAGCGGTAGCCGCCTCGACCGGAGCTTCTACTCGCTGCCGCTCCCGCCGCCGCCAAAAACTGTGAGGCCCTTGAGCGATTTCGCGCGGCTTGGACTCGGACCCTTCTGACAGCGACAGCGTATTCGCGTGCCACGCCGGACTCGCAGCATCTTTATTCATTTTTTCCCCCTTCCTTTTTCTGCCTTTTTTTTTTTATAAATATTTCCGTTGTTTGAATTTGGTCACCTGCCTCCTCACTTGAGAGCGCCGCTCCACTACGGCCCTGAACCTGCCATAACATAACAAGTGGCGTCCGCGACAGGACTCTCCCATAACACCTTGGAGAGTCAGGCTCAGACAAGTGGAAAGGATCTACAGGGTTGAGATTGTTAACATGGGGCTCGAGGAACTGGAAAAGCTTATTGCTGATGGAGTCCGGCTGGGACTCAAAGGGCCGGAACTTCGCATGTGGGTCGAGAGTGAACGTTCGAGATTGAAAGCACAGCGTGAAGAGGAAAAGGAAAGGTTAAAAGCCCAGCGCGAAGCTGAAAGGCAGGCGTTGAAGGATGCCCACGAAAAGCACCTTGCCGAGCTGAACCGCCAGTTAGCAATTCTCGAAAACTTGTATAAGAGAAAGGTGGCTGAAGCCTCTTTGGTTGCCCCCACGAAGGCAGGCCATGAAAAGTTGGAAGACGTTCTTGAAGCAGGCTGTAAAGTACATCTTCCCAGGCCAGAAAGTGATGAAAGTTCTTCTCAAGGAACCTTTGGAGGAGGCCTCCATCAGGGTGGCAAAATACTGCCTAATGAGAGATCCAGTTTCAAGTTCGAAAGGAAAATAGTCCCTCAAGAGGTCCAAGCTAGGTGTCCAGAAAGCAGATCTCTGAATGTTGATGACTCCGAATCATCAGGCATTGCGGTGAAAGAAGCTGCAGGTATAGGCGCAGCGATCACTCAAATAGACACACCGTTTTTCTCAGTTGACAAAGGACCTGAAGCTTCCAAATCTGAGTGCTCTGACATTCAATACAGCCAGCCCCGGAGGGAGCCCCAACTTTCTCCAGAGGTGAAGAAAATGTGGGAAGGCAAACACAAGCCCAAAAAAGAGAAGAGGCCTTCTTTCACCACGGGTTCCGCCAACCCCAAGAGCCGTGAAGTACAGCTGAGCCTAAAACGCACCAGGAGGAAGTTGCGCATACCTTTCATCTTGAAGCGGAGGGTACTCAAGCGCAAAGCTGGCATGCTGTATCGACGTGAGACGCGCACGGTCGGTGTAACACAAGGAACGGTTCCAAGACAGGCGAGAGCTAAACGACGCCAAGTGAGAACTTTCAGGAGTTTCGGCCGCCAACCGCTTTCATCTCAGAAGAAACCGGATGCGGAAGGGCAAACAAACAGTCCGGGTGAACAGAGAATTTATTATGGCCACAAATCTGTCCCAGGAGCACCCGGTAACCCAAAGACAGACAAGTCACGGATGAGGGCACGACATCTGAAACTTCCTGGTCAGCTCCTTTGGAAGTACAGGAGAAAGGAAGATGTGCTGAACCAATCGGCTTCCAACGGCACGACCCCTTTCCTGACTTCGGACTTGTATGCTCTTCTATGATGCTTCCCTTCAGGATGAAACTGTGAACTTTAGTGCGACTTTCAGTAGTTAGGAATGACTGTGACGAGACTCCGAGACACTACTTAGAGTGTGATTTTGTTCTTTTGATTTTTATTTTTGAAAGTGTGTGTGGCTCTGCCACAACAACTTTCTTTGAGGGGGGAGTATTGTGATGTGGTAGGGTGTAAAAATCAAAAAGACCATGAACAATCCACTAGAGGTGTGCGGCGCAACAAAGACAATGATGGTTGAATGGTATCGAGATGACGAAGAGGAAAGCGGAAGAGGAAAAGAAGACGTTGAGAATCGGAGGGCAGCGCAGCGCACTCGCTGTTAGTGATGAAATCGTAAGGTTCTGCGGCCTGTCGACCGGACGGCCAGAACCACGGTGTCCTGCGTCTGTCGACCGGACAGTCAGGCACCACGTCCGCACCCTCCACAAGAGGCCGAGGAAGCATCGTGCCGCAGCTCTCTGCATCCGCTGCTTCACCTGACAACACAGATGTCAACACTTCGCCTCTGCAACCACAGCGAGACTTGTTGAACCGTAAGACTGCACCCATTCCACTTTGTTTATCGGTTACGAATTGGACTGTTCCGTTGTCCGCATCATTTCTGTCACCTGAACCTTTCACTCGTATACTCTGTATCTATTCGTAGTGTGCCTTTCGCCATCTTCAGTGTCAGTCATAAATGTTCTTCCACGCATAGTTACGAAACCCTGTGTTGCAGTCTCTGATCTGTACCTCCGAGTACCTCGTCTCGAGTCTCCGAAACCTCATAACATCACATCATCATAATAATAGTCACATTTATTCCCACCGCAGAACAAAGGACTCTCCTGTGTGCCTATATTATCATCACCATCATCATCGTCACATTTGTACCCACTCCATGACAAAGGCCTTCCTTATGTTCTACCATGATGATGATCATCAACGTAATAGTCATAATTGTTCCCATTGCAAGATAAAGGCATCTCCTGTGTGTCATGATCATAACCATTATCATAATCATCATGTTTGTGCCCACTGCATAACAAAGGCCTCCCCTATGTTCTATTATGACGATAATCATCATCACAATAGTCATGTTTGTTCCCACTGCAGGATGAAGGCATCTCCTATGTGCCATTATGATCATCATCATAATAATAATCGTCACGTTTGTGCCTAATGCATGATAAAAGGCCTCCACTATGTTCCATCATCATTGCCCCATTAGTGTACACAGCAGAAGGAAGGCATCTGCCATGTTCTTCCAACCCTCCCATCTAGTGACTTCCTAGTCCATCCTCTGCCTGAAAATATCATGACTTTGCACTCCATCACATTAATAATCTTTCCCGGCATCTACTTCCATCTCCTGGTAGTTAGCCACTCTGCTTGCAGATGTCAAAAAAAAATATCCGGAAGGCTACTGATTCGTGCAGAAAATAATACCTATACATAAAATACCCTTTCTTTGCAGTGGAGAGGAGGGGTTTACAAAAGTTAGAAAGCTGCACCTTCCATTACGTTTCTTTACAGGTACACTGCATTCAAAAAGTAAGGCAACTGCAATCACCGTGAAGGAGGAGGAGGAATCACTTTATTGAGCCTTAGACTGGTTTACGGAAGCAGTGTGGCCACCAGTTTAAGGCCGGCGGCAACGTTAGCAGCATGGGTGACCAGAAGTATCTGGACCTCTGGGTCCGAGCTGCCCAGCCCTCCCTCCAACTGCTCTTCATTAACTATGGGTGGAAAGCACATAATTCATCTTTCCTACTGTAACAATTATATCTTACATGACATTTTGCAAAGCAACGGAGATATGTGGCATACCTGCGGTTCACGCCTCATTTCCCGTAATATTCTTAGTGCAGATGCTTTTTTTTAAAGATAAAATTCACGCTGCAAAGCAGTTGAGCAAAGCAATGTTCAATTGCAAAGATGAACCGCAAGGTTGGTGAAAGGGACACATTGGCAATTTTTAACATGTTTAAAGGAGCCATGAAGAGAAAATACAACTTCGTTTAATTTGAAAGAACTAGGATTCAGTATCCCAATCAGTTCCATTAGAGCCACAAAAGATGTTTTTTTAACGAAAAAAAGCAAGAAGTATTTAAATACTTTCAAATTTTGCGCCACAGTGACGTGTTATGAGCAAGAATGACGTCATACGGGCAAACAATAAAATATAATTTTCAGTACGTTAACTGCACGTCAGCATTCAAGTGATGCGGTCAAATGGAACTAGAGGCCCCATTACAGACGTCCAGTCATGTGTCCTCGCGACAGGTCAGTTAGGCGGCCGCCAATCGCACAAACAAGGTTCCGTGACGTCATAGAAAAGTTGCGGGAAATTGGCTAGGGGGTCGCGACTGCTTCACACGTTTTCTTTAATATCTCCGTTATTTGTTCGAAGACTACGATGATATTGGTATCATTGTTATCGGGACTAAGCAGTCTTTCTAATAAACCTAACTTGTATTTTGTCTTCATGGCTCCTTTAAGGGGGAACATAGGTCTTTGATCAAAAACTTTATTTTTACAGTTATGATGATGAAAATTGGGGGACATGTGTATTTTTTCATTGACTGTGGATATAAAATTTGTATTTGTGTAAAACGACCATATACAAATTTATTTGGCATTTCTATTTGATTTTTTGACAGCTTTTGTAAAAAACAACTGAACAAGGAACCAGTGAACTGTGCACGAATGAAAGGGTGCAATAAGACTAACATCATCATTCTAGCTGGTCTGTAGCACAAGGTACGACCGTTTGAAGTTTGGGCTTGGAATGTGAGAACCAGAAAACTGGTTTTGCCTTTTAGGACCAAACTTCAAACGATTGTACCTTCTGCTACAGACCAGCTAGAATGATGATGTTAGTCTTATTGCACCCCTTCATTCGTGCACAGTTCACTGGTTCCTTGTTCAGTTGTTTTTTACAAAAGCTGTCAAAAAATCAAATAGAAATGCCAAATAAATTTGCATATGGTCGTTTTACACAAATACAAATTTTATATCCACAGTCAATGAAAAAATACACATGTCCCCCAATTTTCATCATAACTGTAAAAATAAACTCCTTTGGTTTAAGACCAGTGTGCCCTCTTAACCTGTTTCAAGCATCTGTCTCATTTCACTCACAAACGTCACCAACTGCCAGAGGCAGTTCATGTGAAGCGAGTGTACAGAGCTTGCTCCTTCGCATGCTTGCTTTCCACCAGATGCACTTGCTCGTTTGGTCACTTTTTTGCTTACTTGTTTTTTGGTTTTTTTTCAAGGTCACACACCCAAGAACAAAGAAAAGCTGCAGTATTTTAATGTGTTAAACACAAAACCTGAAGGCATGCCAATTTTAACAGCAGAGCTGCTTAACCTTAGCTTGGTCCTGTGGCATCCGTGGAAAAAATGAAAAAAGAAAGAAAAAAGACGCACGCACTGCCTCCTGGCGATGAGGCAGAGCATGAAAGCAGCATGCGTCAGCAAAGAATGGGAGGCACATGCTAGCCTCCTGGCCTAGCCTCGCAGCTGGGCTCAGCTCTACTCGGGGAACACGCGGCATAAAAGAATGTCGACTAGTGGAAGAAGAGAGATAGTAGGAATCAGCCGGCGGGCGCCCGTGGCTCAAAAAATTGGCGCCGCCTGCACAAGTGCCTTGCACTAGTGCAAGGCCCTGGTTCAGCCTTGCACTATCCAGTCTTGCACTAGTGGTGCAAGGCTGGATAAACGGTGGAGCTAAGGGTCGACGTGGCTTCTTCCGGTGTTGCCAGGTTTCGCTAGGCTTTGCTAAGTTTTGTTAGGCTTTGCGATGTTTTTGGGTGAGGCCAAGTTTAGCCAGACTTTACAAGGCCATTCTTGTCGGTCCCCCGCACTGGCAGGGGATCCCAGGGGTGAAGAAGCTAAGTTTTAACCCGCATCTCTGCTGTTTCTCCAGCTTTGCACCATTAGTGCAAGCTGCGTTAATTTTTTTCATCCCGCCGGGGCATTTTAATGAGCTTGGCATAAAGTCTAAAGACACTGCCAATTCTTCAATCCTCTAGGGTAAGCCAGAACTTCTCTTGCTTTGAGATGTGCCTGACTGGTGCCAGAACTGTAGCATGAAGGGTACATGATCTTCAGTAATTTATTATTACTACTACATGATAACCACTATTTGTTAAAAACGATACACCAAAAATATCATTAATGCAAGTTAGAATGCTACTACTTTATTGGATGATTTCAAGCAAGGCTAATAAGCATATGCCTGCAAACGGGTTTGAACTTTGAGAAAGGTAACTGGTTAGCGCCCTGACAAGTAAGCACTCTAGTGGACAGGAAAGGAAGATTTTCATTTCTGCCAAAATTCACACCCCGCCAAGTTTCAATCGCTTGGCGTGACAGTAACAAAAATCTCACTTGGGAATTTACATTTCCAGCACAGTTACGCTCACATTAACACACCCCAAAACGTCAATACCGATATCAAGAACACATCACACCGAAGGAAGCTGTTAGTCTTCATAAAATCATGTTTGAACTGTACTCGGTGACAACTTAAGAACGGCACCGGAAGTTGCCGCTGTGCCTTATCACCGTAGCCGGATGTTTCTCCGCGCGGCGCAAGTAGGTCGTTACTGGGAATATTTTGAACATGGCGTGAGCCGTTCCCGTGATTTTTTGGACTTAATATGCTTATAAACGACTCCAGTGACGACAAACAAACTGCATGAGACAAGGCAGACGATATCACGCATTCATAGCAAACCCCTTTCAAAACGCGCGCGCACTGACGTCACGGGTCCGGCGCTTTGGCGGAGTGATACACTACATGGGGTGGTGCCGTTCTTGAGTTGTAACCGGGTGTAGCATGCACAACTTATGCTCATCCAGATTGCATATCCCATCTGTCCTATTCAACTTGGAATTAAAATTTGGAACCTAAGCCTGTTCTACATGCTGCGAATTTCACCTGTGAATTCGTGGTTACGCCGCCACTCGTGCAGCAAAACAATCTAATCTCATTGCTGTGGCAAATTGTCAAATGTTTGGAACAGTCGAACGTCTCCTCTGGACACCGCTTATACAATTGGCAATTTGTCGCAGTTGTGAAAATAGGAAAAATAGATCGTTTTGCCGTGCAAGTGCTGCCGCAGCTGCCAATTTGTAGGCAATATTCGCACCATTAAGCCATTGCGTTCATTGTTGGGCTATCCCCGACACGACCGTAGTGGTCTGCTGTCAGGGTACACCCGCCTTGGGTGTTCAAGGCTAAATTTCACGATTTTTCCCACAAATGGGTAAAAAGTCCGGCCGTTCTGGTCTGGATTTTCCATCCACTTTCCAAACCGGAATGGCCGGAAAGTGGGTAAAAGGTCCAGACCACAAAGGGTTAAGAGCGGGCTTAAGGCATTGAAGCTACACATAGGGAGAAAAAAAAAAAAAAGTTAGTTTTTATAAATTGGAGGGTTTTACAAGCCAAAGCTTCCCAAGGACTATGAGGGGCAGTGTAGTGGAGGTCTCCGGCTTAATTTAGACCATACAGGAATCTTCAACTGGTGCTTGAATCTGACATGGGCACTTTTGTTGTTAAACTTCATCAGATATGAAGACAAACACAGGTTGCTTAAAGTGCGAGCCATGGCATGTACAATTGTTCCATAACTCCACCCCTCTTCCAATTTTCTGATGACTGTAGGGTTTAACGTGCCGACGCAACACAGGCGATAAGGTGAGCTGTAGTGGAGGGCGCCGGATTAATTTTGACCACCTGGGGATCTTAAACATGCGCCGAAATCTCACACACACGGGCGTCTTTTCCTTTTCGCCTCCATCAGAAAAGCGGCTGCCGCGGCCGGAGATCGAACCCGCGACCTCATGCTCAGCATCTTCCAATTTTCTAGTAAGGAAGAAAGGTCTCAATAACTGCTTTAGCAATGAAAAGCAAGCAATTTGGTTTATTTCAACAGCTTTCGGCCTATCAGTTAATGTGGTATAAACTGCAGTGCACTGTCTGCTAGTTCAACTTTCTGTCAACAGATGGCAGGCCAGCACACAATCACCGAAGCCAGGAGACAAATCAGGGTCACTTTACGAAACCTGGGTCCTACAAAATGTGCCGCAACATTTTGTATTTAAAAACCCTGTGTCCACCAGCTCACCTAAGGATGAAATGCGACACGCTGTCTTGCGGGGTGCCTTCAATCAGGCATTCGTGGCATGTGTTGTCTTCTTCTAGGACATCACGGACAGCATCAACATTCCCCTCGCACCTGGCAACCTTCATCAAAATTGCCAGCCTCTGGTGGCATATGTTCCACAGGATGCCCAGGTCCACTTTTTGGTCAGGATACAAAAGGTAGAACACCATCTAGAACGAAGCAGTTGCCGCGTTATTTGCTGCTTTTGCATGGTCGCTGCGACACAAGCTGATGCCCCGTTCAGATTACTAAGAGAACAGGCGTATTGTATGCTATACTCAAATGAAATTAGGGTTGCCACCTGCCCGGTTTTCGACCGGCCCGACCGGTTTTTTAGACAGCAGTCTTGTTGCCGGTCGTGCTTAGAACTGGCCGCCATTGGCCGGTTGTTCAGCCATCATGCCACAACTATTATTTCTTTTTGCCGTTTTATAAGCGTCACTTGAGCAACTGCAACGATAAATATGTGTCGACAAGCTGTGCAAAACACGCGAGCAGAGAAAATACGCGGGCGAGTGCACGAACTAACCACACAAAGCACGTGCGGTTACTTTTCGGTGCGGCCCATTCAGAGCAATAACCAAAATCTCAGTCACTTTCAGTACAAACATTATGTTGATTTCTCTCTACCAAAATGCTACAATAACGGGCATTGCATGTCAAAAAGACATAACGTATTTTTCCAGCAATAAATTCAACTTCCTATATGCCAAGCCCCTCCCGGCGGGCCATTTATTATTATTATTTTTTTTTTTCGGGGAACGGTGGCAACTCTACATGAAATGGTGCTTTGGGTAATTTGGTTGGCCTGGAGGTCAGTCGGCATTATTGTTTAGAAACACTATGATGTTCCCAACAAGAGCATGAATGTAATATAAACAAGTAGAAGTTGTACGAACTCTTAAATGTTTCTTCCTTAGTTCAGATAACTTTGTTTTGAAACCAATATTTACCCCTGCTCAATTGGATTTCCACAACGAATGAGAACAAGAAAGAAACACTGAAGGTTGCATGTTAGATTTAACCATTTCATTTGCAAAGAATTTGTAAAGAGACACAGCGATGGGCTCCTCCGCTGGGATTAAAGGATGGTAAAAAAAGGTAAGCATTTGTAAACTCTGAAGGCTGATGTGGAGACGTTTCATTCCCTTTTTGTTAAAAAGCGACTGAAAAAATTATTCCTTCAGGCTGAAGAATGGACAGCATGTCTATTCCGTCACCTGTCAGGCTTTATCTTGACTACTTTTAAACATATACATCCCACTAGCACTGCTTGCAAGCGCAGTGGAGAGTAAGCCCACTTGATGTTGGCTTTCCCTGCATAACACAGAAGAGCACCCATTCGGTGTTATTTTGAAGTTGGCACCAACCTCTCTCCTTCCTCACAGAAAGCACCACATGGAACGATCTCTGTGAGCAACGCGACAGGCGAGAGCATTACGTTATCTCTGTGGGAAACAGCGAAAAGTGACAAGACTGGGATGCTGCAGAGGCCCTTCAACGCCGACTTTTGCCACGCCCCTTAATTCCGGCCAAACAGCTTCATTTTACGGTCTGCTTCCTTTTTTGCGTGTTAGTTAAACGCTGGTCGCGTTCCTAAAACATGACCACTGTCCCCAAGTACGGTAGTGCATATTTTTCGCTACGCCCTTGGTTTTTCTTCTTGCATGGTTTTTTTTTTTCTTTTCCCCCGTACAGATATCGGCAATATTCCCGAGTTGAGTTGGGCATAAGCACAACGTAGCCCGCCCAGCAGAAAATGAGTTAGGTCAATGCACTTGTGCTGCCGAATCATTAATGAATAGCGCATGTGACGACGAAGGAATAAAGGAGATCGTCAAGAAACTTTCTGCTGGTCCAAGGTGGTTTATGTTCGGCATTTGTCAACTTAACTCGGTGTCATCAGATCTCTTCAATGACTTGGCTTTCGGATTTCTAATGCGTGCCCTTTATGAATTGCGGTGTTTACGCTTGATTATTTCCAATCGGCTATCTTAAAACTATTATCCATATCTACAATGATGTGCTTAACAGCAGCATGACATGAGCTGGTTTTAAAGCTTGCTGCGCGCAACCAGTCGTGCGTTCAACATGCAGAGGTAACAACTTTGAAATTTCCGTGCTTACGTTGGAACAGGAAGACACTAAGCAACCAAGTTACATTGCGGCGCAACCTAAAAATTGCCGTGATAATCCGTTCTTGCAGGTCACATATAGTCATTTTCTAACATTTTTTGTCGCCTATAACGTTTTGTAATACACTCTAACCGCATGTTAGCTGGTTGCCGTTGCCGCCGTCGGCTCGTTGGCTATCGACTGGCTTAGCCTGGCTCAAGATGGATTTGGCATTACTAGCGAAAGATGGCAGCACGTACCGAATTTCCGCCGTTGTCAAGTAGAGCTCGAAACTGAAAACCTGAACGCACTAAATGCGCGTTTCCCTTTTTAAACAATCAGCCAATCACATAATGGCATGACCAGCCATCTCACAATGATGTGCTTCATCACAGTGCTGCCTGGTTCGCGTGATTGTTTTGCATCCAGACGCAATGAAACAAAACAAAACACCCCTGCGCTGACTAACGTAACCCATACTTTAATCAGGGCTGGTTAGAGTTTATAGCGCCGCCGTTTACGTTGCGTTATCGAGAGTTGATAGTATGATGGCTAGAGTAACTTTTTCTTCCTCCATGGCTAGAGTGACGGCATAAATACTTGGGTTTATCGGTCGGAAGGGCTGTCGACGAGGGCCGAGCTCAAGGCATCTCGGAATGAAGACACCTCCTTGAAGTCTTTTCCCGATATAAATAAAACATTTATTCTCTCTACCAAGGAGAGAGAGAGAGAGAGAGAGAGAGAGAGAGAGAGAGAGAGAGAGAGAGAGAGAGAGAGAGAGAGAGAGAGAGAGAGAGAGAGAGAGAGAGAGAGAGAGAGATGTTACTGCGGCATCCTGAAGAGATCGATCAGCCCTACCAACGGCGGGACATGAAAATGCCCGATGCTGCGCTGCAGTCTCAATCGCATCTTATTATATGAAGGCGCATGAAGGTAGCTTTGTTGAATCAGACTGAACGGAAGCCTACCAGTAACTTAGGCAT
The DNA here is from genome assembly GCF_048455015.1 of Haemaphysalis longicornis. Taxonomy (NCBI): domain Eukaryota; kingdom Metazoa; phylum Arthropoda; class Arachnida; order Ixodida; family Ixodidae; genus Haemaphysalis; species Haemaphysalis longicornis. The sequence goes on from NW_027526225.1 coordinate 110,155,159, forward strand.
CAAGACAAAAAAAAAAATAGCTAGCGCACTGGTGGCTCCATTGTTTAGGATTGCTGGTTCCGCATTGTGGTAGCACACGATTTTTTCCTTTATTTTTTTTTTCCCATTTGAGGCCTAATACACCTTTTACTGCTCTTATCAGTTTTGTTCGAGTGCGCCCTCGCCCGATATTGTGTGAGAACTGAAAATTTGCACCCATCATTTTTCGTTAGCCTGCAACTTCCCTCAATATTCCATCAATACAACCACAACGAAAGTAGGACAAGGTTTATGGTGTGAAAAAGGGCGAAAAGTGACCACAGAGCGTTTTTTTTTTTTTTGCTGCAAATATCAGAGTCAACTAAAATAATCAAATTAATTGGCTGTCAGAAACTGATTTTAGTTACTTGATAGATTAGTCGCTTTTGTCAAACCTGTTCCTCAGACACTGCCAGCCTGTGTGCGTATCTTTTCCGCGAGCATGATCGGCGCAGTGAAGTAGGCATGTCGGAGAGGGAAGGAGAGGGAAAAGGAGATGGAAAACATGAAACGAGAAATCAAAGTAACAATAATAAAAACAAGGAGAAGAATTAAAAAGGGTAAACAAGGAGAATAATGTGAAATTAAATATAAACGAACTGCAGCATACCACTCATAAACCTCCGAACGTTTCGTTAATTGTTGTTTTTCTGGGGTAGGGGTGCACTGCAAAATTGCAGCTAGCGCTTTGCGACAGAAGAGAAGTCGTCATAAACCGAGCTAGCCAGGAAACATTTTGACAGAACCTCTCGTGTGTGCGCGTGTACACGAGCTGCCGATGGATTAGCATGAGACGGCAAAGACGGATTAGCTTGAATTAGTATTAATTCAAGCTCGCGGCTTTTGGCCCTCAACCGGGCGTCATTTGCTCATTTTCAAGACTATAGCTCATCATATTCGTTTAACTTATCCTCAAAAATCCCCTGGACGGAGGCTCGGCGTTTCTCACGCAGAAAAGTCGTAGCGCACCACGAACAGAAGCTCGTTCGAGCGATTGTACCATTGCAAGTGCTGTCAAAAAATCTTCATCATTTCCAGACATCCGACTGCTTCCGCCCACGTCGACTCGTGACAACCTGTCGTCCCACGTGCACGTATTTCACCTCCACGTTACGTTACCGTTCACGTCAGCCTGCGGAAGCGCGCGCGGACGAGGAAAGGGGACCGGCTGCGAGTGGAGAGGATAAACGCCGCGAGCGAGCAAAAGTGCCCGCCACCAATGCCACGGCCGGCCGTTTCATCCAGCTGCCCTTCGCCAAGGTCGTCTCCTCCATGGTCGTCTCCATTTATTCGTGCCTCCCTCGTCTCCGGTGTTCGCGCGTCTGGGGTCCTTTCGCAACATCTCATCCACGCCTCCGCCCGACGACATGGAAAGGCCGGCGATGAGTGAATACTTGCGAATCACCGGTTTATCGCGGCGGGGCAACAGAAAATGCTGCGTTGAACCTCAAATTACTCATCGGCCCGATGAGCCGTAATTACCCGCCGGTGTAACCACCAGATGTTACTTTCTTATTGCTACTTATTTCCTCTTTGAACGTCGAGCAATGCATTGGATGGGTGGGGGTGCTACACATACCCTGCGGCACTCAAATCTCCGTTGTGTTTCAATGGCAGCCAGAAAGTATGTGGGAGGGCACGCGAGTGCAAACAACATGATTCTGAGCACGAGGACGCGGGTTCGATTCCCGGCCGCGGCGGCCGCTTTCCTGATGGAGGTGAAAAGCAAAAACGCCCGTGTGCGAGATTTCGGCGCACGTTAAAGATCCCCAGGCGGTCAAAATTAATCCGGAGCCCTCCACCACGGTGCGCTTCACCACATGCGTTGCATCGGCGCGTTTAAACCGTATATCATAAATCAAATAAATCAAGACAACATGATTACAAGGCAAACTCGTGAACAAGATGTCACAATAACGAGAACTTTACCAGAAAATAGCTTTTTTTTTTTTTTTTTCAGCTAAACAGAAACGAGACCGTGATAATACGACGCATGCAGGAAATAAACGTTTATCGCTAACTTTAAGTTCATCAGCTCACTCACACATCGCACATCCGTGCACAAGCGCCCGGAACTGTGCGTTTTTAATCCCCGTCTCGTTTTGGCACAACTGTGGACTTCACTAAACGCCCGCGTGTTACGCTTTAAAAATTCGCATGTGGTCAAAATCATTCCGTAAGCCCTCCACTACAACGTGCGTCATAGCCCTGCTGGGTTTGCTTGGGCGCTTGAAACCCCCACTTTCTGGAACTATAAACTTGGCTTTTTTCAGACCTATACATAGCCTCGTTCAATGTTTTTCTGACAACAAAAACCAGCGCGTAAGCAACACCGCGGCAGCGCCAGTGTTGGCCAAAGCAAAAACAAACTTAGTTATGCCTCGCGGACGTGGGAATCACAAAGCTTCTTTTTTTAACCAGAATTAAGGGGTTATGAGAGAAACCATTGGTAAGTAATTATGTAAACGCAACAAACCTACCGTTAGGTGAAAGACAGGCCCGGGAAGCGTGATTTCGAGTTCCAAGCAAAAATAACATACAACAGGTTCTGAATTCATCTTTATACAGTCCCTTGACTCGAAGACTCTACCAAAGTCCAGCACTACCAGGGTAGGGGCAGAACAGAACTTGTCCAACCCACGTACACCAGATTTTGTTGTTGTCGTTGTTGTTGTCGTCGTCGTTGTTGTTGTTGTTGTTATTGTCGTCGTCGTCGTTCTTTTTGTCGTCGTTGTTGTTGTTGTTGTCGTCGTCGTCGTTGTTGTTGTGGTTGTTGTTGCTGTTGTTGTCGTTTTTGTTGTTGTTGTTGTTGTCGTCGTCGTCGTCGTTGTCGTTGTTGTTGATAAGTGTTTATTGTAGCGGAAGATCGTGTTGCGGGCTAGAACAAAATTTATAAACAGAAAGTGGATGTACGATGCACGCGGAAAGACAACTGGCGCAGTGTCCATATCTAAATCAATGCCATTCACATGCTGTAACAATTTTCTTTTAATGCGATGTTTATAGAGGCAGCCCACTTGATTCTCGTTGCTCCGTCTCTGAACAATCTGATATTTCATTAACCTTTCTGACAAATATATACGGCAATGAACGTCGTCCATACGGACTGCAACGGCCATGATAGGCAAAGAAGAAAAAGCTCGGTGAAGTCGAAATTACGACATCGAGGCTGAAAAAAATGGTGGTCTCAGTTTTATTCCCGAGCTTGTAAATCTATAAATACGTGCACCATGAAGCTCATTTGTTGTTTTTATGTTCACGTAGTCATAAAGGTTTGTGAAATGCGCAAAAATGGTCTAGGCTCAACAAAAAAAATTAATTGCCAGATGTACTAATTAACTGCCTCATTAATAAATCTGTTAATACTACTTGTACTTCAAGCTCTATTTTTTTGTTTGTCGGCTTATGGGACCCTAAAATTTAGGAAAACACACACAAAACACTGTTTTGCTCGAAATAAAAAAATCAGGGCTGAAGGGTTAAGTCTACGATAGCAGCCGATTTGCTTCTTCTTCACGGCCGCAACGACGTTTACTCCATGATTGTTACTATAAGTGCGAGCTTTTCTCGTTTTTTGGAAGTGATAGTCATTGAACATCACCATGGAGGGGTGAACGCTATGCAAGTGTTGCCACGCTTACGGCGAACACTGGAGTCTTTCTCGTTCCGAGCAAATGTTGCCACGATTACGGCGAATGCTGGACTTGTTTTTGGCCAATCTTGGCCAATCTCTCTGAGTGGGTATGCTAGGCATTTTCTTGGTATTTTTAGCTGCGGCCACGAATAATAACGATTTGCTAAACAGCTTCGCTGTTAAACCCTGCAACACTTTTTTCAGCTATTTTTGAAATCTTAAATGCATGCAAAACGTGGGCACCTAACACACGGTACTTAGATTAGGGGGTCGCAAAATACCTCAGCCAAAAATGACTGCTCTATGCCCATCAGATAATTTGTAAACTCGCTCAAAAGATTTTTCTCTCTTTGCCGGCCTTGACGTTCTTCGACGGCTCGAATTACGTCACTGAGGCCAAGTAGCGGCTGTCGGCCGGTTTTCCTTCAGTTGCAGCAATGAACGCTTTTCGATAGCAGCGTTAAAAAAAGTCAACAAAAACAAAGCAGAAATGGAAGGCGCATCTGGCGCGACGAGCAAATCGCGCAGTACCGCTCCGTGCTGGCGCGTTCCAGACGCGATGGAAAGAGTGAAAGTGCTTATCGGAAGTGTTGCAGGGTCCCTTTAAAAAGAGGGTGGATTTCTCTCTTCGGCGAATACGCCTGGGAGAACAAAGAACCGGGGCAGCTTAGACAGGATAATTAAAACGTTCCGATAACTGCGTGTCACTTGCCCTGCACACAGCTCAGTAGTGGCGCGGCTGACGTCTCCCACGTCACGCTTGGCGCTCTAAACCTTCAGATGTTTACGACATGCCCGTCTCGGGGCGAGGCGACCGTACATCCTTTCTCCGGATGACCCGGACGGCCTCACCGGTGCATTCAAGCGATGGGAACACAAACAGCCGCGTCGCGCCAAGCGCGCGCTATCGACACTTCCTGCAACCATACAGAGCCGCGACGGTTAAAACATCGTGAAGGCACAGTACTGCAGTGCGGAGAAGGAAAAAAAAAAAGAAACAAAACAAGCGTCCGTCTAGTGTCGTCAACGCATCGACGGTGCCCGTGACCCGTACAGCAGGTGTGAGGCTCTTTATCCTGTTTCTCCAGTTTTGTTTTATATTTCTGCCCGCGCGATCTGGAACCGACGATGTTTCAACATTTCGCCGGAAACACGTGCGTACTATTTCCCGTACATTCTCCCGTGGTGAGCTTCCTGTGTTAAGGAAATCCGTGACGCGTGCTCCGAGTACTGGGTTACAACTACGAATGGCCTACATTCGTAATTCATCAGTTGTCATCCTGGCTTCATTGGGTACCACCACGGAAATATCGTTGCAGTGGAAACTTCCCGCAGTGTCTCTAACAAGACATGTGGTCGTTCGCGCGGAAAAGAAGAAACACGGAAAAGTGCCTCGGTTATCGTCGGATGCGTCGACCAGAGAGCCGCGCAACGTCGAGTGAGCACAGGAAATGACACCAAATGGACGCAGAGAAACGGCTGCGTGAAATTTCCAAATACTACCCGTACGCACGCGTTCTCAAAGCAAAAGCTGGCAAATGGAGAACCGGCGAAAGCTATTCAGACGCGCTTAACACCGCCGTTCTTGCGTCCTTTCGTGAATGGCGCAACGGGGGTTGCGTTTCGGTCCAGGCGCCCGTCCACGCTTAGAAGGCTCGCATTCGCCCCACGCACCAACCACGGTCCATCGCCATGCGTATCATTCGCCAGCGGCGGCGATTGAGCGTCCACAAAATCAAACGACGAAGAAGATGGTCTGTGGCGGACGCCAGTACAGCCGCAAGCGGCCGAGGGGACTCCGCTGCGGGCCGCTGCTGGCCGGTGATGATGGCCGACCCCGTGTACAACCTTCTCCTCCTCCTGGTCATCGTAGCGGCCATCGTTTCAATTATCTTCTACACAACGCTGACAATCCTCCCTCGAGTAATCCTGGTCATGGGCCTCTTGGCCTGCATCTGGGGTGCCCTGGAAGGCATCTGGGGACAGGACCAGCTGGAGAACTTTTAAATTTCGCGCCAAGACGATTGCCTGGGACAGTCGAAGCGTGTTGCATGACATGTTCAGCGTGACGTCTTCTGTGGCCTGCGGAAAATTCAGTGCGCGGCATAACCAAACGGTGGCGTGTTCGGTGTGCCGCGGGATTCAAGACGTGTGGTGTGAGTGTGCGACGCGGGCAGTTCACACTTGCGACAAAATTGTCGCGTTTGTTCTTTTTCTTTTTTTCGGTGTGTGGTCTGGGACAATGCATGAACGCGTGCCTAGAAATCGCTGACAAAGCGTCGGGAGTGAAGAGAAGTTGTGATTTGCAAAAGACATCATCTGTGGCCAGCACCAAATTCGAATGTCCTTGATGTGACGTGTTCTCGGACGCCATGCCCTCGAGACGGGAGTCGATATGTCCGATATTCGAGCCTGTGGACAGGACGGAGTTGTTAACCGCAACGGTAAAGTACCTGGAGCCCATTTCGCACGGTTGCATGGTGTTACAGCCGGAAGCCGATGTGAAACTTGAGGAACGGTTGCGACCGGTTTATATGCATCGTGACACTTTATCAGCGAGTATTCCGAATGGTCATACACACACATGAAGACTATGGACACTCTCTCAATCGTTTGGGTGGTTCACCCTTCTCTCCCATCTGCAGAAACTGTGCTTCTACAGGTTGATTAGGCGAGGCCAACTTTCGAGGACATCCCGAAAGCTTCGAAAATCTGACACCACGTGGCGTTCCGAGGTGGAGACTTTTTCTTTTTTTTTTCTTTCCTTCTCCCCTACTCGGGAGGCCCGAAGCCGCTCTTACCAACGCGCCCCAAGGGTCCCCCTCTTTCCGGTGAAGCATGCCGAATTATCAAAAGAAGCAAATAGGAGGGTCGGGACGTGCACAAAACAGGGGGGTAAAGCGAGCTCCGAGACCGTACGAATCGTGGGCGCTGACATGATACAATTCTCATGGTTGCCAGATCAATTGTATTCAGCCTTCTAAAAACTTCTGCCGTAATTATTTAACTAAAACAAAGAACTGAAGCAAAATAGTTACAAATAATTGCCTCAGTAATTAAAACTAGCTTCATAAAAACTGTTTAGTGTAATTAAGCTCTAATAAGTGGAGAAAAAGTAAGTTCGTACTTCAATTTTGGTTTCGATTTTTTTAAGTGTGCTAGGAGGTGGCGAGGCCCTGGCGCCTGACTTGCGCAGTGTGTGTGTGCAGTCTCCGGCTCAGATCTGCGTGCGTGCAAAACGTATACAAGTTATACAACTCGGATGCACGCGCTGAGCAACTGCCTCCCCGGGCGCTTGCGAAGCCGTCATTCGTTTCTTCACGTTAAGCACCTTATCTATTGGCCCTGAACTGACGCCAGAACAGCGATTCCGATTTGACCTTGACTACCGAAAGTTTTGATTTGATTGTGGGGTTTAACGCGCCGACGCAACGCAGGCGATGAGGCGCGCCGTAGTGGAGGGCTCCGGATTAATTTTGACCACCTGGGGATCTTTATCGTGCGCCGAAATCTCGTACACACGGGCGTTTTTGCTTTTCGCCTCCATCAGAAAAGCGGCCGCCGCGGCCGGGAATCGAACCCGCGACCTCGTGCTCAGCAGCGCAACGCCTTAGCCACTGAGCCACCGCGGCGGGTGACTACCGCAAGTTCACTACAGGCTACGGAGTGGCAGCCAGCGATGGTTCCCGTTCGAAGAGAAATAAAAAGAGCTTTAATAATCGCTCGGTTCCAGTTGTTTTATTAATGGAACTTCTTACAGCCCTTCGTGCTTCGAACTTTCGCGCAATCGCTCGTGAAGGTAGAACGAAAAAATAGGTAACAAAATGCGGTTTCTTTTTTAATCAGTCACAATAAATCAACAAGTCAGTGTTGTCTTCTCACGCGCTCTGTGCGGTAAATTACTGCCCATTCAATACTCGCATTCAGTCCCGCAAGCTTTCCCTTTGAAGTGGTGGAAAGCAGCTAGAACTTGACGAATACAGACAGAAAGGAAAACGGGACACGCCGCGGACTGTATTCCGCATACTCCCTTGGCATGCATTCTTCCAGTCTGTTGGCCTGCGATCGACCGCGCTCTTTCGATCCTGTGCTTCGCCGCGACTCACCGGCAATACCAGCGTTGGCCCATGCGATGTTTTTTTTTGTGTGTGTGTGTGTAAATAAAGGTTTTACATTGAGCTAAAGCGACAGTTCACTTCACGTTGTTTGAAAAGCATTGAGCGACTCGCAAAATGTCACAGAATGGCAAAAAAAGCGGCACAGCGCAAACATGCACGGAGATCATACGGAGATTCATTTTTCTGTGCGCCCAGTACGGATCAGCAGACTCCTTGGCGTCCTCGCGCATGCGATCAGTCGCATTCGAGCTTGCGCGCAAGTGTTGTTTGAGCGTTGCCACATCTTGCTCAAATAGTCTCAGTACATATGAGTCACACGTACGCTAAACCGAAAACACGTCGGTTACCTACCCACAGGAGATAAACTACGCAATGCTGTTGATGCTGTCGACGCCGCCTACACAAAATCCGCCTGGCCAGCGGTCCGCCATGTTACAATTAATCCCGGCATGCTTTGCTAGCCGGACGCGGAAATGCCACAGTAGCACGTTGCCAGATTACAACCCATCGCTTTCGCCGTTTTTAGTAAGCAAAAACTCAGCTGGAAACCTTCAAATCGTTGTATCATGTCTGCCACCGTGTGTCGTACGGTTCCAATGCATTGGCTCAGCGGCGCGCTTTCCCTCTAGAGTATATTATCTCTATGGCACAAAAGGCCGTGCTCCTTTGTGCTCTTGGGGTCTCCACCATTCCTAAACATACAAGAAAACACGGCTGGGCGCTGGCGGGCCGCGCACGAGTGGGTGTCTTCGGTCCCGTGAATGCGACTTCTTACCTCTAGAGATGTAGCCGTTCTATGCTCCTTGCGCTGTAAAATATTTCAGCAGTGTGCCTGCGAGGGGCTGCAGCTGTACATATGTGTTGGAAGCAAGCGCTAACAGCAATTAACTGCACTTCTCCATGCGTTTTAACGTTGTAAATATTCAGGGAGTGGTCTACAGTAAAATTATTATTCAAAGGCTTGTGTTTAGAATTGTGTACAGTCATCGCTACTGAACATTTTAGGTGAGGCGTTGCTGACGGTTTTTTACTTCGCGGGCAACTTTAGCTCGGGAAAAATTATGTCATATTATCTCGGGAAAAATTATGGTGTGACCTGGCAGATCTCTCATCACGGCGAGTTCATATACTTGTCGTAATTAGGTGGGACACAGTGAAACAGTAAACGTTGGGGAATTCTCATCCCGTCTACGGGATGAGAATGGTTACAGAAAATGGCTGTAACTCTTGTTGTGCTGAAGAGACCCCGAAGCATATTAATGAAGTCTGACTGCTCAGGAGGCTACATGTTCATGTATAGTTTTATCTTAGGCGATATCGCGCGCGGGTAATTATGAGTCACAGTTTTAACACAAAGAACATGAAGCCGCTGCCCCTAAGACATTCCATTAGCGTGCTGAAAACCGGTCGCGGAATAAATGGTCCCGGAACAAATGGTCCCGGAACTAATGGCCCCGGAACTTATGGTCCCGGAACTAATGGTCCCGGAACAAATGGTCCCAACTTCAAACTAGGAAGAAATGGTCCCACCACCACTGCTCCTATGCATGAGCGCCTGTATGAGGGAAGGAAGGGGTCAATGTGTTTATGTTTATATGTTTGTATTTGTGCACAATATATTTTGCAGCTGTTGATATATAATATATTTGGTAAGGTTGAATTTACTTGAGTGAAATGCGGTATACAGTTTTTTTGTCGCACATGTACGTCCTCGCGTGATTCCTTTGCACGCCTTTTTTTTTTTGGTTATTCCGAATACCAGGCAAACCAGTGGCAGTCACTTCAATCAAAATCAGCTGTACTGGGCAGCCCAGGGCCGGTGTTTGAAGCGAATACAATAACGGGCTGCCACAATTTTCTTATTTAGTGGCTCTAAGTGCACTCGCTTCGGTAACAAATTTCTTTGCTTTAGATGGCCCTCATTGCCCTCTTTAGAACAAATCGACCATGGTGCTGACTGTCGCGACAGCCTGGCTTGACCAGTGGCTCAGCCGATGCTCGCGATCAGACGTCCGCATGTCTGGAGACTGTGCCTCTCACCAATCTCGCTTACTAGCGGCGTCCCGCTACAGGTGCGACTTCCTGGAACACGGCTGGACTCAGAAACTATCTTCTTAAACGGGAAGGGAGCGTTAAGTCTGGCCGTGCCTGCGAATAGTTGCGGTGACTGAGAAAACTTATGAGGGGGAGGGAGGGGGCAGAGAACTCACTAAGCACGCACCCGTGAAGTGCTTGCTCACAAGAAACTAATAGCGCTTCTTTCTGAGGCATGCCTCTACGTATTCTGTAAATCATGGATGGAGCCGCATGTTTCCCACGTGGCTTATTCTTCCCTTGTGTTTGCACGTAGCACATTCATTGGTTATATAGTGACAAGGCAGATAATTGAAATAGCGATGTTTTGATAACCCAAAAAGTCGAAAACATCAAAAATGAAAACATTACAAAAATCGAATAACTGAAGAGAGAGAGAGAGAAGTGATAAATAACAATATTCGTCTTCAACGTATAAAAAACGCGAACAGAAAAATAAAAAAGGCCGGAGAAAAACGGCGTAAATACGAATAAAAAAATTCCCCAAACGGGCCAATAGTGTAATGCCCTGCACTAGCACAAAAATGCATGGTTGGCATAAATACCGTGTTTAATCGGTATAATATATAATAATAATAGCGTAAATTAATAGCGTATAATAATAGCGTAAATTAAGATAACCGGTTTAATGGAATGTGAAAATCAAAGAAAACAAAAAAATAAAGAAGTAAGGAAATAAAAACTGCACTCCAGGAAGATACAACAAATTTGAACAGAGAACCCACGTGGAGTTTTATAGAATCATTTTGCCCGAAGAGGTCCCTGGGACCATTTGTTCCGGGACCATAAGTTCCGGGACCATTTGTTCCTACTTTCGAGTTGGGACCATTAGTTCCGGGACCATAAGTTCCGGGGCCATTTGTTCCGGGACCATTTGTTCCGGGACCATTTGTTCCTACACCCGCTGAAAACACCGTAAAACAGACAGCCTCATGTTTGTCTGCTTGAATAAAACTGCAGGCTTTTCAAATTTGATTACTATATTGAACAGAAGAATAGCTTAAATCGCAAACAACAATCGTGTCGTGTTCCTTGTGCTCGTTCGGACTACGTCCGGTCAATACGCTCGCAAACAAGATACAATCGACTCCCGACAATTAAAAGTCGCTTAGTTAGAATTTTCGGTTAACTTGAAGCCAAAACCAATTTTGTCGGTAATTTGGGAAGTATTTTGAATAAAAACATACAGGTATCAGTCATTTCTCGAGGAAATTCAAATTTTTCGGCGTCAAAACACCACCGTGATGTGTTATGTCGGCGCCCTCGCAACTGAGGCCGCCCGCAGCCATGCAGTTCACTTGAAACTCGCGCCAGCGTTCGCATGTCTACGTTCTTTCTAGTTTCCTGGCTGCACACAACTCCGTGTAAGCATTTGGGTGGTGTAGGCTTCAGACTTCAACTTTAGCGATAAGCCTTCACACTCAGGACAAACCATGTCGTGCGCTTGTATTGGCAAGGAAAGTCGAGGTTGTGACCAAAATCAAGAAGGAAGACGTGTAGCGTAGTTATGGCATTGCTCTCATTGTGCTTTCTGTTTCATTGATTGATTGATTATGAGGTTAACGCTCCGACGCAACACAGCCAGTGAGGCGTGCTGCAGTGGAGGATTAATTTATACAACCTGGAAATCTTTAACGTGTGCCGAAATCGCGAATACATGGGCGTTTTCACTTCTCGCTTCCATCGGAAAAGCGGCCGCCGCGGCTGGTAATCGACCCCGCGTCCCTGGGCTCAGCAGCACAACGCCATAGCCACGGCGGGATTCTGTTTGTTTGAGAGTTTTGTTAGTTCGAAGCTTTGTACGGTCCACATGGAGTTCGTATTAGTAGGAGTCAACTGTATTGCGAAATTGCAATTCGAAGCGCTTTTGTAACTCATTTCGTAGAATCATTTTCATTAATATCTAACAGCCTAGCTGTCTGATCAGCTGAGCAGGAGTAATGGTCAGTTTTTATACGAAGGTTCCGTATTTTGGTACCAACTGTGCGCATCGCTGTCGAAGTTGTTCATTTTTGCTTTCTGAGTTTATAAAGCGAAGCTTCAGAAAGGTTCACATATTCGAGCAAATATTCAACGAATAAACACGTTTTTGGCAATGCTGCACAACCAACCCCTGGCCTAACTTATCGCAGGATTGCGAACAAGAGCATCTGTAATAAATAGGTTCGTATACTAAGTCCGAATCAAAAGGTCCGCGGGACGCGTCTTTGAGACCCCTGCCTCAGAGGAATAGATCAGGAGGCCGGCGGGCCGGGAACGGCTAGCGGGGCTCCGGCCGTGATTGGGGTCAAGATGACGACGTAGGCCACGTCTGAAGCAGTATTGTACAGAACGGCGTTACTTGCAAGGCCGAACGTCTGTGCACCGAAATGTCCGCACCGAAACGTCCTGCACCGAAATGTGTGGATCCCCGGCGGAGCTTACGCGGCGTTCGATGGAGGAATAGCGCAGCCACGGGAATGCTTTTCACCTTTCATCGTTTCTCTGGAATGGCCAGGATGCTCGTCTGGCCGATAGAATTGTTCCCTGCCGAGGAAAGGTTGTTGGAAAAAACTGTATGGCGTGGGGTGCCGACGGGGGAGTTGCGCTCGCTGTGAGGTCATTCGAAGTGTCGATTGATTGATTATAGAATTTAACGCGCCGGCGCAACGCAGGCGATGAGGCGCGCCGTAGTGGAGGGCTCCGGATTAATTTTGACCGCCTGGGGATCTTTAACGTGCGCCGAAATCTCGTACACACGGACGTTTTTGCTTTTCGCCTCCATCAGAAAAGCAGCCGCCGCGGCTGGTGATCGAACCCGCGACGTCGTGCTCAGCAGCGCAACTTCTTAGCCACTGAGCCACCGCGGCGGGTTCATCGGAAGTGTCACCGGCTATGAATAGGGCTGGGCGCTCCGCAGTGTCTCGGTATGCTGTACTGCTCAAAGTTAGAGTAGGCATGCAGTTCGTCACGGCGCGGTCTGGGGGTCGACGGGAATGGGTCGAAGGGAGTGCCAGGACCTTTTGTATTGCACGCGTCGTGTTGACAAAGGACAGGAATTTCGTCATTGTTGGGCATACTTTTGTCGCATGCTGTGGACAATACCTGAGAGAGGCCGCTGGAACGTGGACGGCCAGCGTTCAGAGTTACTTTAGTTGGTCGGTTTCAACCTGTGCTTTTATTTCCTGTGCTTTTCCCTTATGCGTATTTCTAACCACAGCAACTGATTTGTGCGTCGAGTCAACATATTTGGTTATTTTCGGTTGTTTACTTTATCTACTACACTGATTGTGTTCGGTACACTTTGTAATTCTTGCGCGTAGATTTCATGTGTGACTTCAGTGCTGACTTTTATTTTTTTATTTTCCTTGACTAAAACTTGTATTGTGAACCTTGCAGCCATTACTTGTTCTGTTATGTTTTGTTACTCGCAAATTTGTGCTGCATGATCTGCAAAGCTTACTCAATTACTCTTACAAAAAGCTTACTCAAAGCTTACCCCCTTACTCAATTCCCTGTGCAGGGCCTGTAAGGCATTTTAGCTCCTTTCGACACAGTTCTTTATGCAAGAATTTTAATTATGTGCCTGCATGTAACTTTTTATTTGCACATCTCAACGCAGTAACCTTACTGCGCATTCGTAAAACCGAAGTTGAAAGTGCCATATGTGTTGCATCCATAATAGACGAGCACCAAAATCGCAGTTAGACATGTCTGGAGTTTTTCCGGTTCTCCCCGAAAAAATTTGTCTAGGCGCGTTTCTGTGGATCCATTTTACCTCAAGATAATCTGCTGCCGGCAAGGCTCCTATTCGTATAATATACGTAGTTTGGTGTGAGTTTTAAATTTCACACTTTATTTCGCCTCGGGATTATCCGACACCACACTTTTATTTAAAAAATGAAATGTAACGTTAATGTAACGACACGTTCCAATGTTCGAAGTGGAGCTGGAACGCGTGCCTTTCGCAATAAAGGAACTTGTAACGGTAACTCGTTTCAAAATTGGGAAGGAACGAGGAACGAGCTTTCTTTCCTGTTTTAGAGTAACGTGTAAAACACTGGTCTGAAGTATATTTGCTGACTTTACTGCATGATCAATAAATATTTCTTCCAGTCGATCTTGAAAAAAAAAACATAAAATGAATACAACATAATCGAGGAACGAGTCTCAATAAAGAATGACAGGAGAAATCGTTTCAAGGAAGTCGAAAGCATTTATATTAGGCGGTGTTTATACGCCGTCCGACAGTATTGTAAGCCCTCCACTGAAGCGCGCCCACCGGCGTTGTTTCGATGAAAAATGTCCCGCCTGGATGTAGTGCCTAGAATGCACTAGGCACTGTAGTCTGGCACTGCTTCGCCTTCCATTAACGCACCTAAGGTGAACGAATCTAACATAACCTAACGAACAGAAAAAAATTGAAGACACCGAAAACTAACCTGAGCTGCGAAAATTACAATAAAATATGAAGATGTAAAAAATAATAAGCAGAGAACCGACAAAGACTCCTGGGTTATAAGGTTAAATGTAACTTTTTTCTAGTACCGGTCCTCCAAGCAGCCGCCACGGCGAACTGAAATTAGTCGTAAGGCACTTCCCCCCAAAGTCGGGCTTTCGCAGAACCTGTGCACAAGATATCTTCGGCCTGCAGTGCCTCCCGCACCCACGCGTCACCTGCGCTATTCACGTGAATGTAGCAGGCGCACGCTCGCGTGACCAATCTGCAGTGGCCGGAGCGCCCCTTTTTCTTCACTTTTTTTCTTTTTTCATTTTCGTTGCTCTCTCACTGGTAACCAAGTGATCGCAGGGTGGTCAGCCTCAAAAATTTTCGCCCCTTTCTTTTGAACGCCTTTTTTGTGTGCACGTACGGATTCGCTGGGAACTGTCCGAAAAGAGGAAACAAAAACGTGCAGCCCTAGGTAGCATAACCGCTCCCTAAGCAGCAAGCTGAGGGGCGCCTTTTTGTTTATTTCACCTGAGGCTACTGCCAAGAATGGCGTACCGGCAGTCCGCGCATGCGCAGATCGCTACTGGTAAAAGGTCCATTAGCCAGTGTTTAAGGTGTGGTAATGTATTTTTATGTAGTTTTCTCTAAATGAGCTTCACAAACATTCGGTTACCTGAAAAAAACGCAGAAAATCGTATGAAAAGATTTATGTAGGCTGGACTGTCACACTAAAATGAATTTGCAAACACTGTTGTCACTAGCTTTTTCACAGACAAGCCTATAAGATATTGTCGTGGAGGAAAAACGGTCCTTTTTGGAAACAGCTGTTCAAGCTCCTACGGGTTGTGCTCGCAAATACCACTCATTCCCGCATTAGGGCTTTCTGGTTGCACGCGTACTTCCATTTCATTTTAATTCTTCGCCCAAGCCTTCACCCATTCCCTCCCCACCCTCGTCTTACGGTTTCAATCTCCCCCGGATTCCTTTTCCACTCATATTCTTTTCGGTTTCCCTTGAAAACCTTACAGGCCTCTGAAGCCTCACTGCATTGATGCAAGAAAAAGCTATACGGTCACCATGAGCTCACACAACCTCAACTACGCAACAAAAAACCACCCGAACTTGAATCCGCTGAGGACACAATGTCCAGGTATCGTTGGCGCCTGTCCACCCATCGAGGAACAAGCTTGCTGGCTACACCTTTTCGCGCGTGGGGTCTTGCCGACTGCGCCTCCCCTCCAGGAATCGCTCTTTTTTCGCCTTCCGTCGCCCCACCGGAAATTACCTCTTCAAGTCGTGCATATCATAGACACCCCAGATAAACATCGCTTTCTTCCATTATAAAAAGGAAAAAAATTGAATAGGCTGGTTTGGCGAGAGCTGAGACAGTCGTCTTCATGAGAAAAACAAGTGACACACCCCTCTGTTTACCAAGGCGGCTGGTAGATGAATAGGAGAAAGCCTGAAAATTACCAATAAATATAGTTATCAAATGAACTAGAAGTGTGCTCGGAATTGCGATTTCATAATACCTTCTTATTGAATGTATTGACTGGGCTCACTCTAAGCGTGTGTGTAAGGAGTAGAACAACCTTTACCACTGTGATGCTAATGAATTGTTTCAGGAGGAGCGGCTTTGTGTTCCTTGTATTAAAACTGCGAGTGGCAATTACTCATAATATCGATTGGGATAAAACTTCCTGCGATTATATAGCCGCTTGATCCGTCTAGCGTCATTCATTCGTTTCAGAGTAATTACGATAAGTAAAGAAACTGCGCGGGGCGTAGTGACATAGCAATCCTATCGCACCGTGATTTCTTCCCGAGATACAGAACTACAGAACCTTCGTAGGAATGTTGGCTTCGTCGGAAAGCATATTCTGCTGAACGATCCCGCTTACGGGCCGCGACAAGAGGAAATGAAGTCGAGTGAGCCATATACAGCTTCCCGCAAAATAAAGATCACTGCAACCTAATTCTCACGTAAAACATAATAATTGCAATTGTTGATCGACTCATCAATCAATCATTTAAATTATTTGACTAATTAAAATGTTTGATTGATTGATTGATTGATTGATTGATTGATTGATTGATTGATTGATTGATTGATTGATTGATTGATTGATTGATTGATTGATTGATTGATTGATTGATTGATTGATTGATTGATTGATCAAAACGTTGCTATTCGGATATAGGGAAAATTCCCCTTGATTAATAAAATGCCGTCGGGGTCGAAGCCCCTTAGGGGGTCGGGCTGTCGGCGTCCCGTGTCATGGTTAAAAATCCAACTGCGCGCAAATTAACGAGGACGTGAAAACACTGAAAACACCACAAGCGATGAAGACACCACAAGCGATGCTGCGCTTGTGGTGTCTTCAGTGTTTTCACGTCCTCGTTAATTTGCGCGCAGTTGGATTTTTAAGATGCGTCAATACCAACTTGCCCAACTTTCGACCCTTTTACAGTGTCATCGTTGTCGTCGTATCATGTAGTCATGGCACTAAAACACCGGGACACTCGTTTTCCAATTCCTCGCGCTAGAACGTAACGCATACTAAACGAACGCACCGGGACACTCGGGATCAACGCTTCGCGCCAGAACGTTTTATCTCCGTCGTCAAAAACTCCTACTAAAAAACACACCGTGACACTCGCTTTCCAACGACTCGCGCTAGGACGCTTCGTGCTTCAAAGACACGAGACTTACAGCAAAGCTGTATATCATACCCCCGAACGGTTTCATCTCCGTGGGCAAAACCGCCAAGCCGCCGAGAATACACATAGAGTCGTACACCCTTCGCCCCTCCGCAGGTTTCACGTTAGTGAAGATGGCGCGGGACTAGTTTGCTAATCATGCGCAGGTCCAACCTTCGACTCCGCGTCCTTTAAATGTACGTGTACAGAATATAACTTGCAGAAACGGCCTCTACAGAAGGTTTTGTACCGAAAAGCCTTCGTCCAAACGTTTAAATGTTCGATGAAACGGCCGCCGGGAGTTCGATAAAATGGCGTTTGATAAATTGCCGGGAACAATTTCGCAATCCGCCCACCTGCTCTCTCCCTTTTTTATTTGTCAGGGTTATTTTTCCCGTGAGTGCGCGTTAAGTAGTTTTAAATATTTCCCGAAGGTAATTTGAAAAATCTCCAGTTGCTGCCCCAGTATCGCGACACAAGGAAGAAATCGAGAAGCTCGCTCTGGGAATTCGAAAACTTTAGGGGGGCGAGGAACCAACAATTTAGGCTCTGCAGGGCTGAAATTTTACCTGTGAGTGCGCTTTAAGTAGTTTTAGGTATTTCGCGAAGGCCTTTTTAAAAATCTTTCTGTGCAGCACTAGTATAACCGCTAGTATTGCGAAACAAATGAGAAATCAAGGGCCCCGGTTGGAAAACTTTAGGTGTGTGAGGAACCGGTAATTAATGCTTTACACTGCTCTAATTTTCGCCGCGAGTGCGCTTTAAGTAATTCTAGGTATTTCAAGAAGGCCTTTTGAAAAACCTGCTTCCGTTCGAGAGCTACGATTTTTTTTTGCTCCCTCCCATTCAGTTACGCTCGCCGTCGACGGCGGCCGCCGAGGAGGGCGCTAGGCGTCTTCGGAGGCGCGTGTCCCCGAAAGTTGGGGATGCAGTGCGCAGCGGAGTGGGCGAAATTGAGCCAGTAGAAGTTTCACGAAATCCAACTTGTATCGAAACAGATGATGTTGATGCCCCTGCAAGAAAGCAACGAGACTTTTGAAAGACTGGACACCTGCTTCGAGATTATTTTTCGTTAGTCGTGACTTTGAGAAGTATGCCCGAGTTGCGCCGGTTACTGAACGAGTTTTGTGAAGTGTAACAGGATGGATGCGCAGTACTACGACGCCGCTTGTAGCCCGCCTGTCATGCGGCTTCAGAGCGAAATCACACGCGTCACAGTGAACACTAAGAGAGCATATTTCCAAACAATTTAGACGCCGCAGCATGGAGTGTAACTTGATACGTCTTAACCGTTCCTGTACGAAGCGCTTAAACCACTGGTTTTATTTTAGGATATCACTGTGATGACCCCTGCGCCGTATTTGTGTATGAAAATTCGCGGCAGATTTCTCTGTCGTCTAAGCTGACGGCCGTTTGACACAATAAATTTGAAGGCACGGGTTTCTTTCTAAAAGACTTCATAACTTCCTACCGAAATGATGGAAGTTAACAACAGAGACGTAAGTATAAAAAAAGGCACAAACATGCCTTATTACCTCGTCCAAGCATTCACGATATAGCAAGTTTACATCTGGTACGTTTCAACCACCTTTTGTCTTGAAGAGTTTGTCCTCAGTAATTTTCATCCTTTTGTCCACGTCGTTCACGCTGCTTTCCGGGAGCGTGCCGCGACATGGTGTAAAACACAGCCGTACACACTAGAAGAGATAGTCCCAGCCTGGTGTATGAAGGCAGCTTATCTGGTCCGGATGCCATGAAGACAAAATCCAACTTTGCTCAATCTGAAATAACTAGCCTTCGGTAACTCACTCAGATACTTTCCTGCCACTAAAGACCTTCAAACCAGAAAAAAATGCAAGAAATAATGAAAATCTTTCAAATTTTGCGCCATAGTGACGTAATACAGGCAGGAGTGACGTATCATGAGCCAGCACTAAAAACATGGTTACAAGTGTTCAACTGCACGTTAGCACGGAAGTGACACGACCAAACGGTACTAGAGGCCCCGCTACAATCTCCAGTCGTGTTTCTTGGTGGTGGCGTAGGCCAGTAGGTGCCAGTTGCACAAGATTGTGTGACGTCACAGAGAAAATGTGACGTCATAGAGTAGCTAGGGAGCCACCACTGGTTCATCTGTTTTCCTTAGTATCTCCGTTATTTGTCCGAGGTTCGCAATAAAATTAGTATCGTTGTTATCGGGATCACTCTTTTTATTAAGGCTGTGTCTAGCGTTCCGTCCAGACGGAACGATATACAAGTGCTAAAGTTCCGTCCAGACGGAACGGAGCTCTGCGGGTTATCCTTCCGTCCAGACGGAATACAAATGAGAGCTTAGCGTTCCGTCCAGACGGAGCCGGCGTGAAATTTGTACAGTTCCGTCCAGACGAAAGCAAAACCGGATGATTAGACGCCATGCTCACTGTTCAGATTTGGTGGAGAGGGTGAGCCTCCGACAATGGCGCTCTTGTACCGGGTTCGATTCCCCTCGGACATGCTTTTTTTTTTTTTTTTGCGCGCGGTTGTGCCAGCGTTTAGTAACAGCTAACTTCGAGAGCAGTCGGTCTTGATTTTGCACTCAACCGGCCGCTCCGCTACCGCTCACTAGAGCCAAGGCCGACGTATCCATCGCCAGAGTTCCGATCTTTTGTAGTTCGTAATGGTGATTACTAATTACGGTTATTCTTGCGAGTCAATGAGCGGAAGGGGGTCGTTCGGCTGGGTAAATATCAAGAAAGACTGGTCACGCTGCTCGTTGTGAAGTGGGCGTGGTCGAGCTTGGCGGTTCGTTTGACGGCCGATCATCTCATTGAGAGTGATTATAAATCAAATGTGACTCTGGCTAGTCAATGAGCGGAAGTGGTTTTACCGGTTGGGTAAAAATTGACAAAGGCGATCGGACTAATAACCTAGTTACACGGGCACAGTTCACCACGGTCAAGCGAACCGCAGTTTGCTGCGTTACACGACAAACGAAACTGCGGTTACCCCGCTAACCGTGGTTAATGCACACTGAGCACGGCCACCTCAGTTCGGTCACGCTAACCGCAGTTCCCGCAGCCGCAGTGCTCAAAATCGCGCAAGTCAGGTGGGATGCAAGTTGCGGCGCATCAGCGCAGGTGAAAAAAAAAAAAATAAAAATAAAAAGAACCTGGCGTTCGGAGCTCTGAGACGAAGGTTCTCAAATAGCGGGCGCCCCAAAGCTGCCCCCCAAAGGCGCTTGCGTTCTTCGCGTCGCTCTCGCAGTCAGCGCGACTGCCAGTCATCAGCGGCTCGTTTCCCGGTCAACCCGATCAACTACGACAAAAGCCGTGCTAAATTTGTCAATTCTGCGCGTCGTTCGCCAAAGCAGGCAATCATGGTGCGTTTTCAGCGCTCGGAAACGATCGGCGTGCACGTCGGCCGTGCCTGCAAGCATGCCGGCGTGCCTGCCCGCACGGAACTGAAACCGGCTCGAACCGGCACAGACCACGGCAGCAACAGCTTGTCGCCGCTCTTCGAAATCAATCTGATCGCGGAAAAGAAGTTCCACATGCGAGAAAGTGGATGTTAGTGTGGTGAAAAATTGTGAAAGAAAAATCGCAGTTGTAGAGATAGCGGCGGATCGGCGGTCAAATATCCACCGCGACGCTAAGCCTAAAGTTCCCAACACCCAGCAAACGCGAGAAAACCAAGCCGGTTGCGAGCTGTTGTGGAAGCCCCTCTCCTAAATCTCGCCGCGCGCGAGTGCGTTGCGTTTGGATCTGAAGCGACTAGTGTTTTAACGATATTTCCTTTTGTCTACACTGCTTCCATTGTGATTTTTATTGTGAAGTTAAAAGTGTGAAAATTTATTTTTGTTACGCTCATTCTGCAGCCTTTCTACAGCAGCCCGAGATGCCATTCATGTCCTTCCACTACCCAAACATATGCACCCCGTCTACAACGTAGGTCGCCGCCAACATCGCGCACGCCTACTCCTCAAAAAGTACGGCGCCGACCCCGATACCTACTACACTGACGCAGCCCCATACCGCACATACCCGGCCCATGCCACAGCAGTAATCCACACAACCAACATCATCACAGCTTCTGCCACAATACCAACCACATCCATTGATACCGCAGAGGAGGCTGCAATCGCTTTGGCCATCACCAATGCACCCTCATCGGACATCACAGTGCTGACCGACTCCCAGTCCGCTTGCCGCCGCTACGCCACGGGACGCATCACTCGCATCAGTTCCAACATCCTAGCACGCCGACCGTCGCTCCCAACGACCCGTATAGTGTGGATCCCTGGCCACACATCTCTTCCTGGGAACGAGGTGGCACACGCCACCGCCCGCGAACTCACTTACCGGGCATTCCCAGGAGAGACCAACGACGTACCGGCCCACGAAGACCTAACCCTCCACCCCCTGCCCCCAACGTACTCCGACATCTTAGCCCACTACCGGAACTCCCGACGACTCTATCCCCCCCCCCCACACCCCTCCCTCACAACCGCCGACGCCCGCATATGGCGGCGCCTACAAACACAGACGTACCACAATCACACTCGCCTTCATTATGTCTCCCCCACCCTCTACCCATTCAACTGCCCATACTGCAACTCTCCCAACACCACCAGCCACCTAGTTTGGACATGTCCGTCCAATCCCCCCCTCCCTACTCCCCTCTCCCCCTCTCCTGAGCATTGGGAGCGCGCGCTGCGCTGCAGCCAGTTCGAAGAACAGGAAGCCCTGATTCTCCGGGCGAAGACTGCAGCCACAGCCCGCGGCCTACCGGAATAGGATGGCCACCCAGTGCTCCACTTTTTAACCCAACTCCCTTCCCCTCTTTTCTTAATAAACGTTTTCAACAACAACGCTCACAACCAAGTGACCGCGGTCACCCCACTTAAAATTTCGCGTGTAACAGCCAAAACCGCAGTTTGCGATAACCGCGGTTAAGGTTTAGTAACCACGGTTAGACTTAACTGGGGTTACTTCCGCCGAGTTAACTCTAACTCTGTCAAACGGAACTCCAAGCCGCTACCTCGACCACGCCCGCTTCACAACAAGCAGCGAGAGCAGTCTTTCTTGACATTTACCCAGCCGAATGAACCACTTCCGCTCATTTACTAGCCAGAATAACCGTTAATTAGTGATCACTATTACGAACTACAGATGATCGGAACTCTGGCGATGGATACGTCGGTCTTGGCTCTAGTGAGCGGTAGCGGAGCGGCCGGTTGAGTGCAAAATCAAGACCGACTGCTCTCGAAGTTAGCTGTTACTAAACGCTGGCACAACCACGGAAAAAAATAAATAATGCATGTCCAAGGAGAATCGAACCCGGTACAAGAGTGCCATTGTCGGAGGCGCACCCTCTACACCAAATCTGAATTTTTTTTTTTGTAACAGTAACTTTATTTACAAATATACATACAGGGCCACAAGAAGTGGTTACAGAGGTTTCAGAGAACAGTGCAACATCCCTTGCTCACACAGACAAATAATCGCGTTCGGGAACTGAACAAGCCAAGACAAGATTCAGCGTGTTTCGCCAGGGAAGTGGAAAATATTCGTAGACAGTGCCAGCAAAGCCACGCAGTGCTGGCGTGGTTCCTATTAGAAACACTTACAAATGGGCGATGGTGTCATTTGTTTACAGTATACGGTAATGTAATAGGGACGAGGGGTTGGGCGTAGAAGTCGTTAGTGGGCAGAAGTGGCCCATGGTGCTGTCCCGCTTCCGACCCTCAGATCAAGTCCCATCTCCTTTGCTGTTCTACCTTAAACTCCGTTAGGGCTCGTGAGCCCCGCGCCAGTGAGTCGCGAAGTTCAGTGTCTGAATCGGGCCCGTCGAGGGCGGCCACTGCCCACTGCGCCTTCTGTACAAAGTGCCTCCACGCTGGCCACGGGTTTTCGGCACATTCAACCACGTCGACTCTCGCCCTCCATAGCGAGTGGAGACCTATGACGTGGACGCAGTCACGGAGGAGCGGGTGCTCCGAGGCCGCCTTCAAGAACCTCAAGTTCATCCAGGTGAGCTGCCAGTACGTGTCGAAAGAGCACTGCAGCTCGTCCCAGAAATACGACGCCGTGTTGCACTCCAAAAAGACGTGCTCTGCCGTCTCCCTCCTTCCACACAACAAGCAGTTGGTCCCTCCAGGAAGAAAGAAGCCCCTCTCCCCCTGTCTTGCCTTAGTGGGTAGAACCCCTGTGTGAAAGCGGAAGAAGAAATCCTTCGAACCAGAAGGAATGGGGAGCTTCCGCACTCGCCGGAGGACGTCACTTTTCATGCGCCCAAGAGGTGGTGAGCGATACATGGGGGGTGGAAGGATCTGTTCCACCAGGTCCCAGTACAACTTCTTCGGGGCCACTGCGCACAGGTACTCCCAAGAGAACAGTCCCTGCAAAAGGGCCACCGCTGCCGCCACTTCTTTGTAAAAGCCCGTTGCCCGGTTACTATGTGTAAACTCCGCTGTTGCTGGCAGCCAAGGGGCCAAATGTGAAGAGCCTACGTTTTGCAGAGCAGCCCGAAGGAAACCGTCGCGACGATCCCGGAAGAACAAAAAACGTTGCACTGTCAGCTTGAGCTCCACGTTAACAAGCCCGAGGCCACCCGCTTCCGGACTCCAGAAAATGTTCGTGCGACGCATAAGATCGTAGGTGGATCGCCAGAGGAATACTGCGAACATCCGGTGTAGCTTGGCCACTGAGCCTGCGTCGATGGTCGATACTCTGGCCACGTACAGGACGGCCGGGTATAACACGGCATTGCAAACATGTGCCCTTGAGAAAAAAGGCGATGTGTCGCGCTCGCCAGGGCTCCAACTTCCTACCCGCGGCTGCCAGCTTTGACTGCCAGCGGGGGGCAATGGCTCGACCGCAGTCCAGGTTGACTCCGAGGTAGCGGGTGATGGCCTCCCTCCATCGGACTCCGTAGAGCTGTGATGGTTTGGTGGGCCATTCACCTAGCCATGCTCCCTCACACTTAGAAAGATTCAGCTGAGCACCCGAAAACCGACAGAATGATTGCGCGAGCGTGACGATCTCCCTCACCTGATCTTTCGATGAACATACGAAGGCGACATCATCCGCGTAAGCCAGGACTCTTAGTTCTTCGTCGCCGAGAACCAAGCCTTTGACTGACTTCGATGCCATTGCCATTCTGCAAAGTGGCTCTATATATAATGCAAACAGAATCGGGGACATGGGGCAGCCCTGCCTGACCGACCTTCTCACGGCGATGGGGCTCCCCACCTCCCCATTCATAATGATGCTGGTGGTGATTTCAGTATAGCAGATCTTGATCCACTCCACCATTTCGTCCCCTATCCCACACCGATGGAGGAGCATCAACAGAAAGGCGTGGTCTACTTGGTCGAAGGCCTTTCTGAGGTCGAGTTGCAAGACAGCAAGGGGAAAAAACCCTGACTCCGCCACCTCACAGACAGTCCTCATGCGGTGTAGGTTGGTGTTTATTGAGCGGCCTCTGAATCCGCATGTCTGATGTGGTCCCACCACACTGCTGAGGGCCTTCTCGAGCCGTCTGGACAGGATTCGGGATAGGATTTTGTAGTCTGTTGATAGCAGACTGATAGGCCTGAAATCTTCAACACTGGGTGCCGTATCGTGAGACGTTTTTTTCGGTATAAGGACCAAATTACTGCTCCGCATTGAAGGTGGCAGCAGCTTTGTGTTTTTGACGTTTTCGAATACCGACGCCAAAACAGGGCTGATCTCCTCTCGGAATACCTGGTAGAACTCCGAAACAATCCCATCCGGCCCCGGTGACTTATTCTTTGGCAATTCCTTTATAGCGCTTTTGACCTCTTCGACCGTGATGGGGTTGTTTATGACGGCCTTAACGTCCTCCGGGACCTTGGGCAGCTCATCGAGGACATCCGGCGGAGGAACATCGGGAACAGCGCGCGAGAACAAGTTTTCGTAGTAGTCGCCGAAGGCAGCCGCCACCTCCCTGCTCCCACGAGCGAGCCCATTAGGGTAGTTGACCTCGGAAATCGCTTTAGTGGCAGTCCTTGCCCGCTCGAAAGCACCAAAAAGTTTCGACGGCTGTGCCTCGGCCACCACTCGCTGCTCCCTACTCCGCACAAGAGCCCCCCAGTACCGCTTTTCCAGCTCAGTACGGATCTCCTCTTTAACACTGCGAATGTCCTCCGAGAATTCCCCCGGCCTCTCCTCGTCCGCTTCCACAAGAGAGCGTAGGCACTCCGTGAGTCGACTTAATTTCGCCTTTCTGTCTCTCGCATCCTGTCGTCCGATTGCGATTGCTGCATTTTTAACCCGTTTTTTGAAGCGCTCCCAGGCGACCCCATCGATGGGTGCAGCATTGAGTGCTTCAATTTCGCCTCTTATGCGATCAGCGAAGGCCGCATTATCGAGGACCTTAGTGTTCATCAGCCAACGGCTGCCAACCCCTCCCTTGATTTCGTGCTCAATTCTGATGGTACATGTTACCAAACCGTACATGTTACCAAGTCCGAGAAAGCAACAGGGGTGACGGCGTAGTCAGTCACTAACGGCAGCGCATCGCTCGTCTAGTACACCGATCTAAGCGAGCCTGTGACGTGCCACGCCATCTGGTGTAGCGAGAAGTTGACCACCCACGCTGGAGGGCGACATCGTTCAGGTCGCCCTCTCGAAGGACTGCTTTCAAAACACGCGCCGAAGCGTCCGCCACGCCCCTAGCACCTGCTCTGTCGCTGGCATTAACAACGCAATTGAAGTCGCCTGCCAGGACGAGTCGACCCGGAATCACCAGGATGTCACGAAGGGAAGAGAAGAAATCGGCGCGCGCCGCCTGATCGTTCGGTGCATAAACGCAAACAAAGCGCGTAAGCTCCCCTCCCACCAGGACATCGACGGTGCAAAAACGCCCGTCCCTCGCCAGCTCGCAGTCGATTACGGTTAAGGAATTATGTTTG